>NC_082713.1:7041334-7358062 GCF_030144855.1 Hypanus sabinus
GAGTACTGTGGGAAGAGGAGGTACTGTGGGAAGGGAGTACTGTGGGAAGAGGAGGTACTGTGGGAAGAGGAGGTACTGTGGGAAGGGAGTACTGTGGGAAGGGAGTACTGTGGGAAGAGGAGGTACTGTGGGAAGAGGTGGTACTGTGGGAAGAGGGGATACTGTGGGAAGAGGGGGTACTGTGGGAAGAGGGGGTACTGTGGGAAGAGGAGGTACTGTGGGAAGAGGAGGTACTGTGGGAAGGGAGTACTGTGGGAAGAGGGGGTACTGTGGGAAGGGAGTACTGTGGGAAGAGGAGGTACTGTGGGAAGAGGAGGTACTGTGGGAAGAGGAGGTACTGTGGGAAAGAGGAGGTACTGTGGGAAGAGGGGGTACTGTGGGAAGGGAGTTCTGTGGGAAGAGGAGGTACTGTGGGAAGAGGAGGTACTGTGGGAAGACGGGGTACTGTGGGAAGGGAGTACTGTGGGAAGAGGAGGTACTGCGGGAAGGGAGTACTGTGGGAAGAGGAGGTACTGTGGGAAGGGAGTACTGTGGGAAGAGGAGGTACTGTGTGAAGGGAGTACTGTGGGAAGAGGGGATACTGTGGGAAGAGGAGGTACTGTGGGAAGAGGAGGTACTGTGGGAAGGGAGTACTGTGGGAAGGGAGTACTGTGGGAAGAGGAGGTACTGTGGGAATGGAGTACTGTGGGAAGAGGGGGTACTGTGGGAAGAGGAGGTACTGTGGGAAGAGGAGGTACTGTGGGGAGAGGAGGTACTGTGGGAAGGGAGTACTGTGGGAAGGGAGTACTGTGGGAAGAGGAGGTACTGTGGGAAGAGGTGGTACTGTGGGAAGTGGAGGTACTGTGGGAAGTGGGGGTACTGTGGGAAGAGGGGGTACTGTGGGAAGAGGGGGTACTGTGGGAAGAGGGGGTACTGTGGGAAGTGGGGGTACTGTAGGAAGAGGAGGTACTGTGGGAAGAGGGAGTACTGTGGGAAGAGGGGATACTGTGGGAAGAGGAGGTACTGTGGGAAGGGAGTACTGTGGGGTACTGTGGGAAGGGAGTACTGTGGGAAGGGAGTACTGTGGGAAGAGGGGGTACTGTGGGAAGGGAGTACTGTGGGAAGGGAGTACTGTGGGAAGGGAGTACTGTGGGAAGAGGAGGTACTGTGGGAAGAGGGGGTACTGTGGGAAGAGGGGATACTGTGGGAAGAGGAGGTACTGTGGGAAGAGGAGTACTGTGGGAAGAGGGGGTACTGTGGGAAGAGGAGGTACTGTGGGAAGAGGGGGTACTGTGGGAAGAGGGGGTACTGTGGGAAGAGGAGTTACTGTGGGAAGGGAGTACTGTGGGAAGGGAGTACTGTGGGAAGGGAGTACTGTGGGAAGAGGGGGTACTGTGGGAAGAGGGGGTACTGTGGGAAGGGAGTACGGTGGGAAGAGGAGTACTGTGGGAGAGGGGGTACTGTGGGAAGGGAGTACTGTGGGAAGAGGAGGTACAGTGGGAAGGGAGTACTGTGGGAAGAGGGGGTACTGTGGGAAGGGAGTACTGTGGGAAGGGAGTACTGTGGGAAGAGGAGGTACTGTGGGAAGGGAGTACTGTGGGAAGAGGGGGTACTGTGGGAAGAGGGGGTACTGTGGGAAGGGAGTACTGTGGGAAGGGAGTACTGTGGAAGAGGAGGTACTGTGTGAAGGGAGTACTGTGGGAAGGGAGTAATGTGGGAAGAGGAGGTACTGTGGGAAGGGAGTACTGTGGGAAGGGAGTACTGTGGGAAGGGAGTACTGTGGGAAGAGGAGGTACTGTGTGAAGGGAGTACTGTGGGAAGGGAGTAATGTGGGAAGAGGAGGTACTGTGGGAAGGGAGTACTGTGGGAAGAGGAGGTACTGTGGGAAGGGAGTACTGTGGGAAGAGGGGGTACTGTGGGAAGGGAGTACTGTGGGAAGAGGGGGTACTGTGGGAAGAGGAGGTACTGTGGGATGGGAGCACTGTGGGAAGGGAGCACTGTGGGAAGAGGGGGTACTGTGGGAAGAGGGAGTACTGTGGGAAGGGAGCACTGTGGGAAGAGGGGGTACTGTGGGAAGGGAGTACTGTGGGAAGAGGGGGTACTGTGGGAAGGGAGTACTGTGGGAAGAGGGGATACTGTGGGAAGAGGAGGTACTTTGGGAAGCGGAGGTACTGTGGGAAGGGAGTACTGTGGGAAGGGAGTACTGTGGGAAGAGGGGGTACTGTGGGAAGAGGAGGTACTGTGGGAAGGGAGTACTGTGGGAAGGGAGTACTGTGGGAAGAGGGGGTACTGTGGGAAGAGGGGGTACTGTGGGAAGGGAGTACTGTGGGAAGGGAGTACTGTGGGAAGAGGGGGTACTGTGAAAAGAGGGGGTACTGTGGGAAGAGGAGGTACTGTGGGAAGAGGGAGTACTGTGGGAAGAGGGGATACTGTGGGAAGAGGAGGTACTGTGGGAAGGGAGTACTGTGGGAAGAGGGGGTACTGTGGGAAGGGAGTACTGTGGGAAGGGAGTACTGTGGGAAGAGGGGGTACTGTGGGAAGGGAGTACTGTGGGAAGGGAGTACTGTGGGAAGAGGAGGTACTGTGGGAAGAGGGGGTACTGTGGGAAGAGGGGATACTGTGGGAAGAGGAGGTACTGTGGGAAGAGGAGTACTGTGGGAAGAGGGGGTACTGTGGGAAGAGGAGGTACTGTGGGAAGAGGGGGTACTGTGGGAAGAGGGGGTACTGTGGGAAGAGGAGGTACTGTGGGAAGGGAGTACTGTGGGAAGGGAGTACTGTGGGAAGAGGGGGTACTGTGGGAAGAGGGGGGTACTGTGGGAAGGGAGTACGGTGGGAAGAGGAGTACTGTGGGAGAGGGGGTACTGTGGGAAGGGAGTACTGTGGGAAGAGGAGGTACAGTGGGAAGGGTGTACTGTGGGAAGAGGGGGTACTGTGGGAAGGGAGTACTGTGGGAAGGGAGTACTGTGGGAAGAGGAGGTACTGTGGGAAGGGAGTACTGTGGGAAGAGGGGGTACTGTGGGAAGAGGGGGAACTGTGGGAAGGGAGTACTGTGGGAAGAGGGGGTACTGTGGGAAGAGGGGGTACTGTGGGAAGGGAGTACTGTGGGAAGGGAGTACTGTGGGAAGAGGAGGTACTGTGTGAAGGGAGTACTGTGGGAAGGGAGTAATGTGGGAAGAGGAGGTACTGTGGGAAGGGAGTACTGTGGGAAGGGAGTACTGTGGGAAGGGAGTACTGTGGGAAGAGGAGGTACTGTGTGAAGGGAGTACTGTGGGAAGGGAGTAATGTGGGAAGAGGAGGTACTGTGGGAAGGGAGTACTGTGGGAAGAGGAGGTACTGTGGGAAGGGAGTACTGTGGGAAGAGGGGGTACTGTGGGAAGGGAGTACTGTGGGAAGAGGGGGTACTGTGGGAAGAGGAGGTACTGTGGGATGGGAGCACTGTGGGAAGGGAGCACTGTGGGAAGAGGAGGTACTGTGGGAAGGGAGTACTGTGGGAAGGGAGTACTGTGGGAAGAGGGGGTACTGTGGGAAGAGGAGGTACTGTGGGAAGGGAGTACTGTGGGAAGGGAGTACTGTGGGAAGAGGGGGTACTGTGGGAAGAGGGGGTACTGTGGGAAGAGAGTACTGTGGGAACGGAGTACTGTGGGAAGAGGGGGTACTGTGAGAAGAGGGGGTACTGTGGGAAGAGGAGGTACTGTTGGAAGAGGAGGTACTGTGGGAAGAGGAGGTACTGTGGGAAGAGGAGGTACTGTGGGAAGAGGGGGTACTGTGGGAAGGGAGTACTGTGGGAAGGGAGTACTGTGGGAAGGGAGTACTGTGGGAAGAGGGGGTACTGTGGGAAGAGGAGGTACTGTGGGAATGGAGTACTGTGGGAATTGGAGGTACTGTGGGAAGGGAGTACTGTGGGAAGAGGGGGTACTGTGGGAAGAGGAGGTACTGTGGGAAGGGAGTGCTGTGGGAAGAGGTGGTACTGTGTGAAGGGGGGATACTGTGGGAAGAGGAGGTACTGTGGGGAGAGGAGGTACTGTGGGATGAGGAGATACTTTGGGAAGAGGGGGTACTGTGGGAAGAGGAGGTACTGTGGGAAGAGGAGGTACTGTGGGAAGAGGGAGTACTGTGGGAAGGGAGTACTGTGGGAAGAGGAGGTACTGTGGGAAGAGGAGGTACTGTGGGAAGAGGAGATACTTTGGGAAGAGGGGGTACTGTGGGAAGAGGAGGTACTGTGGGAAGAGGAGGTACTGTGGGAAGAGGAGGTACTGTGGGAAGGGAGTACTGTGGGAAGGGAGTACTGTGGGAAGAGGGGGTACTGTGGGAAGAGGGGGTACTGTGGGAAGGGGTACTGTGGGAAGAGGGGGTACTGTGGGAAGAGGAGGTACTGTGGGAAGAGGAGGTACTGTGGGAAGGGAGTACTGTGGGAAGAGGGGGTACTGTGGGAAGTGGAGGTACTGTGGGAAGGGAGTACTGTGGGGAGAGGAGGTACTGTGGGAAGAGGGGGTTCTGTGGGGAGAGGGGGTACTGTGGGAAGAGGAGGTACTGTGGGAAGGGAGTACTGTGGGAAGGGAGTACTGTGGGGAGAGGGAGTACTGTGGGAAGAGGAGGTACTGTGGGAAGAGGAGGTACTGTGGGAAGAGGAGGTACTGTGGGAAGGGAGTACTGTGGGAAGAGGGGGTACTGTGGGAAGAGGGGGTACTGTGGGAAGAGGAGGTACTGTGGGAAGGGAGCACTGTGGGAAGAGGGGGTACTGTGTGAAGAGTGGGTACTGTGGGAAGAGGAGGTGCTGTGGGAAGAGGAGGTACTGTGGGAAGAGGGGGTACTGTGGGAAGACGAGGTACTGTGGGAAGAGGAGGTACTGTGGGAAGGGAGTACTGTGGGAAGAGGGGGTACTGTGGGAAGGGAGTACTGTGGGAAGGGAGTACTGTGGGAAGAGGGTGTACTGTGGGGAGAGGGGTTACTGTGGGAAGAGGAGGTACTGTGGGAAGGGAGTACTGTGGGAAGGGAGTACTGTGGGGAGAGGAGGTACTGTGGGAAGGGAGTACTGTGGGAAGAGGAGGTACTGTGAGAAGAGGAGGTACTGTGGGAAGAGGGGGTACTGTGGGAAGAGGAGGTACTGTGGGAAGAGGAGGTACTGCGGGAAGAGGGGGTACTGTGGGAAGAGGGGGTACTGTGGGAAGAGGAGGTACTGTGGGAAGAGGAGGTACTGTGGGAAGAGGGGGTACTGCGGGAAGAGGGGGTACTTTAGGAAGAGGATGTACTGTGGGAAGTGGGGGTACTGTGAGAAGAGGGGGTACTGTGCGAAGAGGGGGTACTGTGGGAAGAGGGGGTACCGTGGGAAGATGGGATACTGTGGGAAGAGGGGGTACAGTGTGAAGAGGGGGTACTGTGGGAAGGGAGTACTGTGGGAAGAGGGTGTACTGTGGGGAGAGGGGTTACTGTGGGAAGAGGAGGTACTGTGGGAAGGGAGTACTGTGGGAAGGGAGTACTGTGGGGAGAGGAGGTACTGTGGGAAGGGAGTACTGTGGGAAGAGGAGGTACTGTGAGAAGAGGAGGTACTGTGGGAAGAGGGGGTACTGTGGGAAGAGGAGGTACTGTGGGAAGAGGAGGTACTGTGGGAAGAGGGGGTACTTTGGGAAGAGGAGGTACTGTGGGAAGGGAGTACTGTGGGAAGCGAGTACTGTGGGAAGGGAGGTACTGTGGGATGGGAGTACAGTGGGAAGAGGAGGTACTGTGGGAAGGGAGTACTGTGGGAAGAGGGGGTACTGCGGGAAGAGGGGGTACTGTGGGAAGAGGGGGTACTGCGGGAAGAGGGGGTACTTTAGGAAGAGGATGTACTGTGGGAAGAGGGGGTACTGTGGGAAGAGGAGGTACTGTGGGAAGAGGAGGTACTGTGGGAAGAGGGGGTACTGCGGGAAGAGGGGGTACTTTAGGAAGAGGATGTACTGTGGGAAGAGGGGGTACTGTGCGAAGAGGGGGTACTGTGGGAAGAGGGGGTACCGTGGGAAGATGGGATACTGTGGGAAGAGGGGGTACAGTGTGAAGAGGGGGTACTGTGGGAAGGGAGTACTGTGGGAAGAGGGGGTACTGTGGAAAGGGAGTACTGTGGGAAGAGGGGATACTGTGGGAAGAGGGGGTACAGTGGGAAGAAGGGGTACTGTGGGAAGGGAGTACTGTGGGAAGAGGGGGTACTGCGGGAAGAGGAGGTTCTGTGGGAAGAGGGGGTACTGCGGGAAGAGGGGGTACTGTGGGAAGAGGGGATACTGTGGGGAGAGGGGTTACTGTGGGAAGAGGAGGTACTGTGGGAAGGGAGTACTGTGGGAAGGGAGTACTGTGGGGAGAGGAGGTACTGTGGGAAGGGAGTACTGTGGGAAGAGGAGGTACTGTGAGAAGAGGAGGTACTGTGGGAAGAGGGGGTACTGTGGGAAGAGGAGGTACTGTGGGAAGAGGAGGTACTGCGGGAAGAGGGGGTACTGTGGGAAGAGGGGGTACTGTGGGAAGAGGAGGTACTGTGGGAAGAGGAGGTACTGTGGGAAGAGGGGGTACTGCGGGAAGAGGGGGTACTTTAGGAAGAGGATGTACTGTGGGAAGAGGGGGTACTGTGAGAAGAGGGGGTACTGTGCGAAGAGGGGGTACTGTGGGAAGAGGGGGTACCGTGGGAAGATGGGATACTGTGGGAAGAGGGGGTACAGTGTGAAGAGGGGGTACTGTGGGAAGGGAGTACTGTGGGAAGAGGGTGTACTGTGGGGAGAGGGGTTACTGTGGGAAGAGGAGGTACTGTGGGAAGGGAGTACTGTGGGAAGTGAGTACTGTGGGGAGAGGAGGTACTGTGGGAAGGGAGTACTGTGGGAAGAGGAGGTACTGTGAGAAGAGGAGGTACTGTGTGAAGAGGGGGTACTGTGGGAAGAGGAGGTACTGTGGGAAGAGGAGGTACTGTGGGAAGAGGGGGTACTTTGGGAAGAGGAGGTACTGTGGGAAGGGAGTACTGTGGGAAGCGAGTACTGTGGGAAGGGAGGTACTGTGGGATGGGAGTACAGTGGGAAGAGGAGGTACTGTGGGAAGGGAGTACTGTGGGAAGAGGGGGTACTGCGGGAAGAGGGGGTACTGTGGGAAGAGGGGGTACTGCGGGAAGAGGGGGTACTGTGGGAAGGGAGTACTGTGGGAAGGGAGTACTGTGGGGGGAGGAGGTACTGTGGGAAGGGAGTACTGTGGGAAGAGGAGGTACTGTGAGAAGAGGAGGTACTGTGGGAAGAGGGGGTACTGTGGGAAGAGGAGGTACTGTGGGAAGAGGAGGTACTGTGGGAAGAGGGGGTACTTTGGGAAGAGGAGGTACTGTGGGAAGGGAGTACTGTGGGAAGCGAGTACTGTGGGAAGGGAGGTACTGTGGGATGGGAGTACAGTGGGAAGAGGAGGTACTGTGGGAAGGGAGTACTGTGGGAAGAGGGGGTACTGCGGGAAGAGGGGGTACTGTGGGAAGAGGGGGTACTGCGGGAAGAGGGGGTACTTTAGGAAGAGGATGTACTGTGGGAAGAGGGGGTACTGTGGGAAGAGGAGGTACTGTGGGAAGAGGAGGTACTGTGGGAAGAGGGGGTACTGCGGGGAGAGGGGGTACTGTGGGAAGAGGAGGTACTGTGGGAAGGGAGTACTGTGGGAAGGGAGTACTGTGGGGAGAGGGAGTACTGTGGGAAGAGGAGGTACTGTGGGAAGAGGAGGTACTGTGGGAAGAGGAGGTACTGTGGGAAGGGAGTACTGTGGGAAGAGGGGGTACTGTGGGAAGAGGGGGTACTGTGGGAAGAGGAGGTACTGTGGGAAGGGAGCACTGTGGGAAGAGGGGGTACTGTGTGAAGAGTGGGTACTGTGGGAAGAGGAGGTGCTGTGGGAAGAGGAGGTACTGTGGGAAGAGGGGGTACTGTGGGAAGACGAGGTACTGTGGGAAGAGGAGGTACTGTGGGAAGGGAGTACTGTGGGAAGAGGGGGTACTGTGGGAAGGGAGTACTGTGGGAAGGGAGTACTGTGGGAAGAGGGTGTACTGTGGTGAGAGGGGTTACTGTGGGAAGAGGAGGTACTGTGGGAAGGGAGTACTGTGGGAAGGGAGTACTGTGGGGAGAGGAGGTACTGTGGGAAGGGAGTACTGTGGGAAGAGGAGGTACTGTGAGAAGAGGAGGTACTGTGGGAAGAGGGGGTACTGTGGGAAGAGGAGGTACTGTGGGAAGAGGAGGTACTGCGGGAAGAGGGGGTACTGTGGGAAGAGGGGGTACTGTGGGAAGAGGAGGTACTGTGGGAAGAGGAGGTACTGTGGGAAGAGGGGGTACTGCGGGAAGAGGGGGTACTTTAGGAAGAGGATGTACTGTGGGAAGAGGGGGTACTGTGAGAAGAGGGGGTACTGTGCGAAGAGGGGGTACTGTGGGAAGAGGGGGTACCGTGGGAAGATGGGATACTGTGGGAAGAGGGGGTACAGTGTGAAGAGGGGGTACTGTGGGAAGGGAGTACTGTGGGAAGAGGGTGTACTGTGGGGAGAGGGGTTACTGTGGGAAGAGGAGGTACTGTGGGAAGGGAGTACTGTGGGAAGGGAGTACTGTGGGGAGAGGAGGTACTGTGGGAAGGGAGTACTGTGGGAAGAGGAGGTACTGTGAGAAGAGGAGGTACTGTGGGAAGAGGGGGTACTGTGGGAAGAGGAGGTACTGTGGGAAGAGGAGGTACTGTGGGAAGAGGGGGTACTTTGGGAAGAGGAGGTACTGTGGGAAGGGAGTACTGTGGGAAGCGAGTACTGTGGGAAGGGAGGTACTGTGGGATGGGAGTACAGTGGGAAGAGGAGGTACTGTGGGAAGGGAGTACTGTGGGAAGAGGGGGTACTGCGGGAAGAGGGGGTACTGTGGGAAGAGGGGGTACTGCGGGAAGAGGGGGTGCTTTAGGAAGAGGATGTACTGTGGGAAGAGGGGGTACTGTGGGAAGAGGAGGTACTGTGGGAAGAGGAGGTACTGTGGGAAGAGGGGGTACTGCGGGAAGAGGGGGTACTTTAGGAAGAGGATGTACTGTGGGAAGAGGGGGTACTGTGAGAAGAGGGGGTACTGTGCGAAGAGGGGGTACTGTGGGAAGAGGGGGTACCGTGGGAAGATGGGATACTGTGGGAAGAGGGGGTACAGTGTGAAGAGGGGGTACTGTGGGAAGGGAGTACTGTGGGAAGAGGGGGTACTGTGGAAAGGGAGTACTGTGGGAAGAGGGGATACTGTGGGAAGAGGGGGTACAGTGGGAAGAAGGGGTACTGTGGGAAGGGAGTACTGTGGGAAGAGGGGGTACTGCGGGAAGAGGAGGTACTGTGGGAAGAGGGGGTACTGCGGGAAGAGGGGGTACTGTGGGAAGAGGGGATACTGTGGGGAGAGGGGTTACTGTGGGAAGAGGAGGTACTGTGGGAAGGGAGTACTGTGGGAAGGGAGTACTGTGGGGAGAGGAGGTACTGTGGGAAGGGAGTACTGTGGGAAGAGGAGGTACTGTGAGAAGAGGAGGTACTGTGGGAAGAGGGGGTACTGTGGGAAGAGGAGGTACTGTGGGAAGAGGAGGTACTGCGGGAAGAGGGGGTACTGTGGGAAGAGGGGGTACTGTGGGAAGAGGAGGTACTGTGGGAAGAGGAGGTACTGTGGGAAGAGGGGGTACTGCGGGAAGAGGGGGTACTTTAGGAAGAGGATGTACTGTGGGAAGCGGGGGTACTGTGAGAAGAGGGGGTACTGTGCGAAGAGGGGGTACTGTGGGAAGAGGGGGTACCGTGGGAAGATGGGATACTGTGGGAAGAGGGGGTACAGTGTGAAGAGGGGGTACTGTGGGAAGGGAGTACTGTGGGAAGAGGGTGTACTGTGGGGAGAGGGGTTACTGTGGGAAGAGGAGGTACTGTGGGAAGGGAGTACTGTGGGAAGGGAGTACTGTGGGGAGAGGAGGTACTGTGGGAAGGGAGTACTGTGGGAAGAGGAGGTACTGTGAGAAGAGGAGGTACTGTGTGAAGAGGGGGTACTGTGGGAAGAGGAGGTACTGTGGGAAGAGGAGGTACTGTGGGAAGAGGGGGTACTTTGGGAAGAGGAGGTACTGTGGGAAGGGAGTACTGTGGGAAGCGAGTACTGTGGGAAGGGAGGTACTGTGGGATGGGAGTACAGTGGGAAGAGGAGGTACTGTGGGAAGGGAGTACTGTGGGAAGAGGGGGTACTGCGGGAAGAGGGGGTACTGTGGGAAGAGGGGGTACTGCGGGAAGAGGGGGTACTGTGGGAAGGGAGTACTGTGGGAAGGGAGTACTGTGGGGGGAGGAGGTACTGTGGGAAGGGAGTACTGTGGGAAGAGGAGGTACTGTGAGAAGAGGAGGTACTGTGGGAAGAGGGGGTACTGTGGGAAGAGGAGGTACTGTGGGAAGAGGAGGTACTGTGGGAAGAGGGGGTACTTTGGGAAGAGGAGGTACTGTGGGAAGGGAGTACTGTGGGAAGCGAGTACTGTGGGAAGGGAGGTACTGTGGGATGGGAGTACAGTGGGAAGAGGAGGTACTGTGGGAAGGGAGTACTGTGGGAAGAGGGGGTACTGCGGGAAGAGGGGGTACTGTGGGAAGAGGGGGTACTGCGGGAAGAGGGGGTACTTTAGGAAGAGGATGTACTGTGGGAAGAGGGGGTACTGTGAGAAGAGGAGGTACTGTGGGAAGAGGAGGTACTGTGGGAAGAGGGGGTACTGCGGGAAGAGGGGGTACTTTAGGAAGAGGATGTACTGTGGGAAGAGGGGGTACTGTGAGAAGAGGGGGTACTGTGCGAAGAGGGGGTACTGTGGGAAGAGGGGGTACCGTGGGAAGATGGGATACTGTGGGAAGAGGGGGTACAGTGTGAAGAGGGGGTACTGTGGGAAGGGAGTACTGTGGGAAGAGGGGGTACTGTGGAAAGGGAGTACTGTGGGAAGAGGGGATACTGTGGGTAGAGGGGGTACAGTGGGAAGAAGGGGTACTGTGGGAAGGGAGTACTGTGGGAAGAGGGGGTACTGCGGGAAGAGGAGGTACTGTGGGAAGAGGGGGTACTGCGGGAAGAGGGGGTACTGTGGGAAGAGGGGATACTGTGCTGAAGGGCTCTGCCATGGCTGACTGTTTGCCACTCTTCTGAGGATATGTTTGTGCCCGGGTGTCCTTGGAGTGGGAACATGCGGTCACAATGGGTACAGAGGGGATTTCTAAGAGCAGCCCCGCCCCCAGGGTGTTGATTGTTTTATAAACAGTAATAATCATATTTTAATTTTCATTTGTTCACTGTTTTGTAAATACTTTATGTTTGTAGTTCATGTATTTTTGTGTGAAGAAAGTTTTGTAGTTTTATAAAAATAAGGGGGAGTACTGTGGGAGTGATGCAGTACAGAAAGAGGGAGACTGAGCTGGTGTTACTCTGTCTACAATCTCATTTGGTCTCACAGTTCAGCATCTGTAGTGTTTGCTTAATTGGGCACCATCGGATAGATATTCTTAGTATACATTGATAAATGCAGATTATAGCCATCAGGTGGTTTAGATTCCCTGTGATAGTGTATGCACTGTAGAACTGGGGATCTAAGAAATGTTTGTGAAAACCAGTGGGCGCCATGAAGAATGCCCACATGAATTGTGTTTGCATGATGTGTGTAATAAAATTACGCTTGGTCTTTTATGAGACATTGCTTACAGATGAGGGAAGGTGTACACATTGCCAAAATTAATAAATACTATTATGTTGTTAAAAATAGTGAGAAATAAAGGAGTTACACTCTGACAGAAATGCTGGACTCCAGATTCCTGGTACAAATTCATCCCTCATTTTGAGATATGAGAGTCTGCAAAGTATTATGTGGTTCACACATTCTAAATTTAACTGCTCATCAAAAACAATTAACTGGAATAATATTAAAACCCTTCATCAGGTGATTGTTGCTGATAAGAAAAGTAGTTATAGCCCAGCTCTGTTGTCCTCAGGGTGAACCGGATCTTTCTATGCGTTCATGTGGACACTGAGGCATGGGAACGTAATCAGCACTTCGGGCCAGTGCAGAGAGCCGGAGACTGTTGGGCTCTGTGGTTTGTAGAGCACCTGAATTTGTTAATCTTTGTTTTAGCAAGTTGTTAATCCGTGGTACTTTCTGTCTAATCTTGTTAAGTTTATTTTGACTGGCATGGGTTTTCTGCATTATGCGATTATGTAAACGGACTCCCGATTAGCGCTTAGCGTGGGGTCCTAGCTTTGAGAATGTTACGTCTCATGGTGTTGCACTGCCAAGCCACTGATGCTTCACTGGGAATTAACCCTGGTTGCCATCTCTAAATGGGAGTCTGCCTTTGCTCCACACTTGGATTCAATCTTTGCCAGCACACATCAAGACAGGAAATTAGTTTGAAATGTCACAATTATGCAGGTAGTTGTTAAATAACGGAAACTGTCTCTTTCTTTTTCACTCTGTGAAAGCTGTTTTACAAAAAATGATAAGAAAATATCACAACCAGTCGGCAGCCCATCCTGAGCTATTACTAAAATAGGCCACTCAGAGACGTTCTGTGAAAGCATCTTGGAACATCGATGCTAATGGGTAACAGCAGAATGTGTCACTGATGATGTGTCTGTGAGTCAGACAAACAGCAGCCATTATTCACCATTATCAGGTGGTTTCTGAAGGGATACTGATGACTAACTGTGCATTCACCCCATTTAGCTGGCATTGTGCATTGTCAAGTGAAGGACCATAACTGCTGTCCTGAAGTGATAAAGTTTGAGGGCAAAACTGACTAGTCTTGGATATGGATACCGGCACAGAATTCTATTGTATTTCTTTATTGTATATACACTGAAAGGTGTCTGAAAAAGATCAGCAATATCATAAAGGCCCACACCCACCCTGTATATAGACTGCTTGTCTCTCTCCTATCAGGAAAGAGGTTATATAACATCTACATCTACATTACCAGAATGAAATAAAATACTCCTTCCTGAAACAGGGAGAAACATGGAGAGAATTCAATCATCTTTGGTGCAGAAAGACTTGTGAGTTCTAAAGATTAACTTACAGAGTGAGTCAGTGGTGAGGAAGGCAAATGCAAGGTTGGCATTCGTTTCAAGAGGACTAGAATATATGAGCAAGGATTTAATGCTGAGGCTTTTTAAGGCATCGATCACACAACACTTGGGGTATTGTGATCAGTTTGGATCCATTATTTAAGAAAAGATGTGTTGACATTGGAGAGGGTTCACGAGAATAATTTTAGAAATGAAAGGTTAATGTAGGATGAGTGATGGCTCTGGGCCTGTAGTTGAGGGAGTTTAGAAGAATTTCACTGAGGATTTCACTGAGTCTACCTATTGAATATTGAACGGCCTAGGTAGAGTGAGTGTGGAGAGGATGTTTCCAATTGTGGGGGAGTCTGGGACCAGAAGGCAGAGCCTCAGGATAGAAGGATGTCCGTTTGTAACAGAAGAACAAACAAAAGAACTTCAGCCAGAGGGAGGTGAATCTGTGGACTTCATTGCCACAGATCAAGTTATTAAGTATATTTAAAGCAGATGTTGATAGGTTCTTGATAGCCAGGTAGTCAAAGGTTAAAGGTAGAAGGCAGGACAATGTGGTTGAAAGGGATATTAAATCAGCCGTGATGGAATGGTGGAGCACACTCAATGTGCTGAATGGTTTAATTTTGCTCCTATGTCAAATGGTCTCATGCCTTGTTTTCTAAACTCTCATACTCCCTAATTAGCCCACTCCACCATCACTACATACATATCAGCGGGTGCTCTTGACAACCCGTCAGGCCCTGTCACCTCCCCTGCATTCAAAAACATAGACTGTCTTTTAGAGGTTTACTTTGATGTTTCTATTTATAGTGTTCTTTATGCTTCTTGTGTTAATTTTTATGCTCCATCAGGTCTGGAGTAACAATCATTTCACTGCCCTTTATACTCAAGTAATGAAGAATGGCAATAAACGATCTTGAGTCTTAAATCTGCAGTTGTTATTTTCCTGTAAATGCATGCAAGGAAATGGATCTCAGGGTTGTGTTTGGTGACATGTATATAGTTTGATAATAAATTTACTTTAGCATTAGCTTTAACTGCATTGGAATTTGTTTATCATTGTCTTGTACACCAGTGAAATGCTTGTCTTGCATAATTCTTATACAGTGCATTGAGATAGAACCAGGTAAAGCAATAATGGAATGCAGAATGAAGTGTAACAGATACAGGGAAAATGCAGTGCAGGCAGACAATAAGATGCAAGACATAATGAGTTAGATTCTGAGGTCCAGAGTCTGTCTTACCATACCAGAGTCTTACACAGCAAGCTAGAATCTGTTCTTCAGCCCAGTGCTTTCAGGATTTTGTATCTTCTGCCTCATGGGAATGGGGAGAAGAGAGAATGTCCAGGGATGGGGTGGATTTTTGATCATACTGGCTCCTTTACTGAAGTAAAGGGAGAAGTGGAGAGTCTATGGATGAGGGTTAGGTTTCCATGATGTGCATCTCACAGGTGAAGTGGAGATTCTGGACTAGACTGGAATCAATGAGTGATGCTCAACAGCTGTGACAGGGTTTGAATGCCATAACCATCTACAAAGTTCGATCTAGTGACATAGGGAACAGCAGAGCTCCGTTTCCAGTTGAGCTCAATGCCTTCTATGCCCACTTTGACCACCAGAACAGGGAGGAATCATTGCACACCCCCATGTCTCCCAAGGATCCTTTGGTCTCAGTATCTGAAGATGGTGTGTGGGCTGCCTTTAAGAGAGCGAATCTAAGGAAAGCATTCTGTCTGGCCGAGTACTGAAGACCTGGACTGACCAACTGTCTGGTGTGTTCATGGATATCTTAAATCTCTCGCTCTGGCAGTGTGTGGTACCCAGCTGCTTCAAGCATCTTTCAGTCATACCTGTGCCCAAGAAGACTGTGGTAACTTGCCTGAATGACTATCGCCCACTGGCACTTACAGCCACGGCGATAAAGTGTCTTGAAAAGCTGGTGCAATTACCCCTTATGCGATTGGATTCTGGATGTTCTCACTTGTAGACCCCAGTCATCTTGGATTGGCAAAAACATCTCCTCCATAATCTCCATCAGCACAGGTGCGCTACAGGGCTATATGCTTAATCCCCAGCTCTTCTCACTTTACACCTATGACTTTGTGGCTAAGTACAACTCCAACAATATTTACAACTTTGCTGATGACACCACTGTTGTGGGCCGTATCAACGATGGTGATGAATCAGCACACAGGAGGGAGATTGAAAACTTGACTGAGTGGTGTAATAACAACAATCTCTCACTCAATGTCAATAAGACCAGAGGTCCATGAGCCAGTACTCATCAAAGGTGGAGAGGGTCCGTAACTTTAAATGTCTAGGTGTCACTCTCTCAGAGGACCTGTCCTGGACCCATAGTGTAAACATAATTGTGAAGAAAGCACAACAGCGCTTCAAATTCACAGGAGTCTGCGGAGATTAAGTATGTCATCAAAAACCTTGACGAACTTCTATAGATGTGTGGTGGAGAATGCAGACTGGCTGCATTTTGGCCTGGAATGGGAACAACCACAGCAGAAAATCCTGCAAGGTAATGGATTTAGCCAAGTACCTAATGGGTAAAGCCACCCCCCCCACCCAACAATTGAGCATGTCTACATGAAATGTTGCCGTAGAAAAACAGCATCCATCATCAAGAATTCTCACCACCAAGGCCATGCTCTTTTCTCATCAATGCCATCAGGTAGAAGGTAGAAATGCTTTCGGACTCACACCACCAGGTTCAAGAACAGTTACTGCCCTTCAGCCATCAGGCTGTTGAACAAAATGGGATAACTACACTAATTCTATTTCTGGTATTCCCACATCAATTGTCTTTCTTTAATGAAATAACAAATAACCGTTATTTCTTGCTGTTTATTTGTATTTGCATTGTTTGTTGTTCACTGATCCTGTTTACAGTTACTGTTTTATAGATTTACTAAGAATGCCAACAGGAAAAAGAATCTCAGTGTGGTATTGGTGACACGTATGTACCCTGAAATAAATTTTACTTTGAAATTTGCTGAGCTGTGTCCACGACTCTCTGTAAGTTCCTGTGGTCATGGGCAGAGACATGGCTGTACCAGGCTGTGGTGTATCTGTAAGTTCCTGTGGTCATGGGCAGAGACATGGCTATACCAGGCTGTGGTATATCTGTAAGTTCCTGTGGTCATGGTGCAGTGAACTACATATACCTGTCTGGACACCCACCCCCCCCCAGCTGACTGCTCCTGTGGCTCCTCCCACAGACCCCTGTACAAAGGCGATTGAGGCCTCAGCCCAGCCTCTCAGTCTCCAGGATGTAGTATGGTGGTCAATCACTGTTTGTTCCTTCTTCCAGTCAATAAAAGCCGATATCTCGCCTTTACGTCTCAGAGAGAGTTATTGATGGTGCATCAATTTTATTGACTGGAAGTTTTAAAACATGGAAAGCGTTTTACATCCGGAAAGATTGGATTTGGACCCTCAAGACCCTGAAGCAGCTCTTGCCTTTGAACTCTGGCTTGCATGCTTCCAATCGTACTTGGAGGAGGTTAGTGCAACTGAACCCGCTGTTATGCACCGAATTCTCCTCTCGAGGGTCACCCCGAAAGTTTACTCACTTATCCGGGGCCTGACGACCTACGAAGGGGCACTGGACGCCCTTAAAAGACAGTACCTGTGGCCGGTGAACACTGTCTACGCAAGATATCGCTTAGCTATGCGACGACAATGGCCTGGAGAATGGAGCGCCCAGTTTCTCCGAGCGCTACAGACACTCGTCCGAACTTGTGACTGCAAAACTCTCACGGCGGAACAGCATGCGGAACTCTTGGTATGAGACGCCTTTGTTACAGGAATCAGGTCAGTGTATGTGCGGCAGCAGCTGCAGGAAAATGCTGATCTTACCTTACGCTCGGCAATCGAGACGGCCGACACGCGGGAGGCTGCTCTGCACAATGCTGACGCTGTCCATCCATGCGATTCCCCGCCAGTTCCGTGGACACCTCAGACCCTGCTGCCACCCGTTCCTGCAAGCAAATTCGCCAATGCCGCTGCCAGTCGCGATTCCATGAACTCCCCGAACCCGACCACAGCTGCGGCCAGTCGCAAGCCGGCGCTGTGATACTTCTGCGGACTCAAAAAGCACCCCCGAAAACGCTGCCCGGCCCGAGAAGCTACCTGCTCCAGCTGCGGGAAGAAGGGCCATTTTGCCAAGGTCTGTAAATCTAAACCACGAGCGGGGTCGGGCAGTGCTGCGTGTGAGGCATGGGGGCCGCCATCTTGCCTGTCCACCTTGCGCAAGGCATGGGGGCCGCCATCTTTCATGCCCAGATGGGGGTGGCCATCTTTGTCGGCGCCAACATGCCCCAACCCCAACCCCTCGGTACTTACCGGGCACCAAGACGGCAGTTCAACTCTGGCCTCCGTAACCATCGACCAAAGCGCCCCACACCAGCTTGCAAGGTCAATGATGGACATCCTGGTGGAGGGGCACAGGACTAGATGCCTGTTTGACACGGGCAGCACTGAGAGTTTTATTGACCCGGACACAGTGCAACACTGCGGACTCGTGACACGGCGGTAAGCCAGAGGGTCACCATGCTTCTGGGTTGCATACCACAGACATCTGGGTGGGTTGTGTAGCGACATTGGTGGTGCAGGGCACAGAATATCGGAACTTTGCGCTACTGGTCATGCCTCACCTGTGCTATTGGGGCTGGACTTCCAGAGCCACCTCAAAAGTGTGACTATGGCATATGACGGGCCCCTCCCACCACTCACTGTCAGGAATCCTCAGTTTTGTGGGACTTCGTCATATACCCCGCTGCTGACCACACACACACACACGGGCACACACATCCCACCCAGCACCATGCAGACAGCTGCGCTACTGACACCACTTGCAGCCTCTCCACCCTCAAGGTCCCTCCCCCACCGCTGTTCGCCAACCTGACCCCCGACTGTAAACCTGTGGCAACTAAAAGCAGGAGGTACAGCGCGGGGGACAGGGCCTTCATTCAGTCGGAGGTGCAGTGGCTGCTCAGGGAGGGGATCATTAAGCCAAGCACAAGCCCTTGGAGGTCCCAGGTGGTTGTTGTTCGGACTGGGCAGAAAAATAGGATGGCCATGGACTATAGTCAAACCATCAATAGGTTCACGCAGCTTGACGCGTACACCCTACCCTGCATCGTGGATATGGTCAACCAGATAGCTCAGTACAAGGTGTACTCGACAATAGATCTGAAATCCGCTTACCACCAGCTCTCCATCCGCCAGAGGACCGCCCCTACACCGCCTTCGATGCAGACGGAAGGCTCTATCACTTCCTGCGCGTCCCTTTCGGTGTCACGAATGGTGTCTCTGTCTTCCAGAGAGAAATGGACCGGATGGTGGACCAGTACCAACTGAAGGCCACATTTCCCTATCTGGATAACATCAACATCTGTGGTCACGACTGGCCGGATCACAACGCCAACCTCCAACGATTTTTCCAAGCGGCCGAAGCCCTGAACCTTACTTATAATAGGGACAAGTGTGTGTTCGGAACCACCTGACTCGCTATCCTTGGGTATGTCATGGAAAATGGGGTCATTGGCCCTGATCCCGACCGTATGCACCCCCTGTTAGAACTCCCTCTTCCCACCACCCTCAAAGCCCTCAGACGGTGCCTGGGCTTCTTTTCCTATTACGCCCAATGGGTCCCCCATTACGCAGACAAGGCCTGCCCCCTGGTCAAGTCTACCACTTTTCCCCTCTCTGCCGAGGCCTGCGCGGCCTTCAGTTGCATTAAAGGGGACATTGCCAAAGCAACGATGCATGTGGTGGACGAGACCATTCCTTTCCAAGTAGAGAGTGACACCTCCGATTTCGCGCTTGCTGCTACCCTCAATCAAGCAGGCAGGCCAGTAGCATTCTTTTCTCGTACCCTTCAAGGCTCTGAAATTCGGCACTCCGCAGTGGAGAAAGAAGCCAAGGCTATAGTGGAAGCTATTAGGCACTGGAGGCACTACCTCACCGGCAAGAGGTTCACCTTGCTGACTGACCAGCGCTCGGTTGTGTTCATGTTCAGCAACCAACAGCGGGGCAAAATCAAAAATTATAAAATTTTGTGGTGGAGAATGGAACTCTCCACCTACATCTATGATATCCTGTACCAGCCTGGAAGGCTCAATGAGCCCCCTGATGCCCTAACGCGGGGAGCGTGTGCCAGCGTGCAGCTCGACCAGCTATACGCCCTCCATGCAGATCTTTGCCACCCGGGGGTCACCCGATTTTACCATTTCGTGAAAGGACAGAACCTGCCGTACTCCCTGGAGGACATCAGGACGATGACCAGGGACTGTCAAGTCTGTGCTGAGTAAAAACCGCACTTCTACCGTCCTGAAACAGCGCAACTTATCAAGGCCACCCGCCCCTTTGAGCGACTGCGTGTTGACTTTAAGGGCCCCCTTCCCTCCACCGACTGCAATGTCTACTTTCACAACATTATTGATGAGTAATCGCGGTTCCCCTTTGCCATCCCCTGCCCCGACCACTACCACGTCCGCCATAAAAGCCCTGCGCCAGCTCTTCACTCTGTTTGGATATCCCTGCTATTTCCACAGTGATAGAGGGTCTTCCTTTATGAGTGACGAGCTGCGCCAGTACCTGCTGGCTAGGGGCATTGCTACTAGTCGGACCACGAGCTACAATCCCCGGGGAAATGGACAGGTGGAGAGGGAGAATGCCACAGTGTGGAAGGCCACACTTTTAGCCCTTAAGTCAAAAGGGTTGCCAGTCTCTCGCTGGCAGGAGGTCCTCCCTGAGGCACTCCACTCTATCCGCTCCCTGTTATGTACGTCCACCAATGCCACCCCTCACGAGCGCCTATTTTCTTTTCCCAGGAAGTCTGCCACTGGGACCACCCTACCAGCTTGGCTGACATCCCCAGGGCCAGTGCTGCTCCAGAAACATGCGAGGAGCAATAAATACTCCCCGCTGGTCGAGAGGGTTCACCTTCTACATGCGAACCCCCAGTATGCCTACGTGGTCTTACCTGATGGGCGGGAGGACACGGTCTCCGTCCGTGACCTGGCGCCCGCAGGAGCAGCAGACCGCTACCCCGAACACTCCACGGTAACTATGAACCCTGTACCCGAGGTGACACTGCGCACACCAAGCCCTACACAGACTCCTCACGACACTCCTATACCAGGCATGTGTGGAAAGGAAAGGAATGGTCACATGTGTGAGGGATCACTGACGCCTAGTGGGCTGACACCTCCAGTTAGGCCAGAACCAGCACAACCTCCGTCTCCGGTGCAATCACCACCGGCACCTGTGCAATCACAGCCGGTGCTACGTAGATCGCAGCGACAGATTCAACCACCTGATAGACTTAACCTGTAAGAAACTTCGCCCCATGGGGGCTCTCTTTTAAAACAAAAGGTGGGGGTGAATGTGGTGAACTACCTATACCTGTCTGGACACGCCCCCTGTTGACTGCTCCTGTGGCTCCTCCCACAGACCCCAGTATAAAGGTGATTGAGGTCTGAGCCGGCCCTCAGTCTCCAGGATGTAGTATGATGATCACTCACTGCTTGTTCTTTCTTCCAGTCAATAAAAGCCGATATCTCGCCGTTACGTCTCAGAGAGAGTTATTGATGGTGCATCACATGGGCAGAGAAATGGCTGTACCGGGCTGTGGCATATCTGTAAGTTCCTGTGATCATGGGCAGAGACATGGCTGTACTGGGCTGTGGTGTATCTGGTTAGGATGCTTTCTATGAAGCATTAATTAATATTGGCAAGAGTCTACGATGATATGCTGATTTTATTAATCTTCTGGGGCAACTGAGGTGTTTAGTTGAACTTCCTTGGCCGTGATGTCTCTATTGTTGGAGCAGGACAGGCTATTGGTGTTGATCATTCCCAGGATCTGGAACTCAACACTGTTGATGTAGACAGGATCGAGTGCACCATCCCTGGATGGGCAACAGGGCAGCACAGTGGTTAGTGCAATTGCTTCACAGCACCAGTCCTCAACACTGAGCCCACGTATGAGGAACAACGAGGAATTTCATTGAAACCTATCAAATTTTGAAAGGACTAGATAGAGTGGACGTGGAGAGGAGGTTTCATTTAGTGGAGGGAGTCTGGAACCAGAGGGCACACCCTCAGAACAGAAGGAAGTCCATTTAGAATGGAGATGAGGAGGAATTTCTTTAGGCAGAGGGCGGTGAATCTGTGGAATTCATAGCCCCAGGCGGCGACGTGGCCATGTCATTCGATATATTTAAAGTAAAGGTTGATGGGTTCTTGATTCGTAAGGGTGTTAAATGCTATGGGGAGAAGGTAGGAGAATAGGGTTGAGTGAGCTGTAAAATCAGCCATGATGTAATGGTGGCGCAGACTCTATGGTCCAAATGGCCTAATTCTACTTTTGTCTCTTATGGTCTATCTTCTTATGGATAAGGAATATTCCTATGCATCTTAGAAATCAAGGGGATCTAGAAACTTCAGATCCTTGGGTTCCAAAATCCTTTTTGTATGTTTTTGCTTTTAATTACACAGATAGATTTTTGCTAACAGTGTTTTATTATCTGCCTCCAGTTTAGCTCTCTCTGCACCCAACGTGAATGTATTCCGCAAACACTCGATTAAAATTTCCCACAAATTTTAAGTTTTAAAGTGTTATTCTACCCTTCAATCTTCTCTTCTCAAGACCAAAGCATTCCTGGATTTCAGGGTTCGTGAATGTACGACTCTAATTACACAGCTCCCCAACAGAGGGCCAGTGTACTAAGAATGAAAATCCAGCAAAATGTGTTTGTTTGATGTGTATATTGATCTGCTCAAATGCAACTCCTTTGAGCCTTTCCTCTCTGATCAGAGACGCAAAGCAAATGCCTGTTCCATGTTCTAGCCAAGTACTTTATCGTTTTAACACACTCGGAGAAATGCAAAAAAAAATTTAAAAATTCTCTGTGGCAGCAAAGTAATTTTAAATTTAGTTTGCTGGAAACTCCTCCTGTCAGCTGCTTTCAAAAGAATGAAGTATTGAATTCAATGGCGTGAGAGATAAATGTCACCATCACTTTCAATAGTGAGAGTCTGAGTTATTCATTGGCCTAAATTACTTGCTTCTACAACGCAGGTTAAGTGCCAGTTAATTCTCCAAACCAAACTCACAAACACAATCCTTTTTCTCTTATTTGTTAGAGATACATAGGTCACAGAGAGCAGGGAATCCTCAGAACATTGAGTATTGGTTACAACCTGAAGACATTTAAACTAAACTCAGAATTTCCTTGCAGGCCAATTAATAAGCACAAGGATCTGAATCACTGTGCAACATAGCAAGTTAGACAGTTGCAGAATCAGGTTTAATACCTTAGAAGCAGCAGTACAATGTAATGCATGAATATACTAAATACGTTAAAAATAAATATGTCAATTACAGTAAGTATATTCTGTATATGTATTGTAAATATTTAAATTACCAAGTCTAAAAACAAGAATTAATAGAAAAGAAAGTGCAGTAGTGTTCATGGGTTCAATGCCCATTTAGGAATCCGATGGCAGAGGGAAGAAGCTGTTCCTGAATCGCTGAGTGTGTGCCTTCAAGCTTCTGTATCTCCTTCCTGACAGTAACAATGAGAAGGGGGCATGTCTTGGGTGATGGGGTCCTTAATAATGGAAGCTGCCTTTCTGAGGCATCACTTTTTGAAGATGTCGTGGACACTATGGAGACCAGTACACATCGTGGAGCTTAGCAACTTTAAACTTTCTGCAGCTTCTTTTGATCCCCCACCCCCCATATTAGACAGTGACGCAGCCTGATCAAATGAGCAGTTAGTGCATATCGCAGGTCCTGGTCATGTGACTACTGAGCCCAGGAAGACAATCTCTGAAGAGTATTGATAATGGCTGGGTTCACCTGTTTTGTAAAGGCACTGCCCAGAGAAGGTAATGGCAAACTACAAAGAAAAATTTGCCAAGAACAATCATGGCCCTTTACCTTTTCCACCTCTCATATCCCAGCTTTTTACTTCATTTCCCCCCTCCCCCTCCCATACCCACCTAATTTCACCTACCACCTTCTAGCCTGTCCTCCTTTCCCTACCTCCTTATTCTGGCTTCCTTCCTCCTCCTTTCCAATCTTGATGAAGCATCTCAGCTGAAACATTAACATAGATAGCTTCTACATAGATGTTGCCTGACCTGCTGGGTTCATAGAAACATGGAAAACCTACAGCACAATACAGGCCCTTTGGTCCACAAAGCTGTGTCGAATGTGTCCTTACCTTAGAAATTACCTAGAGTTACTCATAGCCCTCTATTTTTCTAAGCTCCATGTACCTGTCCAGGAGTCTCTTAAAAGACCATATCGTATCTGCCTCCACCACTGTCACCGGCAGCCCATTCCATGCACTCACCACATAAAAAGCATACCCCTGACATCTCCTCTGTACCTACTTCCAAGCACCTTACAACTGTGCCCTCTCATGCTAGCCGTTTCAACCCCAGGAAAAAGCCTCTGACTCTTCACACAATCAATGGCTCTCATCATCTTATACACCTATGTGTCCCAGGTGATGGGGATTCTTAATGATGATAATGATTCTCCTTAATGATCCTTAATCTTGAAGCACCTCCTACTGAAGATTTCATGGGGGGACTAGTTCCTGAAACATTGAGTGTGTGTCTTCAGGCTCTTGTACCTCCTCCTTGATAGTCACAGTGAGGTGATGGGATCCCTAACAACGGATGCCACCTTTTTGAAGCATCATCTTATGAGGGTGTCCTCAATGTTGGGGAATCTAGTGTCCACGATGGATATAGCTAAGTTTACAAATTTCTGCAGCTTTTTCAGGTCCTGTGTGGTGGTCCCTTCATAATAAACAGCGATGCACCCAGTCAGGATGCTCCCCATGGTACATCTGTAGAAATTTGGTAGTCTTTGTTGACACACCAATTCTCCCCAAACTCCTGATCAATTCACATCAGTCCCGAATGAAATAGGCTAAAAGCGAAATGGAAAGAAAACTTTTATTTCTAAATTATCTTCCACCTTCTCAGAGAGCTACTCTTCAAACTGAAAGGTGCTGTAATGGCATTAACACTGCAAACTGTAGTGTAATTCTTACTGTCAGGGAGAACACAACAACAGAGTTGCATCATTTCAAATTAAGTCTTACAGTGACGTGCCCTGCAGGCTTCTGTGCTATGAAGAGTGTTGGGCGGCACTCATTGGCGTCACGCCTGCGATAATTTGTCTTATAGTGTCACTTGTTGGTGCCACTGATGCTCTGCTGGTTTTCCTAGCTCTTGTTTCTATCTCCACATGTTGTTCCTCCACACCTAGACTGAGTCATTACCGGTGCTCACTGTGACAGAGTCTGCTGTTCCTCCACACCTGGGTTCAGTCCTCCCAGCATCCACCATGACATAGAGATTGTCACAAACTCCTGTGGCACTGTTCTGAAGAAGGACAAGGAATATCTTTTCCCAATGCAGATATTCGTCCCTTTTGCCAAGACTTTTAAACATTTTATTTTGACAGCATGAGCATATTGTTATTTATGGGATCATGCTGTGCTCAAAATGACTATCGCCCTTCCCTCCTTGCAACAATGTCTGCATTTCAAGAAGTTGCGGCAGGATTGTTAGAGATTAGAGGTGCACAGGCTAACAGTAATTTCTGTCTTTCCTTGTGGGAACCACGATGATGAAATTCACTGGAGAAAGCAGAACAAAAACAGGCTTGACTAATCCAGTGGAAACTTTCCATTCCAGCTTGGGGTTTCATTCCTCTGTAGAACAGTCATCTGAGAGCAGATAGATGTCGGCCTGAAAGGTCAATGCAGTACAGGTTTTTGTGAAATGCTAAAAGTAGCAGTTAGTGTGATGCTATTACAGCTCAGGGTGTGAGAATTCAGAATTGAATTGTGACCCTGTCTGTCAGGAGCTTGTACATTCTCTCTGTGTCCTCCAGGTGCATCGTTTCCTGCAACTGTGCAAAGACTTGCTGGTTAGTAGGTTAATTGGTCATTGTAAATTATCCTGTGATTAGGCTGGGGTTAAATCAGTGGGTTGCTGGGTGGCATGGTTTGTTGTGCTGGAAGGGCCCGTTCTGCAATCTCTATCTAAATAAATCAATAAATAGAAGATATGAATTGTTAAAACATGAATATGCATGTATCCCTGCAGCATGGCATTATCGTATAATTACAGCCATCAGCCTGCGGGAGGGAGGATGACTCTCAGAGTGGTATTCTATATCATACTTAGATAATAAATGTAGTTTGAATCCAACTCAGTCAACAGACACAAGGCATAACTCTCTTGCTTTCTTGAACGCTATCTGAAAATCAATTGTAGTAATATTAATAGGGCTAATATTAACTAATAGAGTCTAATGGTGTCATTTCTTTAGAGATACCACGTGGAAGAGGCCCTTCCAGCCCACCACACGCCTTTCATGAGTTAGGGGTCAGGTTTAGGGACAGAATGAGATCAGAAAGCATGAAGAATCAGGGCAGGAGCCAATGGTTGGAGTTCAGGTCAAATAGTTCCATGCTCAAAGGCTAGAGAGCTCCGGGGATAGACATTAGTTCAGCCGGCACTGAGGATGACGACCAGCAACCCATGTGTCAAAGACTCAGGTCAGTGAGCCTTTACTCCTGCCAGGTTTACAAATTCGCCTGCACTCCACGTTGATAAATTCTGTACTGTGCAAAAGTCTCGGCCATCCTAGTGAAACGTATGTGCGGCTAAGACTTTTGCAGAGTGCTGTATGCTTTGAAGTAGGTATGATAAATAAGTAAATGATAAAGAAATGAATCTAGGAAAGTGTATTGATTGTTTGTGGCATGTGCAAGCGAGCTTCCTCATTGGTAGGTATGGCAGTCATTCAAACTGTGGGTGGGGCTTAACCAGCTCCCCAAGCATACTGTGATCAGGGTTTCTAAAAGCAGTTGGGAAGACCCCATGCTCCTTGGCACCTCACTGGGAGCTGGCTTTCTATTGGGAGGTTAAAGAAAGATTAGCTTTATTTGTCACATGTACAGTAAATAGAAACATCAAAACATGCAGTGAAAAACGTCATTTGCATCAATGACCAACAGTCTGAGGGTGTGCTGGGGGCAAGTGTCATCATAGTTCTGGTGCCAACAGAGCATGCCCACATCTCAGTACCCCTAACCTGTCCACCTTTGGAATCTGGGAGAAAAGCAGACACCCGGAGAAAATCCATGTGGTCAAGGGGAGAATGTACCAACAGCTCACAGCCAGCAGTGCGACTGAATCCTGCTCTTACAGCTGGCGTGGTAAAGTTTTGCTCCCGTGTCACAGGGAGGAATTTCTTTATTCAGCGGGTGGCGAATCTGTGGAATTCATTGCCACAGGTGGCTGCGGAGGCCGTCATTAGGTATACTTAAAGAGGAGGTTGATAAGTTCTTGATTCGCCAGAGCGTCAAAAGTTATGGGGACAGGGCAGGAGAATGGGGTTGAGAGGGATAATGAATCAGCTGTGATGGAATGGTGGAGCAGACTTGATGGGCTGAATGGCCTAATTCTGCTCATATTTCTTATGGTCTTGTGGTACGGTGCCCATGTTGCACCTGGGTCTCACTCCAGACAAGCAGCCGAGCATTTAGTGTGAACCAGCAGGGAAGATCATGCCTGAGATAGATATTATGCTAAATATAGATTTGTTAAAAACACAGCCATAGATTTGGGAATGGAAACCCTTCCACCACTATATTTACTCAGTTACACCAAGTGAAGATTAAATATAATTATTTTAAATTACAACAGATGTTAAAAAGATAAAATAATGCTGAGTTACTGCTTGTAATAGCAACTGTTCGTTCTTTTTGTCTCAGCAGCTGCCTTTACTGTCGATGATAATATCGTCCATTTTCCACACAATACTTGTATCTACTCCACATCATTTTCAGTTCTCTTCCTGCTACATAAACCACTCATATCCAGTACTGAAGAATCATTTATTTTGTTCAGAGATACAGCATGGAACAGGTCCTTCTGTCCCAACAAGCTGAAACCCGCCAATTTACCCCCAGCCTAATCACAGCACAGCTTACAATGATCTATTAACCTTCGAACCATCATGTCTTTGGACTGTGGGAGGAAACCGGAGCACTCCAAGGAAACCCACATGTTCATGGGGAGAATGTACAAACTCCTCACCAAGGGCACTGGAATTGAACTTCAAACTCTGATGCACTGAGCTGTAATAGTGTTGTTCTACGTTACCATGGTGCCTCAAACATGAATCTGTGAGATGGGAGATCGAGGTCCAAAGGTCAACGTCCCGTGGTCAAGGTCCAAGAGTAAATATCCTACGATCAGCAAGATCTAAGAGAGAAGGAAGCCTGACATCTGCAAGTCCAGGGCTAAGGACTGGAGGCCTGTTGATGGAGCCTATCCGCATGTGTGTGGTTGAAAAAGGGGCTTTTTTCCTGTTGTTGGCTTGTTGTGTTGTTGCTGTTGCATGTGATGGTCTGCTGAAGATTGTGGACATGCTATGTTGGCCCCAGAACGTCTGGTGACACCTGTAGGGTGTCCCCAGCACATCCTTGGCTCTTTTGCTTGTTAACACAGATGACACATTACATTGCATGTTTCAATGAACATGTGATAAAGCTGAATCTGAATCTCTTCCAAATAATACCTACTTAGTCCCATTACCCCTTCTGGAGGATTTGCCACTGACTGTAGCTTGCCAGAGTCCTCTGTCCTGGACTAATAACAGCTTGATTCCACTTCGACTACATGACTTTCTGCCTTTAGCTTCCAGGGATGAGGTCTTTGGAGCTTCTGTAGCTTTGGGTTTTTACGGAATGGGGTTGCTAGCTCCATGTCCACCCCTCCTCCTTTTGCAGCCAGGCTTGGGACTGTCCATGGCATATTTGAGTAACACCTAGCTTGACAAAATATTCCTTCTTTGTCATGAATGCACTTTGATAAATCAGTTTACCAGAACCAATCTGATGCTGGAATATATCTCACTGTGTTGATCCATTGAAGAGTTCATAGGTTAACTAATCCACTCTGAAATGCAGAGTTTTCTCAGATCTGTGGGTGTTCTATCTGAATTTAAATTTCACTGGAGCAAGTACAAGGACATAATGAAATAAAAGTTAAAAAAAATCTGCGGATGTGGATTGAAACACTCGGCAGGTCAGGCCGAATCAGTGAACAGAGTTATTCACCCTTCTGCTGTTTGTTTACATCTAGGACATCTTCAAAAGGCAACTCATTCAGAAGGCAGCATCTGTCATGAAGGACACCCATCACCCGGCATGTCATGTTTTGTAATTCCAAAATACTAAACTAATTAAAAGAAAGACACCGACTGGGAATGTGAGTCTAACTTTATTGCTTGCTACTTTAAGCGAGGTGTAGAGGTATCAAGCAATGGTGTGATGACATATGCCATTTCTGTAATTTTACAGATAACCCACAATGCATTATGCAAACAATGAAGAATGCTTAATCAAACAATATATTACACTATTACTCAGATATTACTGAAGTATTAAATACACAAACAGGACATGCTCACTTCACAATGCTGCCATCAGGGAGTGGGTACAGGAGCCTGAAGACCCACACTCAACATTTTCTTCCCCTCCATCATCAGATTTCTGTATGGATAATGAACCCTCCGACACTACCTCAATATTTTTATCTCGTTTCACTCTCTTTTTGCACTACTTATTTTATTTTATTATATATTGTTTATATATACATGTTACTGTATATATAGTAATGTACAGTTTTTTCTGATTGTGTATTTCAATGTATTGCTGCTGTATAAAAACAAATTTCAGATCATGTGCTAATGATATTAAACCTGAATCTGATTCTGATTCAAACAATATTGCGATATTCTTATATTACTTTGAAAGCCCAGGCATGAATTGAAGATTAATTACAAGCCAAAACTCCTCCCTCAACTGCTGCAGCCAAGAAAACATTGTTTTTATCTCACACTTCTGAACAATAGCCTCAGCAGGTCATAAATAGTTCATAGAACACAGAACACTACAGCACTGTACAGAGCCTCCACTCCACAATGTTGTTCCAGCATTTTAACCCAGTCTAAGATCAATCTAACCCTTCCCTCCCACACTGCTGTCATTCTGGTATCATCCATAGGCCTATCCAAGATTCCCTTCAATGTCCCTAATATATCAAAGTTAAAAATGTTCAAAGTTCAAAGTAAGTTTATTATCAAAGTATGCATCGTTATGTGCAGTGTTGTATAACGTGTGTGATCATGGTCTATGACCATGAATGTTCTTGACAAATTTTTCAACAGAAGTCCTTTGCCATTGCCTTCTTCTGGGCAGTGTCTTTACAGGATGGGTAAACCCAGCCATTACCAATACTCTTTAGGAATTGTCTGCATGGCTCAAAGAATTAGAAGGGCCTATTCTGCACTGTATCACTAAAATAAAAATAAAATAAATAATGCAGACCAAAATGGAACACAGTTTTCAAAGTATTGTCTAGCCAGAGTTTTACGGAGCTGCATTATCTTGTGGCTCAACCTGCCAACTGATAAAGGCCAACACTATATGATTTTTTTGCTCAACAATTTGAAGGGATGTTATGTGAGAGAGAAATTCCAGGCACAGATGTTTTCTTCCGAGCAAACTCACGGAATTGTGACTCTATGCAAATGAACATAACACCTGTTAAAACATAGCCTGCTCTTGGCGATCTATTAACTTCTCATTAAGAAACAATGAATGTGAAATGTGTTCTTCTCATACAGATTCATTCCTGAGTAAATTACTCTCCTGTTACACAGCTGAACTGGCAGGCAGGGTTTAACCTCTCATTCAAAGATACTGTGTATCTCACACTGGCAACAGCAGACCTCTCAGGAGGCAATGGTTGTACCAATGTTGAAATTACAGATGAAAGGGTTAAGGGATAGTAGTAATGGAGTTGGGGTGGAAGGAGAGGAGGGAAGTAGGAAGGGAGGAGGGAAGGAGGGAAGTTTACAGCGAAGGCTGTCAAAGCCTGCAGTGCATCTGGACGAGATGGAAAAATGACAGATGATATCTTTTTATTTAGAGATATAGCACATTGACAGGCCCTTCCAGCCCATTGTACTATACTGCTCAATTACACCCATGTGACCAATTAGCCTACAAACCGGCACGTCTTTGAATCATGATAGGAACTGGAGCAACCAGTGGAAACCCACACAGTTTCTGGAAGAACGATGAACTCCTTACAGACAGCAATGGGAATTGAACTGGGGTCACTGGCACTGTAAAGCATTATGCTAACAGCTACACTGTTGGGCCACCACAGTAATACAGGTAAGTGTGAGGTGCTGCACTTTGGGAGGACAAACCAGGGTGGAGTTACACGGTAGGTTACTGAGGAGTGTGGAACAACAAAGGGACATTGGAATACAGATTTGTAGTTCCTTGAAAGTGGCATCACAGGTAGGTAGAACAGATAGAACTTTACTGTCATTGCTCAAGACAACAAGATTGTGCTGTGACTCAAGTCCATGGAAAACAATACATGTAGTACAACTTAATTAAAAAAAATTCAAGAAAGTGAGTCCACAGCCAGGAAGCCAGTCATCACCGCAGCCAATCCAGGAGCCCGTTAGTTGCAGGCCACAGCCTCATTTCAGCCCAGAGACAAGTAAACTTAGCGGAGCAGCGAGCTAAACACTGGCCAGTTCCTCACCTCTGACCGCAACACCCTCTCCTTCACAATCTGGCCTGGCACATAAATCAGCCGAACGGAGGGTCGACCTCTGCTCTTGGGCCAGGCCAAGCCACCTCAATTCACCTATACACACCACTCCACAACCATCCTGCACCTTTAAGATTTCACTTCACACCGCAAAAATGCCAGGTCACACGGGCAGTTCAATAGATCAACTCTGAAAAGGAAGTTACAGGCTATTGATTGTAGTGATTGTTTCCGAGAAAAAGGGTGATAAATAAAGTAATTAGTAGTTGAATAAACTCTTCTCGGGCTTCCAGCTGGGTACAGGTATTGATAATAACCAATGTTTCAATGACAAACTCTGCCATCTTCATCAGGGATGAAGTTAATCAAGAATGAAGGAGTCGAGTTCGCCATGGAAATGTCGGTTATGATCAATACCTGTACCCGGCTGGAAGCCCAAGAAGAGTTTTGTTAGTCCTGTATGCTGGGAAAGTACTAGATCCTTTTTTTAGTTAATAGTTGTTTTTCTTGCCAGCAAGTCATCGCTGTGCTTCACCAACGGCAACTTAAACTGGAAGCTTTGTGTTTTGTGTTTTGTTCCTCTGGAATTGCAGCATCTGCAGATCTGCTGTGTTTGGAACATAAGTAATTCAAGGTTCCCGATTACTTTTTGCCATTCTTCAGTGCACGAGTGTAAAGGAGAATAAGATGATTGTTACTCCAGATGCGAAGCAGCATAAATATAACACAAAAAGCATAAAGAGCACAATAAATTAACACAATAAATATAAATATAAAAGCAGTCCTATAGAACGCAATGTTCTGGTAACTGTTGTATGTCCTGTGATTAGACTAGCATTAAATCAGGAGATTGCTGAGCAGTGAGAATCAAAGGGCCAGAGGGCCTATTCCACACTGTATCTCAATAAATAAATAAGGTGACGCTAGGTGATGTGCATGTACTGGCTGGTGGGCTGAGTTCATGGGTGGAGGTGCTGACCAGCCTGACAGTTGGTGAAGCAGTTGATCAGCAGGTGGGTGGAGGGTTTCCAGGGGTAGGCGGGAATGCAGAGTTGAGGCTGCAAGCAGTTCTCCCATGGTCTAATCAAATGGTGGAACAGACAGGATGGAGCGAATGGCCTCCTCCTGTGTTCTCAATGGTTCATGTGCCTCACTTCACCAAGGACACGGTCAGGCCATTCAGTCATCTGTTCCGGCACCGGAAGCTGAGCATGCAGGAGAGGGGAGATGCGTAACTAAATAAACTGTTCAGTTCAACACGGTTTTAAACAGGGGTTCCCAACCTGGGGTCCATGGACTCCCTGGCTAATGGTTGGGGTCCACGGCATCGAAAAGGTTGGGAACTCCCGATTTTACGGACTGTCTTGAGAATTCATAGAGGATAAGAAAGTGTTAACAAACCAAGAATACAAAGCAAAGGACAGTCAGGGGTAAAGCAGAGAATGGTCACAAAATCATGAGGGACATAGATAAGGGCGAAGGTAATAGTCTTTCCCTCTGGGTGGGGGCGTCCATTAATATGAGGCATGGATTTTGGGTGAGAAGGAAAAGGTTTAAAAGGGACCTGAGGGAAACCTTTCACACAAGGGTGACGAGTATGTGGAACGAGCTGCCAGAGGAAGTGGTTAAACCATTTAAGAAGCACATGGAGGGGCAGAGCTGAGAGGAGAAAAGTTTTTAAAAGATTATAGATTATATATTTATTTGTCACACGTAACTTCCAGTTTAAAATGGTGCTATCAAACGTGTGTGACAGCTTACTGGCAGGCAAGAAATGTGACTAAAAACATTACTCATAACAAGTTTTCTGAGGAAATTGTGGTAAATTATCACCACTGACAATGAAAAGGTGAGTGAAGGGGAAGCGGATTTGAGGGATGAACCATTCTGGTCCGCTGCAGAATTGACGTAGATGAAGCGAGCCATTCAGAGAGAAGATGTCGAGGTAAGAGGAGTTCCAATGCCTGTGCAACCGGCCTGGGTGCGAGGTTGATTGCTCTGGGCACCGAGCTGATTTGGAGAAACTGAGAGCGGCTTTGGACTAGGGTGACAAAATTGCAAGTCGCTGGGTGACATGGTCTAGGCTGGTGCATTTTGCTGCACCGGGGCCTGGGTCCTAGTGCAAGGTACAATATGCTGTTTGGACAATTTAAACGCTGGCCCAGATAGATAGGAAAGGCATTGCTGACTTTCCTGTGATGTTCCCTACTCCCTCCATGGTGCTGAAGTTGTGAAGACTACCCCGGCTGTTGTGCTTCATGCCCACAGATACCAAGGCTTTGGGCCTGCTCTGGGCTGCTCTGAAATTCGTATCTAAGGACTCAGTTTGGTTCAGAATGTTATCGCTCACTACTATTGTTTGCATGATTTGTGTTTTTTCCCCTTTTCTCTGCACAATATGTGCTGGTCTTTATTTTATTTGTTCTTAATTGGGTTCTTTTGGGTTCCTTGCTTGGTGGCTGCCTATAAGCAAACAAATCTCAGGGTTATATAATTTATGCATTCTTTGATAATAAGTGTACTTTGGTTTGATTTGACGTATATAAAACATACAGTGAAATGCATTATTTGCATCAAATCAAATAAATGAGGATTGCATCTGACAGCCTGCAAGTGTAGATGAGCTTCCACTGCCAACATAATATAAACACACCTCACTGACACCAGTGTATCTTGGGAATGTAGGAGGAAACCAGAGCATCCGGAGGAAAACCACATAGTCACGGGGAGAATGTACAAGCTCCTCACAGACAGTGGGGGAATTGAACCCCGATCATAGAGCTGGTGCAGAAATGCACTGCACCAACCGCTCAGCTGCAGTTCTTCCCATGGATACAGGCCGAATGCTGGGATTTGGCACTAGCTGGGTGGTCAGCATGGACTGGTTAGGCTGAAGGGCCTATAGCTCTGCTATGTTACTCTGTGAGTCTAATTCATTTCTCCCACGGATACTGCCAGACCCACTGAGTCCTTCTGTTCAATTGCTGATATTGAAATGTTTCACTGTTCAGAGATTTGTCCAGCAATGCCAACACTGCTTGATCAACAGTTAACGTTTCAGTTACAATGTCACGCAGTCAGCACACTGAAAAATAGAGTTCATCATTTTCATTCTATTGTGATATAATTACATTATGTTATTAAAAATTACAGTTTTATAAGATCTCTGTTTCCATGACAACTGTAAATGTGCTTTTGTGCTCTCATACTGATTTCTACCTCATCTCCTCTCACTGAGCACTCTCAGAATGTGCACACCAGATCACAGTCATCTTCAACTCTTCAGTCATCCAGGCTGCTGTCCCCACTTGCTTCAAATCAGCCACCATTGTCCTAGTACACAAGAGCTTTGCACCTTCACAACTAAATGACTATGGCACTGATGTCATTTAAATGGCCGATAATGACACACATCAAAATCTCCATTTTTGCCACACTAATATGCTAACCGACAGATGCCATAAAATCTGTCATGCACCTGACCCTGACACACCGAGAAAACAAGGACACTTCTGTCAGAATGCTGTTTCTGGATTTCAGTTTGACATTCAACATTGTTGTCCCATAGACCTTGTTGAACAAACTCCTACTCCTGGGTCTAAATAAACCATTGTGCAACTGGGTATTCTACCTCCTAACAAGCCGACCGCAGATTGTCAGGATGCACAAACACCCGTCCCTCCTCGTCATCTTCAAGATGGGTGCCCAAACCTCCCCCCATGGCTGTGTGCTGAACCCATTGCTTTACAGCCTGGTGGCACATGACTGCACGGCCAAACACTCGAGAAATCACATTGTGAGTTCATGATGACACAGCATTGGTGGGGCCTATCACCTACAACAATAACATTACAATGTTGGGCCTATCACCTACAACAATAACATTACAATGATGGGGCTCATCACCAACAGAAATGATGGACAATGATGGGGCTCATCACCAACAGAGATGATGGACAATGATGGGGCTCATCACCAACAGGGATGATGGACAATGTTGGGGCTCATCACCAACAGGGATGACAGGACCATGATGGGGCTCATCACCAACAGGGATGATGGACAATGTTGGGGCTCATCACCAACAGGGATGACAGGACCATGATGGGGCTCATCACCAACAGGGATGATGGACAATGATGGGGCTCATCACCAACAGGGATGATGGACAATGATGGGGCTCATCACCAACAGGGATGACAGGACCATGATGGGGGTCATCACCAACAGGGATGACGGACAATGATGGGGCTCATCACCAACAGGGATGATGGACAATGATGGGGCCCATCACCAACAGGGATGACAGGACCATGATGGGGGTCATCACCAACAGGGATGATGGACAATGATGGGGCTCATCACCAACAGGGATGACAGGACCATGATGGGGGTCATCACCAACAGAGATGACGGACAATGATGGGGCTCATCACCAACAGGGATGACGGACAATGATGGGGCTCATCACCAACAGGGATGATGGACAATGATGGGGCTCATCACCAACAGAGATGACGGACAATGATGGGGCTCATCACCAACAGGGATGATGGACAATGATGGGGCTCATCACCAACAGAGATGACAGGACCATGATGGGGCTCATCACCAACAGGGATGACGGACAATGATGGGGCTCATCACCAACAGGGATGATGGACAATGATGGGGCTCATCACCAACAGGGATGAAGGACAATGATGGGGCTCATCACCAACAACAATGACACAACAGTGGTGGGGCTCATCACCACCAATGATGAGATGGCCTATAGAGAGGAGTTGGAAGAGCTTGAAGCCTGGTGCCAGGCAAATAACATCTTCTTTAATGTCAACAAAAACAATGGAGATGGTTATCATCTTCAGGAGAACTTGCAACACTCTCACTTTTCATCAGTGGCACAGCAGTGGAAACTGCAAGCAGTTTCAGACTTCTGGGAGTCCACATCACCCACGACCTCTCGTGTTCCCGAACACATCCTACGCAATCAAGAAGGCTCGCCAACCCCTCTAATTTCAAAGTCCTGCTGATAGGGCACATCTATACTCACATCATTCTACACGTGCATTGTAGGGAACATCCTAACATGCCGTATCACTGTTTGCTACGGAAACTGCTCTGCAGTGCACAGCACAGTTCTACATCTACGCATCAGCAGCACCAACCTACCCACCATCAAGGACATATATACAGAAAGGTGCTGAGAAATGCCTGTATCATCATGAAGGACCCCACCCACCCTGCTCATGGACTGTTGTCCCTCTCCCATCAGGGAGGTGGCTACGTAGCATCCACACCAGGATCACCAGGTTCAAAAACAGTAATTCTCTTCAAACAGTAAGGCTAATCGACACCATCACTCACTGACTCCACCACTACTCTATTGTTCCCCTACAGTCACCTTACGTACAGCCTAGTGTCACTCTGTGGACAATCAATCAATTTGTGTATACTGTATAAGCAATCTATATATTTATATTTATTTTTTTTATTATTGTGTTCTTCATCTTTTGTTTTTTCCTGTGCTGTATCAGATCTGAAGTAACAATCATTTTGTTCTTCTTTACTCTTGTGTACTGGGAATAACATTAAACAATCTTGAAGGCTTATCTTAAATTCCTTTTCTTTAATCACTTTTATGCTTCATAGAAGAGTAATATGGTCCGACAGGAGACAATAAACTTAAAGCCCAATACATCATGGTCATCTCTCCCCGCCATGCTAGTTTCTGCAGGAGGAGCTGCCTCAAGAAAGCAACATTCATCATCAATGATCCTGCCAAAGGGCGCTCATCTACCATCGGGCAGGAGGTACAGAAACCTCAAGTCACACATCAGCAGATTTGGGAAAAGCTACTTCATTTCAACCATTCTTTTCTTGAAGCAACCAGCACAATCGTAATTAGCAATTTAATGACAACTTTGACCTATTTGCAGTAAAATAGACACAGTTTTCTTGTAAAAATTGTGATTATGTTTGTTTTTCTTTTCAATGCTGCTTTTCTGGTGCTACATCACAAAGAACGGCTTTAAACAGGGGAGAAATAAAGTCTCTCTGTAATTGTACAAGATCTTACTGAGACCGCACCTCAGGATCAAAATCAAGTTTTGATATATGAAATATATTGTTTTCCAGCAGCAGTATATTGCAATACATAAAATTACTATAAATTACAGTAATAGTATACATTATATTGAAATATATATGAGTATTGCTAAAAGGTAACAAAAGTGGCCTATAGGTTCATGGACCATTTACAAATCTGACAGCAGAGGGGAAGAAGTTGTTCCTAAAAAATTGAGTAGATGTCTTCAGGCTTCTGTACCTCCTGCCTGATGGTAGCAATGAAAAAAGGGCATGTTCTGGTGGTAAAGGTCCTTAATGATGGATGCTGCCTTTTTGAGACATTGCTTTTGAAGATGGCCTCAATGGTGTACCCGGACTGTTTGTCCCACTCTCATCAGGGTTGCTAACATCCATGCCCAGACCTTCAGTATGAAAAGCAGTTACTTTCCCCAAGCAGTAATGCTGATCAACACCTCCACCCACTAACCTACTACTCCACACCCCCAACACCACTACTTTATCATTTCCTGATAGTGTCAACTTATGTACAAACACTCATGTGCCTAGTGTCACCTTTTGGAGATACAATCAATCTATGTATATAAGTTACCTTACTTACTTATATTTATTGTTTTTTATTCATATGCTACTCTTTACTGTACCTTTGTGTTTTCTGGGCTGATTTGGCTCCAGAGTACAATTATTTCATTCTCCTTTACACTTGTGTACTGGAAATTATACTAAATAATCCTGAATCTTGGATGATCTGTATGTGGAATAGAATATGCAGGTTTAGTCTCCCTCGCTCAGAGAGAATGGATGTCCCCTGGACCAGCTTCACTAAACAGGTTAAAAGGACTGCAAGTTTGCTGACTGAGGAGAAGTTGACTAGACTGGAACTGTATCTTCTAGAATTCAGAAGAATGAGAAGTGATTCTATTATAATGAGACAGTAAGACATAGGCCATTCAGCTCATCGAGTCTGCTCATCATGGCTGATCCTGGATCCCATTCAACCCTATACACCTGCCCTCTCAATTCCAATCAGGAATCTATCAACTTCTGCTTTAAATGTATCCACAGACTTGGCCTCCACCACAGTCTGTGGTAGGGCATTCCACAGATTCGCAACTCTTTGGCTAAAAAAATTCTTCCTTACTTCTGTTCTAAAAGGTCAAATCTCAGTTTTGAAATATGAAATATGAAAATCATTCAAGATGATTTCCACTGACTGAGGTCTCTGGATCAAGGGTCATACAAGTTGAACCAGGACAAAATCCAATGCACCCTCAATCTTCAGACCATACCACTCAGGTACCTGGGCAGTGTTATATTTTACGCGACTACATGTTTTATTTCATATGTGCTATATGTGCTGTGTGTTGTGTGCTGTTGGTGTAGTGTTTTGTACTTTGGCCCTGAAAGATCATTGTTTTATTTGGCTGTATTCATGGGTATGGTTGAATGATAATTAAACTTGTATTTCAATAAGGGATAGGCTGTTCAGGACAGAGAAAATGTGCAGTAACAAGAAAAAAAACCAAATTCAAAAGTAGTTTCAAGACATGTAGACAAGAACTGCTAATCAATATGAACACAAGAGATTAAGCAGATGCTGGAAATCCAGAGCTACATGTACAAAATGCTGGCGGTACTCAACAGATCAGACAGCATCTATGGAGAGGAATAAAGAATTAATGTTTCAGGACTCTGATTGCTCTTTTGAACTCCAAAATATACAATAAGTATACAGGAGGACAGTCAGCAGCAGAAGATTTCTCATTCCTTTTCTATGCTGTAGGGTGCCATGACCTGATCCTCACTGGACAGGTGTACTGCATTAAAGAATAACTAGAATCTTGCACAAAGCCAATTAATTTCAGGCCACTCTTTGTGGGCAGGAATGCAGAAAAACTACAGGATGAGTTGAGGAGATAGAGGCCTGGAAATCATAGAGTAGTTAGAATATTACTAAAGTAGTGTGTGATCACTCGAGCTGAGAGTTATGTTCTCCTATGCTGAGTAAGATCTTTAAAAGTGATGCCTCAAAAAAGGCGGCATCCATCATTAAGTACTGCCATCACCCAGGAGATGGCTCTCTTCTCATTACTACCATCAGGGAGGAAGTACAGGAACCTGAACCCAGCCTTTCTTCCTCACTGCCATCAGATCTGTGAATGGATAATAAACCCATGATCATTACCTCACTATTTGTTTTTCCCTTCCGCTCTCTTTTATGTATATTTTTAAATGTAATTTATGGTATTTAATTATTATGTATTGCAATGTACTGTTGTTACAAAACAACATATTTCATGACATATGCCAATGATTGTTCAAAGGTTCGAAGGTTAATTTTTTATCATATACAACTTGAAAATCTTCTTCTCTGTGTTCCCATGAAAGAAAAGAAAGGCAGCACGATCGCCAACTCCCAAATCCCCCTCCCTGCACAAAGAAGTGAATAAAAACAGAACAGGCACATTAGCCCCCAACACCTTCCTTCTGCATAAAAAAGTGAACAAAATGGAACAGGTACATCAAACCCCCAAATCCCCCTTCCCGCATAAAAATCAAGAAAGATCAGGTAAAAAACACAGAATATAAAAAACTATAAGACGGAAAAAGAGTCTGTAGTCCAAGTCCACATCCAATACACAGAAAATCTGGGGAATACTCACCATTTCAGTGGTAGACCTTTCCTTCTCCAATACAAAGTGATCAAAGACACCCTCTACATTCGCCTTGATGTTTCAATCTCCTCCGTCTCTTTAATTGGTGAACAATGCAAGCTTCACTCGGTGAAATAGAGTCAAACATCAGTCGCAGTCTGCCCGCCATGAGGTTCACACATGCTGCCTCTGCCTCCTGGAAGCCTCTTGGAGATTGCAGAGCGCTGGAACACCCAAATGATCTCTAAACGACAAGTCACCAGCTTCAACACTTCCAAAATCACAGCCATGATGAAAAACAAAAATTATAGACATAAAAGGAGAGAAATATATGGTTTCATGATCTATCCAGGAGATGCTGACAGAAGATGTGTTGTATGCAAAGGCCATCTTGACCGTATCAAACCCGTTTCTCATTCAGATTCTAAGGGGTTGCCTATTGGTGAATCCTCAGGTGGCTGTACAGACGGGTCAGGGATCCACAGATTCTGGTGGAGTGTGGACAGGTGTAAAAGGTGGCTGTTCAGTCACTCCTTTCTCCTTGTTCTCTGTGGCACAATGGAGGTCATTCTCATGGAGTGCAGCTCCCCTTTGAACAGATTCCCTCTGGGTGTATCTATTGTGCAATGTCTTCCCAGTTTTCAGATGTAATTTTGAAATTCTTCAACATTGATGTTATCCTCGAAGTGTTTCCTTTTCCCACCAGGGGTTCACTGACCTTCCTTCAACTGGGAGTAAAGGATCTGTTCGGGGAGACGTGAGTTGGGCATCTGGATGACATGACCTATCCATCGGAGTTGACGTACAGCTTATAGGGATGTATAGAATCATGGGGGTTGCAGATTTGGTGAAGGCACAGATCTTTTTCCCGGGGAACACCAACCAAAACCTAAAGAAAGGAAGGATTTAAAAGGGACTGAGAGGGAACTTCTAATGCCAGAGGGTGGTGAGAATATGGAGCTGGCAGAGGAAGTTGTTGAGGCAGGTACAATAATGACACTTCAAAAATATGGCCAAATGGGACTAAGTTGGTCGACTCCATGGTCAGCTGAGCCAAGATGAGCTGCAGGGCCTGTTCCCACGCTATATGGCTCTATGAGTCTCTGACTCAATATCAAGGATCTCTGCAGTAATAGAACAACTGAAATCTTGTATTTATAAGAACAGAAGTCCATAAATCATAGGAGTAGAATTAGGCCATTCAGACCATCTGCTTCGCCATTCTATCATGACTGATTTATTACCCCCCTCAACTCCACTCTCCTGCCTTCTCTCTGTAAGCTTTGACATCCCTGATGAATCAAGAACCTATCAACATTTACTTTAAATATACTCAATGACTTGGCCTCCAAGCCTACCGTAGCAATAAATTCCACAGAGTCACCACCTGCTGGATAAATTCCTCCTCATCTCTGTTCTAAATGGATGTTCCTCTGTTCTGAGTCTGTGCCCTCTGGTCCTAGACTCCCCCATGATGGGAAAAATGTTCTCCACATTCACTCTATCTAGATTTGTGGAATACAAATGCGGTGAATGCCTTCAAGTCTGTGATCATAATGATTCAATGAAATTCAAGGAAACCTGGAGAATAAGTCATGAATGAGGATAACAAGGCAGAGCCAGTGAAATGAAGGCCTAGCTGAATTTCTCCTCATGGCAACACCAGAATCACACAAAAGTAGTGACATGTAGTGACAAAGTATAAGGGAAGATTCAGGATTGTTTAATATCATTTACAGCACACATGTATATATGAGAATGAAGTAATTGTTACTCTGATCCATTCAGCACAAAAAATGCAATAAGATAAAGAACACAATAAAAACTCAATAAATATAACTACTTAAGACAGCTTACATAGACTGATTGTATGTCTATGAAGTGACATGAGGCACAGGAGAGTCTATACATAAGGTGACTGACAGAAAATGGTAAAGTAGTGGTGGTTGGGGTTGTGGAGGGATAGGTTAGTGGGTGGAGGTATTGATCAGCCTTACTGCTTGGGGGAAGTAACTGTGAGTCTGGTGGTCCTGGTGTGCGTGATACATATGCTCCTCCCTGATGGGAATGGGGTTGTGGGACTTCTAGGTGATGAGAATAGTATTTAAAGGTCTGGTATGTGAAATGACTACCTGCAGATTAGGGCACTTTATCTTGAGGCAATGTGACTGAATATCTGCATGATAATGTCATGAAGGGTGTCAGTCAATCCCACATTTATTTTGTACAACAGCTGCACTCAACACAAATCCTTGTCATAAATTGTGTTTATTTCAAGAAATTTGCAGTGTTGGGTGTGGGAGAACAGCACTGCCTTACTACGCATATTTTCCATATAAAATAGGGATCCTAATAATTATAAATTTTAAATGTATTTTAAGAGTGTTGTTTGGATTTCAACCTGTATCACTAAAAATAAATGAAACGTGTTTTAAAATACTTTGTTAGCTCCCTATCTTCTTGGTAGGGAGAGGGGACCCACTACTAGAATGGTGGGTACTGGCAGCTAAACTTGTGTATTTAATACATCAGTAATATCTAAATAATATTGTAAATACAGTGTTTGATTCAGCATTCTTTGTTTGTTTAAATAATTCATTATGTGTTATATGTAAAAGTACGTGAATGACATATGTCTTCATGCCACCGTATCATACATGTCTCACTGAAAGTAAAAACGAAGCTAAAACACACATTCCTGTCTCAATGCTTCCCTTCAATTAGAGTTACGTTTTGGAGTTGCAAAGTAACAAAACTTTCTATGGAAAGTAAACAGGGAAGATATCTAGTCTTTGAAGAGTCAGTAATTACAGTACAATCTCCTTTGAGTGAGACAACTCAATTAAATTGGACAGGGCTTAAGGTCTTCATTTGAATTCAGAGCATCATGGTCAGTAAACCTGATACCATCACAGAATCAGAATAAGTTTTATTATCACTGTCTAATAAGGGCACCACGTTAGTGCAGTAGTTAGCGTGATGCTATTACAGCTTGGGGCTCCGTGCTTGGAGTTCAATCCTGGCATTTCAGAAGATGAGAAGTAACTTGATAGAGGTGTACAAGATGATGAGAGGCATTGATCATGTGGATAGTCAGAGGCTTTTTCCCAGGGCTGAAATGGCTAGCACGAGAGGGCACAGTTTTAAGGTGCTTGGAAGAAGGTACAGAGGAGATGTCAGGGGTAAGTTTTTAATCGCAGAGAGTGGTGAGTGTGTGGTATGGGCTGCCAGCAACGGTGGTGGAGCTGGATATGATAGTGTCTTTTAAGAGACTCTTGAGAGGTACATGAAGCTCAGAAAAATAGAGGGCTATGGGGAACCTTAGGTAATTTCTAAGGTAAGGACATGTTAGGCACAGCATTGTGGGCCGAAGGACCTGTATTATGCTGTAGGGTTTCTATATTTCTATTCTCTGTATGTCATTTCCTTGGGATGCGGAGTCTTTGCTGGGTGCTCACAAGCCACAGACGTACCGAGTAGGTTAATTCATCATTATAAATTGTCCCGTGATTGGATTAGGGTTCAGTCAGGGTTGTCAGCATTTGCTGGGCAGTGTGTCTCAAATGTCAGGAGGAGCCTATTCCACACTGTACCTCTAAAAAAGATAAAAATAAATCTCATGTTTTGTAGCAGCAATACAGTGCAAAGACAGAGTTACTGAGTATGCCCATAAGAAAGTGAATCGGGGTTGTATATGGTGACTTATCTGTACTTTGATAATAAATTTACTTTGAACTTTGAGCATCTATGGAAGAGAATAAACAGACAACATTTCGGCTAAGGTTTTTCATCAGGATGGTAAGGAAGAGGGAAGAAGCCAGTAAAAGAGGGTGTGGGGGGGTGGGGGAGGACATGCTAGAGGTTGATAGGTGTAGCCAGGTGGATGGGGTAAGGAGAATATAGTAGGAACCTGGGAGGTGATTGGTAGAAAATGTAAAGGGCTAGCGAAGAAGCAACCTGACAGGAGAAGAGAGTGGACCATAGGAGAAAGGCAAGGAGGAGGGGCACCAAGAGGAGGAGACAAGCAAGTGTGGAGAAGGGGGTAAGTTCCAAGGAAAAACAGGGCTGTGGTAGTGACCCTGGGTGACATATGGTTGAAGAATGGGAGGGCAACAGAGATCACAGAAGGGGAGCAGTGAGAGTGATGTAGCCCAAAGAGACTTCACAGTGGAGCCACAGCACATCATAAACTCAAGAGATTCTGCAGAGTCTTTTGTGTCTTGCTCAAGATATATAAACTGCTTTACGACCACATGGAGGATATCAGAAAGGCTGATCCCGTGAAGATCTCTTCAATTATAAAGTAAGTCCTTCTGTTATATATGTGTTAAAAAAGAATCAAATATTGAAAGGCCTAGGAGGCAGAGTGGATGTGGAGAGGATGTTACTTTTAGTGAGGGAACCTTGGAGCAGAGGGCACAGACTCAGAATAGAGGGAGATCCATTTAGAATTTTGATGAGGAGGAATTTCTTCTGCCAGAGGGTGGTGAATCTGTGGAATTCATTGCCACAGACGTCTGTGGAGGCAAAATCATTGAGTATATTTAAATGGAGTTTGATAGGTAAGGGTGTTAAAGGTTACAGGGAGAAGGCAGGAGAATTGGATTGAGAGGGATAATAAATCAACTACGATGGAATGGTGGAACAGACTCAATGGGCCAAATGGCCTAATTTATATGTCTTATGGTCTAAATATGGTAACTATTGATGGATAATCAATACCTGTGACTGTGGTGATGTGCGCTGGCAATGTCAGAACCCAAGTGTAGAGAGAAGACAGACTCCAGTGCAGAGACAGTGACCAGAGATTATTCATAATGATTCGAACAAAACATTGGTGGCTTGGCCGAGTGACACTGCGAGGTGTAATATTCACAAAACTAGGACCTCGCAGTTAGTGCTAATCTGCTTAAATAATACAGAACTCCTGAGCCTATCAAAATAGCCTTTACAAGTTTAAACAGAAAGCACCTGAAGCTGTTGTGGCATCACTCAGCCAGATTTTCGGTCTCCCTCCTATATGCTTTGATTTGACCAACACCGGTGGTGTCTTTAGCAAATGTAAAGATGGCATTGGAGCTGTGCTTAGCCTCACGGTCATGAACTTGAATATGAACTTTAAAAAAATGAACAGAAATGACGCTAACACAGACACAAAGGCCTGAATTGCTTCCCCTAGAGCTGAGAGATTTGTTTGACTCTGTGAGAAAAAGATCTTAAACAGCAGAAGACAAAAGACACAAAATAAACAGTGAGTTGTAATTGGTGAGAAGATGCCATTGGAGGGGAACGTAGGTTGTAAATTATAGGATAGCCTAGGATTTATAAAGAAAACCAATAAACAAGGTTGTAAAGTATAGAGACAGTATGATTATTTGTGTATACCTTTTCCTCATCTGTTTTTGTTTGTTTGTATACCGTATAAGTGATGATTAAGCGAGAAAAATGGCTCAAGACACTGCACAGAGGTAGAAACGTGAAGGAACAGAACGGGATTACTAACAATATGCTCAGCGCTCAGTGTCATCACAATGGACAAACGGAGAACGTAGCACAGTACAGGTCCTTACACCCATGATGTTGTGCCAAACTTTCAACTTTCTCTTAAACGAACCTAACCCTTCCCTCCTGCATGGCCTCCCTCCGATGTTCCATCATCAGTATGAAATTCTAGAAGTTTCTTAAATGCCCCTAATATTTTCTGACTGAGGGCCACTAAACCAAGGTTTTCCAACCTTGTTTTAATGTCGTGGGCTCCTACCATTAAGCGAGGTTTTCCCAGGTTGGGAACCCAACACTCAGCCATCATACACTCAGTAGCCACTTTTATTAGTTACCTCCTGTGCATAATAAAGTGGCCAACGAGGGTATGTGTGTGGTCTTCAGCTGCTGTAGCCCATCCACTTCGAAGTTTGATGTGTTGTGCGTTCAGAGATGCTCTTCTGTTGTAACATGTGGTTATTTGAGTTACTGTCACCTTCCTGCCAGCTTGAACCAGTCTGGCCATTCTCCTCTGACCTCTCTCAGGTGTTTTTGCCCACAGAACTGCCACTCAGAGGATTTGTTCTCGTTTTCTCACACCATTACCTGTAAACTCTAAAGAGAGTATTGCATGAAAATTCCAGCTTTTTCCAAGATGCTCAAACCACTCCAACAACAATCAAGACACCATCAAGACAATTAGATCATACTTCTTCCCCATTCCAATGTTCCGTATGAACAATAAATGAATCTCTTGACCATCTCTGCATGCTTTTATTGGCTGAATTGCTTGTCACATGATTGTCTGACTAGATACACCTGTACACCTGCATCAACAAGCAGGTGTACAGGTGTACCTAATAAAGTGGCCACTGAATGTTTGTAAATGAGTTGGAATTTTGTATCAGCTGCACTGGCGGAAATATTCAGATTCAGATTCACGTACTTATCACCCATGTATCGAAATATACAGTGAAATGTATCGTTTGCGCTTAATGACCAACACACCCAAGGATGTGCTGGGGAGAGCCTACAAGTATCGCCACACATTTTAGTGCCAAAACAGTACATCCCCAACGTTCAGTGGAACAACGAGGAACATAACAAGCAACAGAACAACAGCTAAATGAACTCTTTACCTCCGTCCCTCACTCTCACTCACATAGACTCAGTCCACATCCCAGGATAGGCATCAGGCTCATTCAGATTCAGAACATTTTTCACATGGACATTGAAACTGTGAAATCCATCATTTCTGTTCATAGCCAACACGCCCAAATGTCACCACATTCCAGTGCCAACATAGCAGGTAAGAACTGACTTCACAAGATCTGAAAAGGAAGATTTGCAATATATTTTTGAAGAGTACTTGTAGATAGCTTTGAGGGGAAAGAATCTGAAGAAGTTTGATGAGTGTGTGGCAAAGCCTCATGTGCGTGGATTCGGTGATGTATTGCCGAGCACATAAATCCTGAGGCAAAACAGAAATGGGAAAGAGATCAGAGCCCTGGGCATCTCGTAGGTTAATGGAAAATGAGCCAGAAGATGAGTTCATGACAGCGTAGATGGAGCAAATCGCAGAGAAACACGATGGTTCATCAAGTAATATTGATGGAGGACAGTGTGCCAGGGACCAGTCCAACTGTTCAGACATGTCAGATCACCTCAAAACATTGGCTGTTGTCCAAGGCAATGACAAATGACCCATGAAAATGTTCAGGAGAAAAGATTGTGAGATCAATAATATCACCTGCAAGATGCACCATGAGGTGATGGACAATCATGGATTAAGCCCTTATACTTAAGGCAATTTATACTGTGAGAGCTCTCATTCAGAAGTTCAGAAATGGCAAGGTCAGAGGACAGTGTGATCACCATTCTCCAGGAGAACCATGAGGGAAACATTGCAGACTGCATCTTTTCTGAACCTGCCCATTACTCTGACTTGAAACAAGAAAATATAGAAACCCGAGCACACTCTGCCATTTTTGCAAATGAAACAGCTGCTCATTTAGTCAGAATTTGAGATTAAGATTAAAATTGTCTTTATTTGTCACATGTACATCAAATAGTTGAAGCATACAGTGAATGCGTTATTTGCGTCAACAACTAACACAGTCTGAGGTTGTGCTGGAGTAGCCCGTAAGTGTTGCCACACTTCCAGCGCCAGCATAGCATGTCCACAATTTATTAACCCTAAGCCATATGTCTTTGGAATGTGGGAGGAAACCAGAGCACCCTGAGGAAACCCACATGGTCACGGGAAGAATGTGTGGTCTCTTTATAGACGTTGCAGGAATGGGACTCCCATAGCTAGTGCTGTGAAGTGTTGTGCTAACAGTTATGTTACCATGCCAACCCTGCAGAAAATCTATTTTGTGAACTGATTGGTAGATTGCTGTATACTTCTTATTTTCATTTATTCAGAAGTGGAGCACGGAACAGGCCCTTCCTGCCCAACAAGTTGTGCTGCCCAGCAACTTACTGATTTAACCCCAGCTTAATCATAAGACAATTTACAATGACCAATTAACCTACTAAGGGGTACATCTTTGGACCGTGGGAGGAAACAGGAGCACCCAGAGGAAACCCATCTCTTCCATGGGGAGAATGTGCACACTGTTTCAGAGGGCATTACAACTGAAGTTCGAACTCCGCTACCCCAAACTGTAATAGGGTCATGCTAACTACTACACTACCATGGTGAACCTGCTACTAGGAATCACCTGTGTGTTTCCATGCTCAGAGGGTGCAGATGATGACAGAATCCAGGTAAAAATCACTGTTTTCATTCCTAATAAATAGTGTGATATTGATGTTGCCAATATTCTGGATGAACCAAGTACAGAAAACTTAGGATTTCACAGCACGAAAAATAGAATATACCTGGAAATTAAATGAATACACCATTATTTACAAATTCAGGATTGTTTAATTTCATTTGCAGTACACAAATGTAAAGGAGAACAAAATAATGGTTACTCTGTATCTGATGCATCACAAAACAACACATTAATAATCACAATAATATGAAATCGTTCATATACATAAATTTATTGTTTCCCAATAAAGTGACGCTAGGCGCAGGAGTGTCTGTACATAAGATGACTGACAGGATGTGATAAAGTGGTGGTGCTTGGGGATGTGGAGGGTGGGTTAGTGGGTGGAGGTGTTGATCAGCCTTACTTTTTGGGAGAAGTATTTATTTTTGAGTCTGGTGGTCCTGGGGTAGATGCCCTGTAGCCTCCTCCCAGATGTGAGTGGGACAAACAGTCCATGAGTAGGGTGGGTGAGATCCTTCATGATGGGACTAGCCCTTTTCTGGCAACTTTCTGTGGATATGTCCTTGATGGCTTGTGTGTTGGACACTGAGGAAGGAATCTTGTTCATACAAGTAGTATGGCATATGACTGAGGGCAGTTCCTCAATGAAGCTTTATTGAGGATCCCTATCACTCATCCCCCAATATCTTTGACCCACTACAATCAGGAAAGAGGTACAGGAGCATCAGGACCACGACATACCAGACAGCTTCTTCCCTCAGGCTGTGAGACTAATGAATACCCTGTCACCACACGATCTCATCACTAGGACATCAAACTATTTACTGTTTTCCTGTGCTGTGCACTGCATGCATTTTGAATTATATTTTATTCATTTATTTATAGTAATATTTTGGTTTACTTGCAATGTCTGATATATGTTTTGTAGGTACATCGTGGTCTGAGAATCTTCATCAGGACTGGAAAGGAAGGGGGATGAAGCCAAAATAAGAAGTTGGAGGAGGGGAGGGAATAGAAGCTGGCAGATGATAGGTGAGACCAGATGTGGGGGCAGTTGGGGTACATGGGGGAGAGGGGATGAAGTAAGAAACTGCAAAGTGATAGGTGGAAGAGGTAAATGGCTGAAGAAGAAGGAATCTGATAGGAGATGACAGCAGGCCGTGGGAGAAAGTGAAGGAGGAGGTTTACCAGAGGGAGGTGATGGGCAAGTGAGAAGAGAAGGTATGAGAGGGGAACCAGATGAGGAATGGAGAAAAAGAGAAGGGGGAAATATTACCAGCTTAGAGAAATCAATGTTTATGCCATCAGGTTGGAGTCTACCCAGACGGAATATGAGGTGTTGCGCCTCCAACCTGAGAGTGGATACATTGTGCAGAAGAGGAGGCTGTGCACTGACATATTAGAATTGGATGGGAAGTTGAACTGAGATGACTGGCCAGCAGGTGGTCCAAGCCTTTGCAGTGGGCAGTGTGAAGCCGCTCAACGATGTGTTCCAGCAATCTTCCCTTCTCTTTTATTTCCCATGGGCAACCCCAGACAATAGTTCTGCATCTACAAAGCTGAGGAACCAGGGGCTGTGGTTCTATGGCTGCATTGACAGCTTATCACCATGGCAACTTCATCCCAACCCTGTCAGAGATATTCTCTGTTTCTTCCTCACCCCTCCTCCAGAGCAACACACACAAACGCTGGAGAAACTCAGCATCTATGGAGAGGAATACAAAAAGAGTCATCGATTCACAGTGTACTACAGTCCTTGCTGACCTGCTTTTCTGCTTCATCCCATCGACACACACTGTGTCCATAGCCCTTCAAACCCCTCCTATTCATGCACTGATCTAAATTTCTCTTGAACGTTACAAATAGCTTCTTGTGGTACCATTAAGAGGGCAAGTCGTGTGAGCAGCTCCAATGGAAATCTTCAAATATTCCTGTTTCAGACTACTACAGTGATGCACCATCAATAACTCTCGGAGACGTGAGGCGAGATATAGGCTTTTATTGGCTGGAAGAAAGAACAAGCACCAATTGACTACCACACTGCATCCTGGAGACTGAGGCCGGGGCTGTGTCTCCAATCGCCTTTATACTGGGGTCCGTGGGAGGAGCCACAGGAGCAGTCAGCAAGGGGGGGCACGTCCAGACAGGTATATGTAGTTCACCATATACAGCTAAAATTCACAGCTACAGGCATGGACAATGCAGTAAGCAACTGATCTTTTAAAATGTTTTTGAACTTAACTTTTTAAATACACACTATATACATATATACACACACACATATACATACTGTATATACACATATATATTCTGTAATTCATAGTTTTTATCAATAAGTTTTGCAATATATTGCTGCCACATAACAACAAATTTCACAATATATGCGATTGATATTAAACCTAATTCTGATTCTGATACTGAATTGAATCCACATCCATATCCATCATTTCCACTGGCACCATACTTGCACCACCCTTTGAGTGAAGACGTTTCCCTTAAATATTTCACCTTTCATCCTTGGCCTATGACCTCTAGTTGTAGTCTCACCCAACTTCACTGGCAAAAGCCTGTTTGCATTTACCCTATTTGTACTGCTCAGCATTTTGTAAACCTCTACATGATTTCCCCTGCAGGAAATAACGATTTCCTTATCACCAATGTCCCAGAAATCTGGTAATATCCTTATAAATTTTCTCAGCTCTCTTTCAAGCTTACTGATATCTTTCCTGTATGTAGGTGACCAGAAATGCAAACAACATTCTAAATATGGCCTCACTAAAACTGTATACAACTTCAGCATAGTAACCTAACTCCTGTACTCACTGTTCTGATTAATGAAAGCCAATGTATCAAAAGCTCTCTTTGTGACCCTATCCACCTGTGACACCACTTTCAAAGAATTATGGATCTGTATTCCCAGATCCCTCTGTTCTACCAGATTTCTGAGTGCTCTACTGTTCACAGTGCAAGTCCTACTCTGGTTTGCCTGCCAATTTTCCTTTGTTTATTTAGAGATATAGTACAGGCAGACACTTTCAGCCCAACAACCCATCTTTTGCAGCAACCTGATGTAATGCACACAAAATGCTGGGGGAGCTCAGCAGGCCAGGCAACATCTGTGGAAAAGAGTGAATAGTCAACATTTTTCCAGCAACCCACTTATTTAACCCTAGACTAATCACAGGACAATTTACAATGACTAATTCACCTACTATCTGGTAAGTTTTCAGACAGTGGGAGGAAACACACTTCTTTGCAGGGATAATATACAAACTCCTTACAGACGGCACCAGAATTGAACTCCAAAATGCCGTAAGCTGTAATAGCATCATGCTAACTGCTACACTACCGTGGTGCCAACACCTCACTTGTCTACATTATATTCCATCTTGTACTAATTAGCCCATTTCCCCGGCTGGTCCAGAGCCTGGTGCAAGCATTGATAGCCTTCCTCACTCTCCATCATGCCTATAATCTGGTGTGTTCTGCAAATTTTCTGATTCAGTTTACCACATTATGGTATAAATCATTGATATAGATGATAATCAGCAATGGACCCAACACCCCTAGTCACAAGCCTCCAGTTGGAGAGGCAACCATCTACTGCCACTCTCTGGCTTTTCCTTCAAAACCAGGGTTCCCAACCTGAGGTCCACAGCCCCCTTGTTTAATAATGGTATTGGTCCATGGTATAAGAAAGGCTGGGAACCCCAGTTCTAAACCAATGCTGAATCTGCTTTGTTACCTCATCTTGAATGCCAAGCCATTTAACCTGTATGTAAGTGGGCTTCATTAAATATTAGGAAACCACAGAGAATGCATATTCCACTGACCTGAATCTTTTTCATAGAGAATAAAAGGCAAAATAATTGTGAAAAATAAGTGGGGCTGAAATTAAACTGCATAACGTTAACAAGGAAGCAATAGAATAACTCTGTAGGATGCTATGATAGAATCCCAGGAGGCTGCTCCCCCACTGCTGGTGAATTTATTGCATGAAGGCAACAGCGAGATAATCAATTTTTAATTCATTTATTTGAATATAGATCTGTAGTAATTGTGTTGCTAATACTCATGAGATGGTGAGTTCAGACTTTTGGATGAGCAGATGATATTTTCAATCATATACAAAAATATCTCATTATACAGTAAAGGAAACCATGTTGTCTGAAATTCACTAACGTTTCTTTGTGCGGTAAAATGTCCATAGGAACACCAGTGAAAATTGGACAAAAGATCTCTAGGTGATATATTAGGACAGGTGATAGAACCATAGAACTATAGAACACTAGAGCACAGTACAGGCCCTTCAGCCCTCCATGTTGTGCTGACCCATATAATCCTTAAAAAAAAGTACTAAACCTATACTACCCCATAACCCTCCATTTTTCTTTCAACCATGTGCCTGTCCAAGAGGCGCTTAAATACTCCTAATGTTTTAGCCTCCACCACCATCCCTGGCAAGTCATTCCAGGCACTCACAACCCTCTGTGTAAAAAACTTACTCCGGATGTCTCCCCTAAACTTCCCTCCCTTAAGTTTGTACATATGCCCTCTGGTGTTTGCTATTGGTGCCCTGGGAAACAGGTACTGACTATCCACTCTATCTATGCCTCTCACAATCTTGTAGACCTCTATCAAGTCCCCTCTCATTCTTCTACGCTCCAAAGAGAAAAGTCCCAGCTCTGCTAACCTTGCTTCATATGACTTGTTCTCCAATCCAGGCAACATCCTGGTAAGTCTCCTCTGCACCCTCTCCATAGCTTCCACATCCTTCCTATAATGAGGTGACCAGAATTGAATACAATACTCTAAGTGCGGTCTCACCAGAGATTTGTAGAGTTGCAACATGACATCTCTACTCTTGAACTCAATCCCCCTGTTAATGAAGCCTAGCATCCCATAGGCCTTCTTAACTACCCTATCAACCTGTGCAGCGACCTTGAGGGATGTATGGATTTGAACCCCAAGGTCCCTTTGTTCATCCACACTCTTAAGTAACCGACCATTAATCCTGTACTCAGTCTTCTGGTTTGTCCTTCCAAAATGCAGCACCTCATTGTCCAGATTGAACTCCATCTGCCATTTTTCTGCCCATCTCTGCAGCCTGTCTATATCCTCTCGTAACCTTCGACAACCTACAGCTCCATCCACAACTCCTCCAATCTTCATGTCTTCCGCAAACTTACTCACCCATCCCTCCGCCTCTACATCCAGGTCATTTATAAAAATCACAAATAGCAGGGGTCCCAGGACAGATCCCTGCGGCACTCCACTAGTCACCAACCTCCAGGCAGAATACTTTCCTTCCATAACTACCCTCTGCTTTCTTCCTTTAAGCCAATTTTTTATCCAAACAGCCAAGGTTCCACTTATCCCATGCCTCATGACTTTCTGGATGAGTCTTTCATGAGGGATCTTGTCAAATGCCTTGCTAAAGTCCATGTAGATCACATCCACTGCCCTACCCTCATCAATTTATTTTGTTACCTCTTCAAAAAACTCAATCAGGCTCGTGAGGCAGAATCTTCCCTTCACAAAGCCGTGTTGACTATCCATGAGTAGACTGTACTTCTCCAAATGCTCATAGATAACTATCCTTAAGAATCCTTTCCGGTAGTTTGCATATCACTGATGTAAGACTCACCGGTCTATAGTTCCCAGGTTTCTCCCTATTACCTTTTTTAAACAAGGGAACTACATTTGCCATTCTCCAGTCCTCCGGCACTTCCCCTGCAGCCAAAGAGGATTCAAAGATCATAGCTAATGCTCCTACGATCTCTTCACTCAATTCCCACAACAACCTGGGGTGTATCATATCCGGCCCTGGGGATTTATGAATCTTGATGTTTTTAAGAAGATCCAGCACTTCTTCTTCCATAATCTTCACATTGTCCAGCACACAGACCTGCTCTATTTTGACCTCACCCTGATCAAGATCATTTTCACTTGTGAATACTGAAGCAAAGTATTCATTTAGTACCTCCCCAACATCTTCCGCTTCCAGGCACCATGTTGCCCTCTTTATCTTTTAGTGGTCCCAGCTTCGTTCTTGTCATCCTCTTGTTCTTCACTTATGCATAGAACACCTTGGGGTTCTCCTTAATCCGACATGCCAAGGCCTTCTCATGCCCCCTTCGAGCTCTCCTAAGTCCTTTCTTTAGCTCCTTCCTGGCTACTCTATATTTCTCATAAGCCCCTTCTACTTCCTGCTTCTTATATCTAACATGTTCTTCCTTTTTCCTCTTGATGAGTTGCCTCACGTGTTTCGTCAGCCACGGTTCCCTTTTCCTACCATTTTTACCTTGCCTCACTGGGACAAACCTATCCTGAACCCAGCTCAAGCGGTCCCTAAATTTCTCCCACATTACTTCTGTGATTTCCCCTTTGAACATCTGTTTCCAATTTACTCTCGCTAGTTCCTGCCTCATCCCTTCAAAGTTAGCCTTTCCCCAGTTAAGCACTTTACCATTTTGTATGATTTTATCCCTTTCCATAGCTATGCTGAAGCTAAGGGAGTTGTGGTCACTCTCACCAAAATGTCCCCCCACCAAGGGGTCTGTCACCTGACCAGGTTCATTACCCAGAACTAGATCCAGTATAGCCTCTCCTCTCATCGGCCAGTCCACATACTGTGTCAGGAATCCTTCTTGAACACACCTGAGAAATTCAGCCCTATCTATCCCCCTTGCACTCAGGAGGTGCCAGTCAATATAAGGGAAGTTGAAATCACTCATAACTACTACCCTGTATTTCCTGCTCCATTCTAAAATCTGCCTGTTAATCTGCTCTTCGGTGTCCCCAGGGCTATTTGGGAGCCTGTAGACTACTCCCAGCACAGTGATTGATCCCTTCCTATTTCTGACTTCCACCCAGACCAACTCAGTGGACACTCCTTCTGCAGTCCTCCCTTTCTATAGCCGTGATACTATCCCTGACCAGCAATGCCACTCTTCCTCCCCTTTTGTACCTCCCATCCTATTCCTTTTAAAACACCTGAACCCCGGGACCTGCATCATCCAATCCTGCCCTTCCTCCAACCAAGTTTCAGTAACGGCCACAACATCATAGATCCACGTACTAATCCATGCTCTAACTTCATCCTCCTTGTCCTAATACTCCTAACATTGAATTAGACACATTTCAACCCCTTTAACTGGCTACAATTATGTTTCATCCCCTGCCTGTCCTTCCTCATCAACTCAGAACTCTTAGCATTATGCCCTTGTCCTTCTACCTTAATCCCTGCACTCACATTCTGATTCCCACCCCACTGCCAAAATAGTTTAAACCCACCCCAACAGCTCTATCAAACCTGCCTGCCACGATATTGGTCCCCCTGGGATTCAAGTGCAACCCGTCCTTTTTGTACAGGTCACACCTGCCCCAAAAGAGGTCCCAATGATCCAGAAATCTGAATCCCTGCCCCCTGCTCCAAACCCTCAGCCACACATTTATCCTCCACCTCATTCTATTCCTATTCTCACTATCATGTGGCACAGGCAGTAATCCCAAGATTACAACCTTTGAGGTCCTGCTTTTCAACTTCCTTCCTAACTTCTTTCAGGACCTCTTCCCTTTTCCTACCTATGTCATTGGTACCAATATGTACCATGACCTCTGGCTGTTCTCCCTCCCACCGCAGGATATCTTGGACCCGATCAGAAACATCCCGGACCCTGGCACCTGGGAAACAAACTACCATCCGAGTTTCTTTCCTGCATTCACAGAATCGCCTGTCTGAACTCCTGACTACAGAGACCCCTATCACTACTAGCTTCCTCTTCCTTTCCCTACCCTTCTGAGCCACAGGGCCACAATCTGTGCCAGAGGCACGGCCACTGTTGCTTCCCCCAGGTAGGCTGTCCCCCCAAATGTACTCAAACAGGAGTACTTACTGTCAAGGGGTACAGCCACTGGGGTACTCTCTAGTACCTGACTCTTCCCCTTCCCTCTCCTGACTGTGACCCACTCGTCTGTCTCCCATGCCCCCCGTGTGACCACTTGCCTATAACTCCTCTCTGTCACCTCTTCATTCTCCCTGACCAGATGAAGGTCATTGAGCTGCAGCTCCAGTTCCCTAATGTGGTCCCTTAGGAGTTGCATCTCGATGCACCGGGTGCAGATGTGGCTGTCCAGGACGCCGGGGGACTCCGGACCTCCCACATCTGACACCGACCACAGAAAACTGGCCTCACACACATACTACCTCCTTTTGCAATCAACAACTGCCTCACCTCGTCCCGTTACCGTCGAAGCCCATGGAGCCAAAGCCCTTTCACTCTGCTGCCCGCTGGATATGGCTGCTGCCTTTTTAAACTGTTCGCGCTCAACTGGCTGACGTCACGCGCCTGCATAGTCTGACCTCTCTCTTCCCCTGAGAACTCAAATGTCTTCCTGCTGGATATCCTTAGGTGCTCTTCTGCTGCCTTCTTGTTCCGAATCAAAAATAGATATAGATAGATATAGAGATAGCTGTTTTCCCCAGAGGTAGAGAGGAGAAAAAGTTTAGAGAGAGTCTCAGATAGGGAGATACTTGAATATTTATTGAAAGTGGAAGGGCATAAATTTTCTTCTCATAAGGATGTGAACAGCTGTGTTGTAGGAAAAAGAATAGTGAGGGTTAAATAGGGATGTGGATTGTGCCAATAACGTGACAGCATCCTTCAGGAGGGTGAAGTCACTGAAAGCATCCAGTTCAGACGGGGTCCCTGGCCAAGTACTAAAGATCTGTGCCTGGAGTGTTCACTGAGATCCTTAATCTCTTGGTTCAGCAGTCTGAGGTACCCACTTGCTTCAAGCAATCTTCAAATATATTGGTGCCTAAGAAAAATATGGCAACCTGCCTCAATATCTATCACCTGGTAGCACTTACCTTCACAGTGATGAAGTCTTTTGAGAGGTTGGTGATGAAAAACATATCCACTCCCGACTAAGAGGCAACTTGGATCCACTCCACCAGCTCTTCACGCAACTCTGGAACATCTGGACAGCAAAGATGCACACATCAAAATGCCCTTTATTGACTACAGCTTGACTTTCAAAATTATCACCCCCTCAAAACTAATCAATAAACTTGAGACCTTGGCCTGAATAACACCTTGTGCAATTGGATCCTCACTTTCTTCACCAGTCAGTTCAGATTGGCAACAATATCTCCTCCACAATTTCCATCAGCACCGGTGCACCACAAGGCTGTGTACTTAGTCCCCTGCTCCACTCACTTTACACCTATGACTGTGAGGCTAAGCACAGCTCCAATGCCATATTTAAGTTTGCTGCCAACATCATGGTCGTTGGCCAAATCAAAAATGATGACAAACTATCATATAGAAGAGAGTGTAGCAATGTCGCCCCAAGAGAATGAAAATCTGGCCAAGTGGTGTCACAACACCAACCTCTCACTCAACATCAGCAACAACAAGAAGCTGATTATTGACTTCAGGAGGAGGAAATCAGAATTCCACGAACCAGTCTTCATCAGGGAATTAGAGGTAGAGGGTCAGCAACTTCACATTCCTCAGTGTTACCATTTCAGAGGATCAGTCCTGGACCCAGCATCTAAGTGCAATTATGAACAATGCATAGCAGCACCTCTACTTCCTTAAAAGTTTGTGAAGATTTGTCATGACATCTAAAACATTGTCAATCTTCTATAGGTGTGTGGTGGAGAGTATATTGACTGGTTGCATCACAGCAAAGTACAGAAAAAACTATGTCTTTGAATGAAAAATCCTACAAAATATAATGCATATGGCATGGTCCATCATGAGTAAAGCCCTTGCCCTCCACGAAGAACATCTGCACCAAGTACTGTCTTAGGAAAGCAGCATCCATTATCAAGGGTCTCCACCATCCAGGCCATGCTGTCTTCTCACTCCTATAATCAGAAAGCAAGTACTAAAACTTCAGGATCCACACCACCAGTTTAGGAACAGTTATTACTCCTCAAACATCAGGAAGGAGGTACAGGAGCCTCAGGACTCACGCCACCAGGTTTAGGAACAGTTATTACCCCTCAGCCAACAGGGAATGAACCAGGGGGGATAACCTCACTTGCCCCAACAGGATGTTCCCACAATATATGAACTGACTTTCAAGTACTCTTAATTTCATGTTTGGGTGATGGTGCAGAGATACATTTCTACCAAAGGAGGTACAAGGTACTGTTTCCCTCATCTAGCCTGCAGGTCACCCTTGGGCAAAGTGAAGCACCTAATTAGCCCCCCTATCAGGGTCATGTGAAGCCATGGGAGCAGGTGGTGGATGGTCGTATGAGCAGCCAGTTCATATCGTAAGTTCTGCGTATGCAACCACTGATGCCAGGCACACAATCTCTGAAGAGTTTTGATCATGGCTGAGGTCACCCATTTTGTAAAGACACTGCCTAGAAGAAAGCAATGGCAAACCACTTCTGTGGAAAAATTTACAACAATCATGGTCATGGAAAGATCATAATTGCCCACATCATACAACACAACACATAACGACCAAACAAATCTCATGTTTTCGATATTTATAGCTTATTATTATTATTATTATTATTATTATTATTTATTTTTATTATTTTGTTGTCTTTTGCACGTTGGGTGTTTGTCCATCTTGTTGTCTGCAGTCTTTAATTGATTCTATTTTGGTTCTTGGACTTACTGAGTGTTTCTGCATGAAAATGAATCTCTGGGTTGTATATGTACTTTGATAATAAACTTACTTCAAACTTTGAACAGGGAACCACAGATAAAGGCTAGAATAGACACAACGTGCAGCAATGACTACACCCAAGTTTCAGGAACTTCACAAATTATGTTACAGCATGCACCCATTGTTGAATTAGAAAAAAAGATTTACTGTTACATCTGTGGATAATCATTTTATTCTGTAATCAGAACCAAGTCCATTACTCACTTAAGCCACCACTCTGTTGTCAGAATGTAGTTTTACTGATAATCTTGACAACTGAGTCAGTAAAAGCTGTACCAAATTGTTGCTCAGGTAAATCAGCTTTGACTGGTCTCCTGGTGCGCACCAGTTTTTAATAATTACTCATTATTTTGAACACCAATTTCAGTGCACAGACTAACTCTTTCACTCAGGTTAACAAAAACCATCACTCTTGTTCATGTCCCAAGTATGATTACTTTACATAACAAATAAATGCGACATATCTGTGTTTGCGTGAGATGTACCTCACTGAACCTTCTGTCCCTAGGGAATCTTTCAATATGCTTGCAGTGGTCACTGAGTGTATGTCCGTGCTCTCCTGCTGCTGCAGCCCATCCACTTCAGGGTTCAACATGTTGTGCATTCGGAGATTCTCTTCTGCACACCACTGTTGTAATGTGTGGCATTGAGTTGTTGTCACCCTCCTGTTAAATTGAACCTGTCTGGCCATTCTCCTTTGACCTCTCTCATTATCAAGACTTTTTCACCCACAGAACCACTGCTGGATGTTTCTTTTCACTTTTCATACCGTTCTCTGTAAATTCTAGGGAGTGTCTTGCATGAAAATCCCAGGATATCTTCTGAGACACTCAAACCACCCCATCTTGCACCAACAATCATTCCATGGTCAAAGTCACTTAGATTACATTTCTTCCCCAACGGAACCTCTTGATCAGGCCTGTACGCTTTTATGCTTTGAGTTGCTGCCACATGATTGGCTGATTTGACATTTGCATTAACAAGCAGGTATACAAGCGTACATAATAAAGTGGCTGCTGAGTGTCTGTAACTCATTACTGCTGGAGCAAGTCTGCTGTGCGTTCACTTCATCATTCCTGACCTTTTATTTCTTCCTGCATCTTTTCTTCACTCAATACCATCAAGTGGTGCTGCAATAGTTTTAATTTACTGCCAGTGAGCAGTCCTAGTTGGTAATGCCATCTCACAGTAAGAAAGTTAAATTATTGATTGACACTTCAGTCAGCAACTGTTCCCCACTTTACAAACTAATGGTTTATTTCCTTCTTCAGTAGCTTCCCAAAGACTCTCCTTTTTCGGCTGACCACACACTCATCTCATCGATTATTTGGATTTCATGGAATCCAATTAACGTTTTAGAAGCAGTCTGCTGGCTTCCTTCATTAATTCAGTTTCACCTGGTGATAGAATGGACTCGTGCTATTCTCTCAGAGTAATTATCAGAGAATTGACTGATTGTCACAGCAAGCGTTCACTAACATAGCAGGAGGTGGAGCACACTCTTGTGTTTACCTATTGCATTAACACCATCCGTCTTCTCTACAACATCTCTTGCCATCTAATGATTAATTACAATTAGTAAAGAGCGTGGATGCACGGGATAAGGAAGAAGGTTTTGAAGGTTACTGCAGAACTCACTTCCGTATTCTCTTTCACTGCTGCAATTGGGAAGCAGATACAGGAGCCTTAGGTTCAGCTTTAGGGCACACCACCAGATTCCGGAACGGATATGTTCAGGGGTTATAGGGTGGAGATACGTCTCTGGCAAAGAAGGTGTTAGATACTCCTTCCCTCCGCTAGCCTACTTACCCCTCTCCGATCAGGGTCATGTGAAGCCACGGGAGCAGGAGGTGGATTGTCGTAAGAGCAGCTGGCGCATATCACAAATCCGGGTTATGCGACCACTGATGCCAAGCAGACAATTTCTGAAGAGTATTGATAATGGCTGGGGTCCCCCATCTTGTGAAGACGCTGCCTCGAAGAAGGCAGTGGCAAATCACTTCTGTAGAGAAAATTGGCAGAAACTTTCAGGGTCTTGGTGAGATTATGATCACCCATGTCATATGACACAGCTCCATTGAACCATGAGGCTTCGGAACCAGAGTGGATAACTTCACTCACCTCAACACTGAACTGATTCCACAAACCATGGACACACTCCTGTTCTTAATATTGTTTATTTATTTATTGAATTTACATGTTTTGTTTACTTTTACACATTGGTTGTTTATCATTCTTTGTGTGTAGTTTTTCAATGATTCTATTGTAATTCTTTGTTCTACTGCAAATTCCTGCAAGAAAATAAGTCTCAGGGTAGTATATGGTGACATATGAATTCTTTGATAATAAATTTACTTTGAACTTAAACTTTTCTACATATTTTTATACACAACAGTGCTGTCCATGTGGGAGAATTTGAATTCTCATCACATATTAATGAGTGCCCCCAGCTCAGCAAGTTTCTGCAGTTAGACGGGTTTTGGCTTTGGAAGTCCACACAGGTAAGAGGCATGAGGGCCAGTGACCCCCTAAGTATGCGAGTGAGTGAGTCGGCAAATCATGGCCGAGAAGTTGGCGAGTCATTGGCGAGTCTTGAGGCCGACACCGAAGATCAAATTGATTGGAGGTGCAGTAGTCTGCACCCTCTGACTAAAGAAATTCCTTAATGGTGGGGAGAATTGTGTCCCTAATGGAGCTGGCAAGAAAGCACAGATAGAATAATGGTGCTTCAAGAGGCTGGTTTGCAGATGCCCAGATACCGAGGAAATGGAAGGCTATGGATTATGTACAGGCAGAAGGGAGTTATTGTAAGCCAGAAGTCCTAAATCTTCATCAATGCTCTAGAACTGTATTAACTGCACAGGATCCCATTTCTATTCATGGGAGTTTATTGGGTCAAATTTGTGCCTCAAGTTATGATACTGCAAAACAGAAAAGTACTGAAAACATATCGAGTTATCAGTACGATCTACAGGAGCTGTTACCATACAAAGGCAACATCTATCATCAAGAATCTGCACCACCCTGGCTGTGCTCACAGCTCCTATCGAGCAGGAGGTACAGAAGCCCGAAGTCCAGGAACAGCTATTTCCCTCTCAACCACTTAGTTCTGAAATCAAACTGCACAACACCAATCACTACAGTTTAACAACATGAGTTGTTAAACTCATGCAGTCTGCATACTTCGTATTATAAATGTACTGTGAACTTTGAATTTTTGATCACTTTGCACTAAAATTTACTTTCTTATTCTAATTGTGTTCCTTCTTGGAAAAACTGGATACAGTTTGTGTTTAATTAATATTTTCTTTGTGAATGCTGCTTATCTGATGCTCTGAGTCTGTGATGCTGCTGTAAGGGAATTTTATATTGCATATGTTCAGCTATGTACAATACCTGTGCATTTAGCAATAAACTCGATATGGACTTTGTACAATTTACTTCACATTGTTGTTCCTTGTTGTTCTCTTGGAAAGTTATCACTTTATTCTCAACTATTAAAACCAGTTTTAATTTATTTTATTTGACTCTTCTTTTATTGATTGTGGGTGGCAGGATGGAGATACATCTCTGCCAAAGGAAGTGGAAGGTGTTCCTTCCCCCTGCTAGCCTACAGGTCATGCTTGGACAAGGTGCAGCATCTGTTTAGCCCACACCCCAAAGCCGTGGGAGCAGGTGGTAAACGGTTGTTTGAGCCATTGGTGCAGATCACAAGTCCTGGTTATGAGACCACTCACACCAGGCAGACAATCTCTGAAGAGTATTGATAGTGGCTGGGGTCACCCACCTTGTAAAGACACTGTCCAGAAGAAGACAATAGCAAACCACTTCTGTAGAAAAATTTGCCAAGAACAATCATAGTCATGGTCACCATGATCACCCACGTCTTAGGACACAACACATAATGACGATGATGAGTATTGACTGGGGTTCCTCCTGACAGTCTGATATGGATATTTAAGGAACTTCTCTGAATCATAATGAAGGTGCAGCCAGCTAAATGGATGGCATACCCTTCTTTCTTCAGAGGAAGCAGATCCCCGCATCACACTCATCTCTGGTTCCTCATAGCCAGACCATTGTGATCACTCGTAAAAACCACTGAGAGGAGCACTGTGGTCTCCCTTACCACAATTTATGACACTTTCCAAGTGCGTGGTGAAACAAGGGGCCTGAGGATCCTTAGCATCCATCCACAATTTCTATGACCCACAACCATCAGAAAGCATCAAGACTAGACTGCTACCCATCCCACAATCTCTTTGACCCACAACCATCAGAAAGCATCAAGACTAGGACTGCTACCCATCCCACAATCTCTTTGACCCACAACCATCAGAAAGCATCAAGACTAGGACTGCTACTCATCCCATAATCTCTTTGACCCACAACCATCAGAAAGCATCAAGACTAGGACTGCTACCCATCCCACAATCTCTTTGACCCACAACCATCAGAAAGCATCAAGACTAGGACTGCTACCCATCCCACAATCTCTTTGACCCACAACCATCAGAAAGCATCAAGACTAGGACTGCTACTCATCCCATAATCTCTTTGACCCACAACCATCAGAAAGCATCAAGACTAGGACTGCTACTCATCCCATAATCTCTTTGACCCACAACCATCAGAAAGCATTAAGACTAGGACTGCTACCCATCCCACAATCTCTTTGACCCACAACCATCAGAAAGCATCAAGACTAGGACTGCTACCCATCCCACAATCTCTTTGACCCACAACCGTCAGAAAGCATCAAGACTAGGACTGCTACTCATCCCATAATCTCTTTGACCCACAACCATCAGAAAGCATCAAGACTAGGACTGCTACTCATCCCATAATCTCTTTGACCCACAACCATCAGAAAGCATTAAGACTAGGACTGCTACCCATCCCACAATCTCTTTGACCCACAACCATCAGAAAGCATCAAGACTAGGACTGCTACCCATCCCACAATCTCTTTGACCCATTACCATCAGGAAGCAGCAGGTTTATGACTGCCAACTATCCACAATTTCTTTGACCCACAACTGTCAGAAAGCATCAAGACTAGGACTGCTACCCATCCCACAATCTCTTTGACCCATTACCATCAGGAAGCAGCAGGTTTATGACTGCCAACTATCCACAATTTCTTTGACCCACAGCCGTCAGAAAGTATCAAGACTAGGACTGCTGTCCTAGTCAACTTGCTCCTGGGGCTGGCGAAATCCACTATCCGAGGGTCTTAGAAACGGGTGGCGGGAGGATCTCCCCGGGCAGACTGCCTGGCGATGTTTAGGGGGTATGTTCGTGCCCGGGTAACTATTGAAAAAGAACACGCGCAGTCCACAGCGGCCTTGGAGGAGTTTCGAGACCGTTGGGCTCCGCGGGGTGTAAATGCCATCGTGGATAGAGATGGCAACATTCTGGTGTAATGTCTATTGTCTATTTGTAGTGCAGTAATTGTTTTGTATATATTGTATAGCACCGATATTTGTAATAAAGGATTTTGTAATAAAAAAAAGACTAGAACTGCTACCCATCCCACAATCTCTTTGACTCATTACCATCAGGAAGCAGCAGGTTTATGACTGCCACCCATCCACAATCTCTTTCAGACACGACAATCAAGAAGGATGTACAGGAGCATCAGGACTAGGACTGCCAGACTGGGTCACAGTTTCTTTCACCAGGATGTGAGGCTAATGAATACCCTGCAACCACTGAGGTCTCGTCACTAGGACAATGAGCTGTTTATCATTTAACATTTACCTGGGCTGGCAATGTATGCACTTCGTATTATACTTTATGAACTAATTTGTGGTAATATATCATTTTAGGTGCTGTATGTGATGTATGTTGTTTGGGTGCCCTGTGGTCCAGAGGAACATGGTTTCATTTGGTTGCTTGTCAGATGACAATAAACTTGAACTTGAGCTTGAGCTTGAATCAATTTCTTCAGCAGTCTTTCCAAGTCCAAGCTCGCAGCTCTAGTCTCACTTCAAGGTGAGTGCACCTCTCCAGAATGTTTCTTAGCAACCAGAAACATCATATTGGATCTGCTCAGTGTTACCAGTTCCTGAATATGGAACAAGATAATGACGAGTTCTTCAAGGTCACATAACCAAACCGATTATCAAGATATCATCAGAGATAACAGTTAATTGCACTCAATATTTCTCTAAAGAGAAAGCAGCAATTACAATACACCAACTCTCCCTCAACTACATTATACCAGCACTAAACAATAGTCATCCGGATTTATAAAAAAGAAATGTCTGCAAATTGGTGCAAGTCTGACATGTTAATATGTAACTGCAGAATATCTAAGAATATAGTCAGTAGTTTACTTTGTTCACAATTGAACTTCTATACATTTGCATCCTGATGATCCTCAAATTTATCTCTATTTTATTTTCCCCAAAAAATTATTAAACCAATCACTAATTGTGTTTGGAATGAGGGTGGGGGCGCACAGTGGCTGTTCCTCCCACGACCTGACTCTGTGTTGACATTAGGCACTAGCTGAAATCAAAGCCTCGTAGCACAGGTACTCACCTTCAAGAACTCTCCATCTCACGTTCTCAATATTTATTGTTTATTTATTAATGTTATTATTATTTTGTTTGAAATTTTCCTTGTACTTACTATGGACACCCACAAGAGAATGAATGTGTTTTGTACTGTGAATGGTGTACTGAGTACATGCCTGGTGTCCCCAATGCAACCTCCCCAACATTGGTGAGACACGTCGTAAATTAGGGGACGACTTTGCAAAATCTGACACAAGTGGGATTCCCACTGCCCAGTCATTTTAATTCCAATTCCCATTCCCAGTCCAACACATCGGTCCATGGTCTCCTCTTGTGCCAAGAGGAGCAGCACCTTATATTTCATCCAGTTAGCCTCCCACCAGATGGCATGAATGTCGATTTCTTCTTCCAGTAAAAAAAATCCCCCCTCCACTCTTCTTCTGTTTGCCACTCTGACCATTTATCTCTTCTCACTTGCCTATCACTTCCCCCGCGTCCCCTCCTCCTTCCCTTTCTCCTGTGGTTCAGTCTTCTCTCCTATCAGATTCTTTCCTCTCCAGTCCTGAAGAAGGGTCTTGGCCCAAAACATCGACTATCTATTCAGTTCCATAGATGCTGCTTGTGTGTGTTGCTGGTGACACAGATATTCACAGTGGTCAGGCCTCTGTCACTGAGTCCGGCTCTGTGACTCAGAAGGGAAGAGGGGAGGTGAAGAGGCACATTGTGGTGATAGGGGAACTGTTAAGTAGGGGAACAGAAAGGAGGTTTGGTGTGCAACAACAAAATTCCAGTTGGTATACTGCCTCTTGGGTGCCAGAACATCTTGAATCAAGTTCTCAGCAAGACATCGCGATCTATATAAGTGCCAATGTCATGAGTAGGATGAGTGATGAGGTTCTGCATTGGGAGTTCAGGGAGTTAGGTGCTAAGTTAACGAGCAGGATCCCCAGAGTAGTGATCTCAACATTGCTACCCACGCCACGTGCTAGTGAGGCCAGAACTAGGAAGATTATACAGCTTAACAAGTGGCTAAGAATTTGATGTAGGAGGGAGAGAATAACATTTTTGGATCACTGAGGGAAGGTGGGACCTGTAGAAAAGGGCTGGTTTGCACCTGAACTGGAAGGAGATGAATATTCCCCCTGGAGTGGGAAGGTTTGCTAATGTTGCAAGGTGCAGTTTAAGTTAGAATGCAGGGGGGTGGGAACCAGTGCCAGAAGATTTAGTGGAGGGGATGTGGAGACAGATGGTGATAAGACCTCGGATGAACTCAAGAATCAAAAAGTTGAGCATGGAGCGACTAGTGTATATTTCAATGCAAGAAGTATTGGGGGAAAGGTGGCTGAGCACAGGGCTTGTATCTACACCTGGAATTGTAGCTATTAGTGAGACTTGGTTGCAGGAGGGGCAGGACTGGCAGTTCAATATTCCAGGGTTTTGTTGTTTGAGGCATGATAGAGCGGGGGGAATTAAAGGAGCGATGGTGTCGTTACTAGTCAGGGAAAATGTCATGGCAGTGCTTTGGCAGGACAGACTGGAGAACTTATCTAGTGAAACCTCACCAGTGTTTTACAAAGCCTCAACATTACATCCTTGCTTTTATATTCCAGTCACCTTGAATTGAATGCTAATACTGCATTTGTGTTCCTCACCACAGACTCAACCCATAAATTAATCTTTAGGGAATCCTGCACGAGGTCTCCCAAGTCCCTTTGCACCCCAGTTTTTTGTATTTTCTCTTCTATTTTGAAAATAGTTAACCCATTTATTTCTTCTACCAAACTGCACGACTATATACTTCCTAATACTGTATTCCATCCGCCAATTTTGCTTATTCTCCTAATCTGTCTAAGACCTTCTGAAGCCTCTCTATTTCCTCAAAACTACACAATCTTCCACTTATCTTCATATCATCTGCAAACTTTGCAAGAAGGCCATCAATTCCATTATCCAAATCATAGACATATAATGTAAAAAGAATCGATCCCAACACAGATGCCTGTGGAACACCACTATTGCTCCCTTTATTCCCACACTTTGCTTCCTGCCGATCAACCACTGCTTTATTCATGCTCAAATCTTTCCTGTCATACCATGGGCTTGTAGCTTGTTAATCAAGCTCATGTGTGACACCTTGTCAAAGACCTTCTGAAAATCCAAGTACACAACACCAACTGATTCTTCTTTGTCTATCTTGCCTGTTACTTCTTCAAAGAATTCCCATCGATTTGTCAGGCAAGATTTTCCCTTGAAGAAACCATGTTGACCTTGACCTATTTTATCATGTGCTCCAAGAACTCAGAAGCACCATCCTTAGTAATCAACCTCAACATCATTCCAACCACTGAGGTCAGACTAACTGCCCTATAGTTTCCTTTCTTCTGCCTCTCTCCCTTCTTGAAGAATGTAGTGACATTTTCCAAATTTTCCAATTTTCAACAACCTTTCCAGAATCTAGTGCTTCTTCACATATCATTACTAATCATTTGTACTTCAGGGAGCATGAAGTGCAGAAACAAATATCACTGTGATGATTGTATGCTCTAGTATCTATCAATTGTTTGGTGACAATAAAGTAAAGTAAAGGCCCTTCAGCCCACAAACTTGTGCCAAACATGTCCTTACCTTAGAAATTACTGCACTTACCTATAGCCCTCTATTTTTCTAAGCTCCATGTATCTATCCAAAAGTCTCTTAAAAGACCAAATCGTATCTGCCTCCACCACCATTGTTGGCAGCCCATTCCACACACTCACATTTCTCTGAGTGAAAAACTTACCCCTGACATCTCCTCTATACCTACTCCCCAGCACCTTAAACCTGTGTCCTCTTGTTGCAACCATTTCAGCCCTGGGAAAAAGCCTCTGACTATCCACACGATCAATGCCTCTCATCGTCTTATACACATCTATCAGGTCACCTCTCATCCTCTGTCACTCCAAGGAGAAAAGGCTGAGTTCACTCAGCCTTTTCTCATAAGACATGCTTCCCAATCCAGGCAACATGCTTGTAAATCTCCTCTGCATCTTTTCTATGGTTTTCATATCCTTCCTGTAGGGAGTCAACTCTTTCAGAACTCTCAGGTGTACATTATCTGGTCCAGGTGACTTATTTACCTTCAGCCCTTCTCGTTTCCCAAGGACCTTCAACCTAGTTATGGTAACTTCACACTTCATGACACCTGACAGCTGGAACTTCCACCATACTGCTAGCATCTTCCACAGTGAAGACTGATGCAAAATACTTATTCAGTTCATCTGCCATTCCCTTGTGCCCCATTACTACCTCTCCTATTATTTTCCAGAGGTCCAATATCCACTGTCCCCTTGAGGTCTTTTACACTTCATGTATCTGAAGGAACTTTTGGGAACCTCTTTAATATTATTGGTTAGCTTACTTTCATATTCCATCTTTACCTTCTTAAGACTTTTTTTAGTTATCTTCTTTTGGTTTTTAAAAGCTTCCTAATCCTCTGACTTTCCACCAGCACTTGCTCTGTTATGTGCTCTCCTTTTGGCTTTTATGTTGGCTTTGACTTCTCTTGTCAGCCGCAGTTGTGTCACCTTGCTTTGAGAATACTTCTTCTTTGTGATGTATATATCTTGTGCCTTCAAAATTGCTTCCAGAAATTCTAGCCATTCCAGCAATTGCAGAGAAAACAACACACTGGACCATTGCTACACCACCATCAAGAATGCTTACCATGCTATTCCACACCCTCACTTCAGGAAGTCTGATCTCCTGGCTGTACTCCTACTCCCTGAGTACAGGCAGAGACTGAAGACTGCAGCACCAGCAGTGAGGACCAAGAAGGTATGGACAAGGGAAGCACAGGAGCACCTATAGGACTGCTTTGAATCAGTGGGCTGGACTGTATTCAGGGATTCATCTTTGAACCTGGATGAGTATGCTGCAGTTGTTACTGACTTCATTAAAATCTGTGTGGTGAATGTGTGCCCACAAAGACTTACTGTACATTCCCAAACCAAAAGACGTGGATGAACCAGGAGGTACATCATCTGCTGAAGGCTAGATCTGTGGCATGCAGGTCTGGTGACCCAGGCCTATACCAGGAAACCAGGTATGATTTGCGAAGGGCTACTTCAAGGGCAAAGAGACAACTTCAAATGAGGTTGGAGTTGACACAGCAACTCTGGCAGGATTTGCAAGGCATTATTTCCTACCAAGCAGAATCCAATAGCCTGAATGGCAGCAATGCTTCACTACCACATGAACTCAATGCCTTCTATGCCCGCTTTGAGAGGGAGAACACAACTACAACTGTGAAGATCCCTGCTGCACCTGATGACCTCGTCATCTCTGTCTCTGAGGCCGAAGTTGGGATGCCTTTAAAGAGAGTGAATGCTCGCGAGGTGGAAGTACCTAGTAAGGCTGTGAAAACCTGTGCCAACCAACTAGCGGGAGTATTCAAGTACATTTTCAACCTCTCACTGCTACAGGCGAAGTTCCCACTTGCTTCAAAATGGCAACAATTATACCAGTTCCTCAGAAGAATAACGTGAGCTCCCTTAATGACTATTGCCTGGTAGCACTCACATCTACAGTAATGAAATGTTTTGAGAGGTTGGTCATGACTAGACTGAATTCCTGCCTCAGCAAGGACTTGGACCCATTGCAATTTGCCTATCACCACAATAGGTTAATGGCAGATGCAATCTCAATAGCTCTTCACATGGCTTCAGACCACCTGGGGACACAAACACCTATGCTGTTCATCGACTATAGGGAGGGAACGCTGACTCAGGCCTGAGAGGCAGCGTTGGGCATTTTCATGCCTTACAAGGCGTGGAACGAAAGACTGTGTGGCGCGTCACTCCTCACACTGACATTTTGCAGTATTTTTCTTTATTTTATGAGGTCTAGTTGCGAGCTTAAACACTCAACTTGGCACGGATGGAATGTGTACTTGAGTGGATTCAAACCCAGGAACTTCCATTCTGGAGTCCATCGCTGATGTCACTGTGCCACCAGCCGACTATATCGTACATCTACTACAGCTCAGCATTTAATACCATCATTCCCACAGTCCTGATTGAGAAGCTGCAGAACCTGGCCCTCTCTACCTCCTTCTGCAAATCGATCCTCTTCTTCCTAACCGGAAGACCACAATTTGTGCGGGTTGGTGACAACATCTCCCCCTCGCTGACGATCAACACTGTTGCACCTCAGGGGTGTTTGCTTAGCCCACTGCTCTACTCTCTATATACACGTGACTGTGTATATAGTGACAAGTGCTAGGCAAAGCTCAAGCACTTCCTATAAATCTGCTGATGACACAACCATAGTTGGTAGAATCTCAGGAGGTGATGAGAGGGTGTACAGGAGTGAGATATGCCAACTAGTGGAGTGGTGCCACAGCAATAACCTGGCACTCAACGTCAGTAAGATGAAAGAGCTGATTGTGGACTTCCGGAAGGTAAGGCAAAGGAACACATACCAGTCCTCATAGAGTCCCCTCCTACATTTACACACTTCGTCTAGCAGTCGTGGAGCATATGGATCTTGGACCTCCAGAAAGTGTCCACAGCAGGGGTGATTGATAAGTTAATGGCGTAAGGTAGAAGGAGATGAGTTCTACAGCTCTTGTTACATGCAGATGCAGGTCAACTCTTTGAGTGATTATGCAGAAAGTTTGAAATTAATAACTTATTTCCTTAGGCCACAAGCTTATTAATCACCCCAGCTGTGGACACTTTCTGGAGGTCCAAGATCTGTATGCTCCATGACTGCTGGACTAAGTGTGTAAACGTAGGAGGGGACTATGTTGAAAAATAAATGTGCTAGGTTTTCTAAAATTGACTCCTTCTACCTTAGGCTACAAGCTTATCAATAACTCCTCATATATTATATATTGTATTGAAGTGCTGCTGCTAAGTTAACAAATGTCACGTCACATGCCGGTGAGAATAAACCTGATTCTAATTCTGCTGCTCTGCCATCATCCCTGCCAGTGTTCTTTTCCAATCATTCTGGCCATCTCCTCTTTCAAGCATCTGTAATTCCCTTTGTTCCGCTGTAATATGAATACATCTGACTTTAGCTTATCCTTCTCTAATTTCAGGGTAAATTTGATTATATTATGATCACTTGTTCCTCAGGGTTTTGTTTTTTACCTTAAGCTCTCTAATCAACTCAGGTTCATTTCACAACCCCCAGTCCAGAATAGCTGATCTGGTGTGGTCAACCACAATCTGATCTAACAAGCCATCTGATGGGCACTCTAGAAATTCCACCTCCTGTAATCCAGCACAAACCTAATTTTCCCACTCTACCTCCATACTGAAGTCCCCCATGGCTATTGTAATATTGCCCTTTTGGCATTCATTTTCTATCTCCAATTGTAATTTATAGGTCATGTCCTTAGTACTCTTGGGGGTTTGTATACAACTCCCATCAGGGTCTTTTAAACCTGCAGTATCTTGGCTGTATCCACATTGATTCAACACTTTCCAACCCTCTTTCTAATGGGTTGATTTCACTTTTTACCAACAGGGTAATGCTTCTTCCTCTACCTTGCTGCCTATCCTTTTGATACAATGTGTATCCTTGGACACTAAACTCTCAGCTATATCCTTTCCGCCATGATCCAATGATGTCTACAACATCATACCTGCCAATCTGCAAACGTGCTGCAAGTTCATCTACTTTATTCTATATACTGCACACATTCATTTACAACACCTTGGCCAGGGTGGTGGGAGGCTTTGATGACAGATGTTGCCTTCTTGATTAAGTACTTCCTGTAGCTACTTCGGTTGTGACCCTCCCTCAGTACCAGCCCCTCCCACCCTGTGAACCAGTTCTACCCATTCCAAAGTGTGAGACTCTCTCAAATGTTTGAGGATCAAACTGCCCCAGTGCAATAGCTTTTCCTTTTCAAAACCTCTGCTGCCCATGTCTCCTGTCATTGTTGGATATGACGGACAACCATAATTCCAGACCAGCCAGTAATGAACCTTTAAATCAATGCCCGCTTCACTCCAGTTGTAACGTTCTCCTTCGGGTGTAACGAAACGCCGAATTTAACGTCCGGATAAACCACAGCCAATGCAAACCAGATCGCAGTAAGATTAACCATTTACTGTTCACTCTTCACATTAACATATGGTGAAAAAGCGTTGCTCTCACTGTGATTTCTCATGCCTGCAAAACTGCTTCTGCTCAGGTGAGCCTCGTGGAAAGCCCCCCCCTCGCGCTAATTTCAAACCGGTGTTTTCCCATAAGACGCGGCGAAACCGGATGTGACGTCATCGCATGCCGATATATTTTACATGCAATGAATACACTTTAAACACTTCTAATTCTAACTAGAAAATACTATTGAATGAATTACTAAGCGAAAATATTATAAACTAAATAACTGTCGTAAAGACAGCACACTCCCCGCTTGACCTTCGTAAGGTCACAATGAGCAGAGTACAAAACTTAGTCTCTTAATCAGTCATTGGGTAGAAGTAGAATAACTTCTGTAACTGGCCCTTGGTAAATTTTCACATCGCCTTGGTCGGTAGTCTTCAATTCAATCTTCCTGACATGTCCATCCTCGATAGGGAATGTAGCAGTGATTCTGGCCGTTGGCCAGCTGTTGCGAGCGACTTGCTTGTCCCTGAGCAGGACTAAGTCTCCAACTTGAAGATTCCTACGGGGTTCTGTCCACTTTCGTCTCTGTTACAACGAGGGTAGATATTTCTGTCTCCAGCGGGACCAGAACTGATTTGCCAGAGCCTGGACTTGTCTCCATTGCTTTGTGTACAAATCCTTGTCTGAGAAGTCTTCTGGTGGAGGAGGTGCTCCTGCCTTCTGCGTAAGGAGCGTTGATGGCGAAAGTATAAAGGGGTTTTCTGGGTCAGAAGACACAGGTAGGAATGATTGTGCGTTTATAATGGCTGTGACCTCTGCCATTAGGGTGCACAGTACCTCGTGGGCCAATCGGGTGCGTTGCTGCATCTCAGGTTTCCTTTTCCGGGTTTTCCGTAAGGACGTGAACCGTTTGACTGCCTGCTCCTTGTTATCTGGTGAGCGCTGGCGTGGTTCTCTGATTGGCAATGGGGCAACCCCATTATTTGCTTCATCTCTGAAGACCTTGGTGTCTTTGGTTTTTAAAGAAATGGTATCTTGAGCTGATTGTGCAAGTTTGTTGTCATACTTCGTTAGAGCGAAGACTGACTGGCCCAGCGACTCGTCGCTTGCCTCGCGCTTGTTAACGCCTTGTTGTGCTTCCTTGATGCACGGGACACTCGGGCAGGGTTGAAAGATTGAATGGCGGCCACTCTCTAGCACATTGGTCTTGAGTGTGTTAACCATCGGTTTGTGTACGTCACCGAGACACACCTCTCCTATCACCACCCAGCCCAGATCCAGACGTTGCGCGAAGGGGGCGTTGAGTGGTCCATTGATCTGCTGCCTAACCTTGTGTACCTGGATAACATCTCTTCCTAATAGCAGGAGTATTTCCGCTTTCGGATCCAGTTCTGGGATGTGTTTGGCGATGTGGTGGAGATGCGGCTGGTGTAGCACCGCACTTGGTGTCGGGATCCCAGCGCGGTTATTCATGATTTCATTGCACTCTAAGAGCGGAGGGAGACAGATGACGACTTTACCATCCAGGGACTCGATCTGGATGCCTTCTGCCTTCCTTCCTTGGGTTTCCAGGTTGCCTGAGCAAGTTTTGAGGTAGTATGGGAACCGCTCACTCTCAATGTTGAACAATTTAAAGAACTCTGGACTGACTAGTGAACGATTGCTCTGATCGTCCAGAATCACATAGGCTTTGATGGCCTTGTCTTTGGCTCCTTTAGGGTACACCTTAGTGAGGCAGATCTTGGAACAAGAACGACTTGACTGAGCTTGACCGCAAACTTCTGTACAGTTCGTGCTGACAGCTATTGACCTAGAGTGAGCCTCTCCCTCCCCGCCGTCCTGTTGTGGAGGTGAATGAGCGCTCTCGGTTTGTGGTGACAGGTCGGGATGCATGGCCTCGACGTGATCTGGGCTGCCACATTCCGGACACTTCACGGCGATCGTACACTCTCTGGCGAGGTGAGAGGTTGAGGAACAGCATCTAAAACATATTCTTTTCTCCTTGAGAAGAGCCGTCCTCTCTTCAAGGGGTTTTTCCCTAAACATTCTGCATGCTTTCAGGGGGTGAGGTTTGTTATGCAATGGACAATACTTGCCAGGGTCGTTGTTAGTTGTAAGGGCTTCGGTCTTGAGCACTGACACGGGTTTATCAATGTTGAAAACATTCGAAACGGATCTGCCTGGCTTGGTGTAAATCGAACTGCTTCCTGGACCTACAAGGCTAGGGTCGTTTCGCCTCTTCGCCTCCTTGCACACAAACCTAGTGAGGTGCTTAAAGGGAGGAAATCGACCATCGTGGTCTTCCTTGTACTCTGAGGCAACAGTCAGCCACTTGTCCTGCAGCCCAAATGGAAGTTTGTCCACAATTGGTCTAATCCCGGATGGAGTATCTAGGAATACTAGACCAGCTGAATAGCCATCTTCTTTGGCGCCTTGGATCTCCATGAGTAAATCTCCGAATTCTCTTAACTTAAAGTGATCTTTGGCTGACACCTTAGGAAAGTTTTCCAGACGTCGATATAGCGCCGCTTCAATAATGTCGGGGGCCCCATATCTCTCCCAAAGTCTCTCCCACGCTTCGCTTAAGGCTAGCTCAGGTTTGTTGATGTACACTGAACGCATGCGTCTCACCTGGTCGCGTGATTCTTTCCCCAGCCATTTCGCCATAAGGTCCAACCTTTGGGTTGCACTGAGCTGGACCCCGTCAATCACGTTGGTGAATGTGGAGAGCCAAGCACGGTAATTTTCGGGTTTATCGTCAAACTGGTACAGTCCCGAAGTGACGAGATCCCGTCGTGCTAAATACTGCAGCGTGGGATCGGCTGCAAGCGGCATGCGGGCTGGAGAAGTACGTTGGCGCCTATATGACTGAGAACGCACGTTTCTCATGGAATTTGCCATCCTGGATTCAACCTCCGCGTCTCTTCGCATCGAACTTTGTAACTTTGGTGTCAAAGTATATCGGTTGTCAGCTCTTTCATTCTTGACTTCATCGCGGGGCCGCGAGGGTAAATTCTCTTCCTCGTAGCTGGGGAAGTTATCGAATAGGTATGGAGAGGGGAGACGAGCCTGCCTGTCTGCTTGATATTGTACATAGTCGCTCGTGCGTTCCAGTCTGGTCCTTTCCAAAGCAGAACTTGTTTCGGTCAGATCACGCGACCCTTCAGCTTCTTCTATGTACTCTGCTTCCACCATGGCAGCTTCTCCTTCTCCTTCTAGCTGCAGCACATGCAACTCTGTCGATATTTTTGTCATTTCCAACTGGGTTTCGGCTTCTCTGGCGGCCTCTTCTCTTTGTCTGGCAGCCTCATCTCTTTGTCTGGCGGCCCTTTCGGCTTCTTTGGTGGCCAGTTTCATTTTCAAAACTGCTTCTTGTTTGGCGTAATGCAGTCGCACCTTGGCGGCTTCTGCCTTGGCTCTTGCCTGTGTGGACTTACTTGATGTCGTTCTACTGCCCTTGTCGCTGGGCGCCATCGACTTGATCCCGGATCGAGCTGACATTGCAGCACTTGGAACACCTGATAACGCCTGGGTGGGCTTACTTGATGTCGGTTTACTGCCCTTGTCGCTGGGCGGCGTCGACTTGATGCTGGATTGAGCTGACATTGCAGCACTTGAAACACCTGATAATGCCGCTTTTTCACTGTAACGTTCTCCTTCGGGTGTAACGAAACGCCGAATTTAACGTCCGGATAAACCACAGCCAATGCAAACCAGATCGCAGTAAGATTAACCATTTACTGTTCACTCTTCACATTAACATATGGTGAAAAAGCGTTGCTCTCACTGTGATTTCTCATGCCTGCAAAACTGCTTCTGCTCAGGTGAGCCTCGTGGAAAGCCCCCCCCTCGCGCTAATTTCAAACCGGTGTTTTCCCATAAGACGCGGCGAAACCGGATGTGACGTCATCGCATGCCGATATATTTTACATGCAATGAATACACTTTAAACACTTCTAATTCTAACTAGAAAATACTATTGAATGAATTACTAAGCGAAAATATTATAAACTAAATAACTGTCGTAAAGACAGCACACCAGTCTTAACCTGCACCGAGTCTCCAGAGTCATTAAAGAAAGGCAATCTTTATAAACACATTGTACTTAGTACCACCATATTCCAATTCATCTCTGCTAAGGGAATTCTGTCTCATAGCAGATCTGCCAAACCCACAGTTGATCGCTGGCCTGTCTGAAAATTTACCCTTTTCTTCTTCTGAGATCTGTGTAGGCTTCATAAATCAGAGTGACACAGAGTTCACCTCAGACGTCCTCGGTACTGCTCTTCCTTGCTTCACTTATTTTATTTTGCAAAAAGTTAGTTTTCGTGACACCGTTGACAAATGGGCTTCATTGAAAGCAAACCACTCAGGCAAATCGTGAATGGAGACTGGATCTCACTCTGAGCAGAAACCATTGCTGACTGGGAAGTCCTCGAGACACCACAGAGAAGGCAATGTCTGTTTTCATGAACAGCAGGATATCCCAAAATGCATCAAAGCTTATATCCAAAGACTCCAAAAGTAGTGGCCATCAATTTACAGTGAGAGCGGAAAGATTTGTGGGTGCTATTGTTGGAGGTCTGTCTGTGCATGAGTGGGTGGGTTTCTCAGAGGGAGGAAGGAAATGGGCTTGTTCTGCTGTTGTCATTTTCCTTCTTATTCAAAGTTCAAAGCAAATTTATTTTCGGAGTACGTACATATACAACCCCGAGATTTGTTTTCTTGTGGGCATTCATAGTAAATACAAGGAAATGCGATAAAATTAATGAAAAACTACCACAAGACAAACAATCAAAATGCAAAAGACTGCAAAGCATGTAAATACAGAAAGAGAAAAATGGAAAAATCGTAACATTAATAAATAAACAATAAATATTGAGAACAAGAGATAACAAGTCCTTGAAAGTGAATCCCTAGGTTGTGGAATCAGTTCAGTTTTGAGCTGGTTCAGGAGCCTGATGGATTTAATTGGGCCAAAATGTACTGGCCCTGATGTGTCCCAAATAACTGGAATCCACTGTACATTAAAAATAAGTGAACATATTAATAAATAAATAATAGCAACTAAGTAGATAGACAGACAAGCAATCAGATAGATGGATAGGCATACAGACAGACAAATGAACAAATGAATAAGTAAGTTAATAAATAATGCTATAATTGATATTATATAAATTGTTATTATATAAATAATACTTATTATTGAGGGTTATTAGCACACAGAGTCCTAGTAAGTGGCCGAATGATGGCTGCCCCAATTAGCTGAAGTTTCATTGAAATATTTCAAAAAATATAAAAAAAGATTATCCACCATTTAACTGAGTAACGAATTATGTCTTTAAATGAAATACAGAACAATTTAGAATACTACCAATACTACTATGGTACTATAAAACTGTGTATGCTGATAATGGACTGACTTTATACAATGCTATCGACAATTATATCTTCCAAATCTTCATTTACAATATAACATTCAAGATGATTGTTGACACCTTCAAATTCTTTGTAAGACCTAACTTGTTGAAGTAGCGAGATTGTTTCATTTTCACTCCTAGCAATTTCTGGCATCTCCAAGGTTGACGCTTGTAACTGCAGTGAGCAGATCAGCTCAGAATTGTCTCACTGCTTACTCCTCGCTAACCGTTAGTGACAAAAATCAGTGCTTTTTAAACACAAACGCATGCAACTGATGCTGCTTAAAAATTGTTTCCTCTAAGCACAGTATAGTGTCTAACACCAACACAAATGCACATGACTGAAGCTAGTTAGAAACTGTCTGGTAACATGGCATAGTGTCCCAAATAAAAAATGAGAACCCTGGCTCTTTTCTTCATTAGTACTTGTTGTTTATGAGTTGGCCCAAATACATAGCTGATTAACTGATGGTCCCATTAACGGGAATCCAGATATTCTTATTGTAATTTATATTCATTTTTATGTATTGCACTATACTGCTGTCGCAAAACAAAAAAAAATCAAAAATTACAGTATGTATATGATAATAAACCTGATTCTGCTTCTGAAAAGTAGCTCTAAAGTGGTAGAGGTAACCCTGAATAGTAATCGGCAAATGGCGGGTGATGATCCGTATAGCACAGGGAGGGTGAAACCAAGGGTATGGAGAGTAATGCAGGGTCCGCACCAGAAATGTCAGCGATTCCACTGATTGTGGATTGACCTGCCGAGTTTTTGCAGCTCTTGTTTCTTGCTGGTGGGAACATCAAAGACAAGAGAAAATGCAGGGTGCTGGAATCTGGAGTGAGAGCTGAACGCTGTAAGAACTCAAATAGAACCAGTGGAGAAAAGGATGCAAGGTGAGAGCCAGTTTTGCGCAGTGTCAGGTAACTATGAGTGCCTAGAATGAATATTTCTGGTGACAAATTCCCTTCAAAGAGATAAATGCATGATTGCAATCTACTGTTACTGCAAAATGCCAAACTTCATGACATGACCAATTTATCAGGTACTCCAGCTCGTTAATGCAAATATCTAATCAGCCAATCATGTGGCAGCAACTTAATGCACAGTCAAGAGAATCAGTTATTGTTCATACCAAACATCAGAATGGGGAAGAAATGTGATTTATGTGATTTTGACCACAGAATGATTGTTGGTACCAGATGGGGTGGTTTGATTAGCTCAAAAGCCAATAAATCTCTTGGGATTTTCCAATGCAACAGCCTAGGGTTTACAAAGAATGCTGTGAAAAACAGAGAAAAAGTGCCAGTTCTGTGGAGGAAAATGCTTTGTTAATGAGAGAGTTCGGGTGAGAATGACAAGACTGGTTCAAGCTGACAAGAAGGTGACCAAATGACCACACATTACAACAACGGTGTACAGAAGAGCACCTCTGAATACACGACACATTGAACCTTGAAGTGGATGGACTCCAGTAGCAAAAGACCACAAACAGGAGATATCTAGTACAGTGGCCACTGAGTGTATGTTGGTGATAATAAACCTGACTTTGATTCAGTAATTCTGTCCAATCGACCACTCCCTGTTAAGAAGACATTTTTCTGCAAAAATGCTTCAATTTGTTTGATTACTTTTATCTCTGTATGGCTCTGTATCAGATCTTCTTTGAAGCAGGAGATGGGGCAACCTGCATCTTGTTATCTCTGAGACCTGGGTTCCCTCACAACTCATTAATGTCACTTACAGTTTTGGTGGAAAACATCCTCTTAAAATACTGTGCTACTCAAATCTCTCTATTCAATTGCCAAATGTGCTCTTCAGGACAAAATATCTTGCTTCTTCCAAAGACAATAATTCAAAGAACTTAGAATTGAGAATACTGCAGCACACTACAGGCCCCTCAGCCGACGATATTGTGCCAATCTTTTAATCTACTTCAAGAACAATCTAACACTTCCTTCCCAAATAGTCCTCCATTTTTCTTTCATCCTAAGGGTTTTTTAAATGCCCCTGATGTATGTACTTCTACCATCATCCCTGGAAGGGTGTTCCACACAACCACCACTCTCTGTGAAATAACTTACTGTTGACATCTCCCCTATATTGTGCCACTTCTATTAACCATTTCTGCTCTGGAGAAAAGTCTCTGACTGTCACTCGATTTTTGCCTCTTATCATCTTGCATACTTCTATCAAGTCACCTTTCATCTTTCTTCACTCCAAAGAGAAAAGCCCTGCTCACTCAAACTTTCATAAGGCAGGCTCTCCAATTCAGGCAGCATCCTGGTAAATCTCCTCTGCACCCTCTCTAAAGCTTCCTATAAGAAGCAACCAGAACTGAACACAACATTGGAAAGTGGCTATTGAGACTCCCTGTCCAAGAAGGAAAACAGAAAGAGGGCACGATATGCTTCTATTATCGATAATATACTAGAGTCAATCAGCAACGAAGAAATAAGGAGTGGTGTAGGAGAACTGAACACGATCAGACATAATCTACCTGTTTGTTGAAGAGGATACCAAAAAGGTAGATGAGGGCTGAGCTGCTGCCCCTCTGCCCACCCCTGTCATTTGCTAATAAACCATTGATTTGCTCCTGAGCATTCCACACCAGGAATGTCTAACGTGGACTTGCAATCACAAGAAAAGCGACTAAAATGATCACTCACTGTTAAATGGTTCTCCTCTGACACAAGCAGCAGCACAGTCCACACCAAGTCCAGCTCCTTCAGTTTCGCCGCCAATGAGCAACTGGCTGATGGGGAAGACCTGCAGTACTTAATGTCCAGCATGGTCTTGCAATCATAAAGAACATGTTTAAAAAGACATTAACACCTCTGGTTGGCCCTGTAGAAGCTACTGCATCTGAGCACTCCACTATCTCACTGGGCATGCAAGGTTCAATTTCAACATTAAAAAGAAAATTATATAGATAGATGGATGGGAGGAGTATGGAGAGTGCAGGAGGTTTAGGAAAGATGACAGAGGTAGTTCAGTTACACAGAGAGTGGTGGGCTCCTGGAACCTACTGCCATAGGTGAGGGTGATATATTAGAGACTCTAGGATGGATGATATTAAATTGAAGGGCAGTGGGCTATGGAGGAGGGAAGGGTTAGATCGGTCAGAGTGAATGCTTGCAGTATATAGGATAGCAAAACATTGTGGGCTGGACGGTGCATGCTGTGTTTTATAACCTTCATGGATAATAACATGGTTTTTACCGAGGTTCCAATGGTAAGCTGTACAGAGCAGTAGAACTGCTTGAGATCCAGCGAAGAGCAACTCAAAATGGATCCAAATCTGTCTTGGAGGCAGGAAGCAAAGGAATACCTGATAACAGAACATTTCAAAAAATGAAGGCCCTTTCTATAGAGGATCAGGGAATCTGCTGAGGGCTTAGTAATCAAAGGTTGTTGTAAGTGCCAAGCACAACATCATGCACATCTCATTCAGGCAGCTCGAGATCGACACTGAATCCTCTGCATTCACATGACCAGCCTTTCCAGCTTGTGTCAGGACTGGGCAGTCCTGTTTGTGGTGTCGCCGTACTGCAGTGGTTAGTGCAATCCTTATTATCGCTCAGGGTTACAGAGATCAGAGATGAATTCAGCAGCACCTGTAAGGAGAAAGCAAATGAGAGAAACCCTCTTCAGCTTTTTTTTTACCCCCAGTTCTCCCAAGGGGTTTTGGCCTGAAAAGTTGACTGTACCTTTTTCTATAGATGCTGCCTAGCCTGCTGAGTTCCTCCCGCATTGTGTGTGTGCTGCTCAGATTTCCAGCATCTACAGATGGTCTTTTGTTTGTGAAGAGAAAATCTGTAGATGCTGGAAAATCAAGCAACACACACAAAATGCTGGAGGAACTCAGCAGGCCAGGCAGCATCTATGGAAAAGTGTAAACAGTCAACGCTTCAGGCCGAGACCCTGCAGCAGGAGTTTGTATGCTGTCCCTGTAACTGTGTAGGCTTCCTTCGGATGCTCTGCTTTTCTCTCACAGTCCCAAGATGGACCAGTTAGAAGGTTAAAAGGTCATCGTAAATTGTCCTGTGATTAGGCTAGTGTTAAATAAGAAGGTTGCAGGGCGATGTGGCTCATTAGGCCAAAAAGGCCTGTTCTGTGCTGTTTTTCTAAATAAAATTTAAAAAATGAATGTTGGAGTTGATTAGTGGGTCTGACAGTGTGTTCCAGGTTGATAACATCTCACAGAGGGGAGACGTTGACTTTGTGAATTAGCTCTGCTTCTCTCTCTGCCTATTGAAATCTTTTGACATTTCCTTTTTTTGCTTTAGATATCCAACATCCTTTGCTCTTTAATCTCTAGCCAATATGTGATGTAAGTTCTCCATGGACACTTCCTGACCTGCTGGGCTGGCTCAGCATTCTAGATCATTTAAAAATTCCTGTAATTTTCTCTGTAACGGTGACATTATATTCTGCAAATTGCAAACACAAGGGGATTCTGCAGATACAGCAAATCCAGAGCAACATAAATAAAATGCTGGAGAAACTTGGCAGGTCAGGCAGTAGCTATGGGAATGAATACACATTTGAATTTTCAGGATAAGATCATTCACCAAGACTGAAAGGGAAGGGGACAGAAGCCAGAAAGAGAAGGTGGGGAAAGGTGAAAGAGAGAAGGAAGAAAAAAGACCAGACGTTGGAGAAATCAATGTTCTTGTCATCAGGCTGGAGGCTAACTTGATGGAAATGAGATGTTTCTCCTCCAACCTCCAACAGTCAGGTTTCAGGCCAAGACCTTTCATCTCTTTGCCTTTTCCACCTATCACCTCCCAGTTTCTTACTTCACACCCCCTTCACTACCCACCTGGCTTCACCTGTTACCTTCGAGCTATCCTCCTTCCCTCTCTACCTTCTTATTCTGGCATCTTCCCCCTCCCTTTCCAGTCTTGAGGAAGGGTCTCAGCCTCGGTTGTGGACTGTAGATTCTGCCTCACCTGCTGAGTTCCTCCAACGTTATGTGTGTGTTACTCTATATTCTGCGATCTGTTTTTGCTTTTCCCTTGTACTGTTTTGGTGTACTGTTGTAACAATATGATCTATGTGGATGGAATTCAAACCAATGCCACTCGCTGTACTCAGTATATATGAAAATAATAAAACAATTTCTGTATCTCACAGTTACAGCAAGTTTTATTTTTCTTTGTCCCCTCTGGCCTTCATCTTTTAGCACATTTTTTAGACAGATTAAATTGGTAGATTGGTTTATTGTTGATACCAAAGTACCAAAGTATAGTGAGAAATTTGTCTTGCATACTGTCCACACAGATCCAAGTTCAAAGTAAATTTATTATCAAAATACATATATATCACCATATATAACCCCGAGATTCATTTTCTTGTGGGCATTCTCAATAAATAATAGTCAAGAGAAAATCTACAGATGCTGGAAATCCAAGCGATGTGCTCAAGATGTTGGAGGAACTCTACAGGCTGGGCAGCATCGATAGAAAAGAGTATAGTCGATGTTTCGGGCCGAGACCCTTTTTATGGTTGGTGAAAATAAGATAAGAAGGCCGAATTAGAAGGTGGGGGAAGAGAGGAAGAAACACAAGGTGAAAGGTGAAACCAGGAGGGTGGGGAAGGAGTGATGTAAAGAGCAGGGAAGTCGATTGGTGAAAGAGAATCACAGCTGGAGATAGGATAGGAGAGGACAGAAGGTCATAGAAGAAAGATGTCCTCTTCCATTTCACGCATGTCTGCCCTCACCCATCTTCCTGTCATCATACCAAAGATAAGGCTGCTCCTATCCTCAGCTATCATACCACCAGCCTCCACGTCCAGCACAAAATTTACCAATAAGTTCCACCATCTCCTGTCGGATCCCACCACCAAGCTCATCTTTCCCTTCACCCCACTTTCTGCTTTCCGCAGGGATCACTCCCTGTGCATTTCCCTTGTCCACTCCTCCCACCCCACAGATCTCCCTCCTGGCACTTATTCTTGCAAGTGGAACAAGTGCTACACCTGCTTCTACACCTCCTCCCTCACTGCCATTCAGGGCTCCAAACAGTTCTTCCTGATGAGGAGACACTTCACCTGTGAGTCTGTTAGGGTTTTATACTCTGTCCAGTGCTCCTGGTGTGGCCTCCTGTATATCAGTGAGACATGACATTGATTGGGAGACTGCTTCGCAAAGCACCTGTGCTCCATTCACCAAAAAAAGTGGGATCTCCCAGTAGCCATCCATTTTAATCCCACTTCTCATTCCCATTCCAACATCAGTCCATGGCCTCCTCTCCTGTCACGATAAAGCCACATTCAGAATGGAGGAAGAACACCTTATATTCTGTCTGAGTAGCCTCCAACTTGATGGCATGAAAATCGACTACTTGAACTTCCAGTAATGTCTGCCCACCCCCTCCTTCACTATTCCCATCCCCTTTCCCCTCTCTCACCTTATCTCCTTACCTGCCCGTCACCTCCCTCTGGTGCCCCTCCCACTTTTCTTTCTTTCTTAGCCTTCCTATCCTATCCTATCAGATTCCCCTTTCTCCAGCTCTGGATTTCTTTCACCAATAAATTTCCCAGCTCTTTACTTCACCCCTCCCCCCATTTCATCGATCACTTTGTGCTTCTTCCTGCCCTCCCCCCACCTTCTTACTCAGACTATTCATCTTTTTCCTCCAGTCCTGGTGAAGGGTCTCGGCTCAAAACATTAACCGCACTCTTTTCCATAGATGTTGCCTGGCCTGCTTAATTCCTTCAGCATTTTGTAGTGGCTTAATAAATAATACTCTAGGGTGGCACAGTAGCATAGTGATTATTACAACCCTTTACCACACCGGCGACCTGGGTTTGATTCCTGCCGCTGCCTGTAAGGAGTTTGTACGTTCTCCCTGTGACCACGTGGGTTTCCTCCAGGTGCTCCGGTTTTACTCCCACCGTCCAAAGACGTACTGGCTGATGTGCTAATTGGTCATTGCAAATTGTCCCATGATTAGGCTCGGGAATCCAGCATCTGCAGAATCATGATGCAGAATCACCAGAAAGTCTGCGGATGCTGGAAACCCAGAACTACACATATAAAATGTTGGAGGAACTCAGCAGGCCAGGCAGCATCTGAGAACAGAATACAGTCGACATTTCGGGTGGAAGGCTTTCTTTTGTGTGTGTTGCTTGGATTTCCAGCATCTACAGATTTTCTCTTGTTTATGGGGAACTTAGCAGGTCAGGCAGCATCTATGGAGATAAATAAACAGTCAATGTTTTTGGCCGAGATTCTTCTTCATAACTGAAATGTTGAATGCCTTGGCCCAAAACATTGTGTCAGATCTCTCAGTGGGAGGACATTTTGGAGATAGTGACCATAATTCTATCTGCTTTACCATAGTATTGGAGAGAGATTGGAACAGACAAATTAGAAAAGCATTTAATTGGAGTAAGGGGAATTATGAGGCTCTCAGGCAGGAAATTGGAAGCTTAAATTGGAAACAGTTGTTCTCAGGGAAAAGTACAGAAGAAGTGTGGCAAACGTTCAGAGATATTTGTGTGGAGTTCTGTATAGGTACATTCCAATGAGACAGGGAAGTTATGGTAGGGTACAGGAACCGTGGTGTACAAAGGCTGTAATAAATCTCGTCAAGAAGAAAGAGAAGCTTACGAAAGATTCAGAGAGCTAGGTAATGTTAGAGATCTAGAATATTATAAGCCAAATAGGAAGCAGCTTAAGAAAGAAATTATGAGAGCCAGAAGGGGCCATGAGATGGCCTTGGTGGGCAGGATTAAGGAAAATCTCAAGGCATTCTACAAGTATGTGAAGAGTAAGAGGATAAGACGTGAAAGAATAGGACCTATCAAGTGTGACAGTGAGATAGTATGTATGGAACCGGAGGAAATAGCAGAGGTATTTAATGAATACTTTACTTCAGTATTCACTATGGAAAAGGATCTTGATGATTGTAGTGATGACTTGCAGCAGACTGAAAAGCTTAAGCATGTAGATATTAAGAAAGAGGATGTGCTGGAGCTTTTGGAAAGCATCAAGTTGGATAAGGTGCTGGAACCGGATGAGATGTACCCCAGGCTACTGTGGGAGGAGAGGGAGGAGATTGCTAAGCCTCTGGTGATGATCTTTGCATCATTAATGTGGATGGGAGAAGTTCCAGAGGATTGGAGGGTTGCAGATGTTGTTCCTTTATTCAAGAGAGGGAGTAGAGATAACCCAGGAAATTATAGACCAGTGAGTCTTACCTCAGTGGTTGGTAAGTTGATGGAGAGGATCGTGAGAGGCAGGATTTATGAACATTTGGAGAGGTATAATATGATTAGGAATAGTCAGCATGGCTTTGTCAAGGGCAGTTTGTGCCTTATGAGCCTGATCGAAGTTTTTTGAGGATGTGACTAAACACATTGATGAAGGAAGAGCAGTGAATGTAGTGTATATGGATTTCATCAAGGCATTTGATAAGGTACCCCATGCAAGGCTTATTGAGAAAGTAAGAAGGCATGGGATCCAAGGGGACATTGCTTTGTGGATCCAGAACTGGCTTGCCCACAGAAGGCAAAGAGTGGTTGTGGACTGGTCATTTTCTGCATGGAGGTCGGTCACCAGTGGAGTGCCTCAGGAATCTGTTCTGGGACCCTTACTCTTCATGATTTTTATAAATGATCTGGATGAGGAAGTGGAGGAATGGGTTAGTAAGTTTGCTGATGACACAAAGATTGGAGGTGTTGTTGATAGTGTGGAGGGCTGTCAGAGGTTACAGCGGGACATTGATAGAATGGAAAACTGGGCTGAGAAGTGGCAGATGGAGTTCAACCCAGATGTGTGAAGTGGTTCATTTTGGTAGATCAAATATGATGTCAGAATATAGCATTAATGGTAAGACTCTTGGCAGTGTGGAGGATCAGAGGGATCTTGGAGTCCAAGTCCATAAGATGCTCAAAGCAGCTGCGCAGGTTGACTGTGTGGTTAAGAAGGCGTACAGTGCATTGGCCTTCATCAATTGTGGAATTGAATTTAAGAGCCGAGAGATAATGTTGCAGCTATATAGGACCCTGGTCAGACCCCAGTTGGAGTACTGTGCTCAGTTCTGGTCACCTCACTACAGGAAGGATGTGGAAGTCATATAAAGGGTGCAGATGTTGCCTGGATTGGGGAGCATGCCTTATGAGAATAGGTTGAATGAACTCAGCCTTTTCTCCTTGGAATGACGGAGGCTGAGAGGTGACCCGATGGAGGTGTACAAGATGATGAGAGGCATTGATCGTGTGGATAGTCAGAGGCTTTTTCCCCAGGACTGAAATGGTTGCCACAAGAGGTCACAGGTTTAAGGTGCTGGGGAATAGGTACAGAGGAGATGTCAGGGGTAAGTTTTTCACTCAGAGAGTGGTGAGTGTGTGGAATGGGCTGCCGGCAACAATGGTGGAGGCAGATACAATAGGGTCTTTTAAGAGACTTTTGGATAGGTACAGGGAGTTTAGAAAAATAGAGGGCTATAGGTAAGCCTAGTAATTTCTAAGGTAAGGACATGTTCAGCACAACTTTGTGGGCCAAAGGGCCTGTACAGTGCTATAGGTTTTCTATGTTTCTAAAATGTTGACCATTTATTCATTGAATTTGTTGATCTGCAGAATCTTCCCTGCTTATCAGATGAATCCATATTGCTGGCTCTATAAACTGTTACACTAACCGCTACACTAGCTTGCTGCTCTTCAGAAGGAGGAAGAAAGGGCAGAGGAATACACTGCTAAAAGGAATTAACTTGTTGCATACTTTTTTCATGCAGCATCAATTTAGAGAGATTCTGCTTTGCCCATTTGTCTGAATTACAATGAATACAATTAACATAATTTATTACATTCAGAAGTATTAACATTTGAATTACCATAAATCTAGGGGATAAATGTGTGAGGCAAGTAACAATGCCTGACGTAGATAACTTTGTAAGAAAGAACAGATTAAAGCAATTGGTCTTAATTACCAGCATTGTGGCAGAATTTGCAGGCAAAGCTGTTTTATCACTTCACTGTGTACAAAAGATTCCCAGAGTAAATGATTTTCCAGCGAAGTTATCTTGTGATCGACACCAATCTCTGAGCCATGACCTGTTAATCAAAACTTTCCCAAAGTTACAGTCAAGTTTATTATCAGATGAAACAATATATGTGTGAAAAGGTGCAATGAAAAACTTATCACGGCAGCAGTATCACAGGCACATTGCATCAGATAAACATCATTCACAACAGAAACATAGAAAATAACATAGATTATATACAAATATTAACAAGAAAGCACAGAATTAAAACAAAAAGAAACTTTTCGTTGCAATGTGTTGCTAAACTTTTATGATTTGCATTGTACGCAAGCCAAGTGGCAGAATGGAGATAGCAGTTCTTCAGCCTGGTGCTGTGGGGCTACAGATTTCCTTCCCTTCTGCTCGATTTTAGCTGTGAGAAGGTGGCATGGCCAGAATGGTGGTAATCTTCGATGATGTATTAACAGTCGACTTTTTTGGCTGAGACCCTTTTTCAGGACTGCTTAGGGGGTGAAATACCCCTTGTGCAGCTAACAAGCCAGGGATCATTGTTGCAATAATAAGCCCAAATCCTTTGGCGATCCAGTGGTGGAACTCAACATCCCTCCCAAGTGTTTCCCACCTCACAAGCCTTTATCACGTTGGCCTAATCATGACACACACTCAGTGTTTAAGGAACAGCTTCTCCCCCTCTGCCATTACACTTTTGAATGGTTCATGGTCTTCTGCTGCTGTAGCCCATTCACTTCAAGGTTCGACATGCTGTGTGTTGAGTTTCAGTCACCTTCCTATCAGCTGGAACCAGGCTGGCTATTCTCCTCTGACATCTATCAATAATAAGGCATTTTTTGCCCCCAGAAGTGCCTCTCACTAGATGTTTTTTCTCTGTAAACTCTGGAGGCTGTTGTGTAGGAAGATCCCAGGAGCTTAACAGTTTCTGAGGTATTGAACCCACCTTAACTGACACCAAAAATCAATTTATTCCATAGTCAGTCATTAAAATCACATTTCTTCCCCATTTTGGGAAAAGTGAAAGGTCTAAAGGTAGATACATCACCCTGACCAGATGGTGTACACCCCAGGGTTCTGAAAGACGTTGCTGGAGAGATTGTGAAAGCATTTGTAACAATCTTTCAAGAATCACTAGATTATGTAATGGTTCTGGAAGACTGGAAAATTGTATATGTCCCTCCACTCTTCAAGAAGGGAGAGAAGCAGAAGAAAAGAAATTATAAGCCTGTTAGTCTGATCTCTGTGGTTGGAAAGATGTTGGAATTGATTGTTGAGGATGTGGCTTTGGGGTACTTGGAAGCTCATGATAAAATAGCCTGTAGTCAGCATGGTTTCCTCAAGCAAAAATCTTTCCTGACGAACCTGTTGGCATTCTTTGAAGAAACTACAAGCAGGATAGACAATGGAGAATTAGTTGATGTCGGTACTTGGATTTTCAGAAGGCTTTTGACAAAATGCCACATATGAGGCTTCTTAACAAGCTAAGAGCCTATGGTATTACAGGAAAGATACTAGTATGGAGAGAACATTGGCTAAGTGGCAGGAGGCAAAGAGTGGGAAAAAAAGGAAGCCATTTCTGTTGTCTGTCATTGATTAGTGGTGTCCCACAGGAGTCTGTGTTGGGAGCGTTTTTTTTACATTATATGTATTGACTTGAATGATGGAATTCATGGCTTTTTGCAAGGTTTGTGGATGGTATGAAGATTGGTGGAGGATCAGGTAGTTTTGAGGAAGCAGAGAGACTACGGAGGGACTTATTAGGAAAATGGGCAAAGAAGTTGCAGATGGAATATAGTGTTTGGAAATGTATATTCATGACTTTGGTAGAAGAAATAAAAGGGTAGACTATTTTCTAAATGGAAAGAAGATTCAAAAATCTGAGATGCAGTGGGTCTTGGGAGCCCTTGTGCAAGATTCTCTAAAGGTTAATTTGAAGATTGAATCTGTGGTGAGGAAGGCAAATCTGATGTTAGCATTCATTTCAAGAGGATTAGAATATAAAAGCAAGGATGTAATGTTGAGGCTTTATAAAGCACTGGTGAGGTTTCACTTGGAGTATTGTGAGCAGTTTTTGGCCCCCTATCTTAGAAAGGATGGGCTGTCACTGAAGAGGGTTCAAAGGAGGTTTCAGGACTGAACTGCTTGTCATGTGAAGTGCATTTGTTGGCTCTGGGCCTGTACTCACTAGAACTCAGAAGAATGAGGAGCGACCTAATTGAAACCTATCGAATGGTGAAAGGTCTTGATAGAGTGAACGTGGAGAGGAAGTTTCCGATGGTGGGAGAGCCTTAGACCAGAGGACATGGCCTTAGAATAGAGGGGCGTCCTTTAAGAACAGAGATGAGGAGGATTTCCTTTAGCCAGAGAGTGGTGGAACTGTGGTGTCAAAATGGTTGTTGTGACACATCTAGTGTGATAGTGTAGTGGGTACTGCTTGTCTCTCTCACTTTCAGCTTCCACTGCTGGCTAGCAGTCTTGTGAAAAGGAAAGCTGAAAGTGTAAGTCTCTCTCTGTCAGTGCATAGCCTCTCCAACAGCAAGCCTCATCTACTACCTCCTCGCTGGTGACACACGGAAACTGAACTCCTTTTAGAGACAGGCAGAACTACAGAGGACGGGGAGGAGATCTGGCCCCTGCATGTGGAGCACACAGGCCCACCGGCAGGTGGACATGCCATTGTGCTCGTGAACCAGATTCCCAGATATAGGTAAATAGCCCCACTGCTTTTTGGGAAGCCTTGGCAGAGATGAAGGCTACGCAAGTAAAACCTAGGTAGTAAACCGAGAGTGGAGCCCCTAAGGTGGCTGGACGTCACTGAACATCCTCCCGGCAGCTCCTGCAGCCAAGCTGCTGCCAAATGATTTGCTTTCCTTTGGTGTACACTGGTGAGGCCGAGAGGGATGACTGGGCACCTCAGGGACTCCATATCTGCCACCCAGGCTTGTGATGATGACCATCATCACCCGTTGTCCTTTGAGACAGATGGATGCCAACCAGATAGAGTGGGCAGCCAGGACCTTTATCCCTGGGGTGGCCAAGGTTAATACCAGAGAGCAACCGTTTAAGGTGAGTGGAAGAAAGTTTGAAGGAGATCTAAAAGGTGTTTTTTTTTATAGAGAGTGGTGGGTACCTGAAACGGCCTGCCAGGGGTGATGATAAGGGCAGGTACATGAGGGAGATTTACTCAACTCTTTGGTGCATGGATGATTGAAAATGGAGGGACATGTGGAGGAGAAGAGTTAGACTGATTCATGTACCTCAGTGCAATCATAACACACAGGAGCAAAATGTGGCCGTTTGGTCCGATGAGTCTGCTCTGCCATTTGGTCATGGCTGATTTATTATCCCGCTCAACCCCATTTTCCTGCCATTGCCCCATAACCTTTGACACACTAACTAATCAAGAACCTATCAACCTCCATTTTAAATATACCTATATACTTAGCCTCTATGACCATCAGTGGCAATGAATTCTACAGATTCACCACCATCTGGCTATATAAATTCCTCCTCATCTCTGTTCTAAAGGGACATTCTTGTCTTCTGAGGCTGTGTCCTCTGGACCTAGGAAATGTACAGTCTACTGAGAGCCTTACAACTTTGTGCGATGAAGGGGTCGTACTGTGCTTTACTGTTCTATGTTCTAATCTTGTTAGCACGGTTACCTGGAAATCAGAAACTCAAAGCAACACGTACAACACGCTGGAGGAACTCAGCAGGTCGGACAGCATCCATGGGAACGAACAGCCAACGTTTCGGGCCGAGACCCTTCGTCAGGACTGACGAGGGAAGAGGCAGGGCTCCTATAAAAATGGTGGGGGGAGGGTGGGAAGGAGAAGGCTGATAGGTGCCAGGTGAAAAACCTGTAAGGGCAAAGACCAAGGAGTAGGGGAGGGAAAGTAGGCAGGAAAGGTAAAGAAGGAATATAAAGGGAAAGCACTATGGGTAGTAGAAGGAAGCGGAACAATGAGGGAGGTGATAGGCAGCTGGAGGAGGAGGCAGAGTGAAACTGAGATGGGGGAAGTGAGAGGGAGGGAATTACCATAAGTTGGAGAATTCAATGTTCATGCCAAGGAGCTGGAGACTACCCAGATGGTATATGAGGTGTTGCTCCTCTAACCTGAGTTTGGCCTCATCATGGCAGTAGAGGAGGCCATGTATGAACATGTCCAAATGGGAATGTGAAGGAGAGTTGAAGTGGGTGGCAACCGGGAGATCCTGTCTGTTGTGGCGGACGGAGCGGAGGTGCTCACCAAAATGGTCCTCCAATCTGCGTCGGGTCTCGTCGATGTAGAGGAGGCTGCGCCGGGAGCACTGGATGCAATAGATTACCCCAACAGACTCACCTGGAAGAAATGTTTGGGGCCCTGAATGGTGGTAAGAGAGGAGGTGTAGGTATGATGAGGCCAAACTCAGGTTGGAGGAGCAACACCTTATATACCATCTCCAGCCCCTTGGCATGAACCTTGAATTCTCCAACTTCTGGTAATTCCCTCCCCCTCCCTTCCCTCATCCCAGTTTCACTCTTTCTCCTCCTTCATCTGCTTATCACCTCCCTCATCTGGAGGAATTTAAGGCGGGGGGGTTATATGGGAGGCAGGGTTTGGTCAGCACAATATTGTGGGCCGAAGGGCCTGTAATGTGCTGTACTATTCTATGTTCTTTGTTTGTTCTATGTTCATCGTTCCGCCTCCTTCTATTACCCATAGTGCTTTCCCCTTACATTCTTTCTGGACCTTTCCTGCCTGTCACCATCCTGCTTTCCCTCCCCCACCCCTTGATCGTTCCCCTTACTGATTTTTTACCTGGCACCTACCAGCCTTCTCATTCCCACCCTCCCCCCACCTTCTTTATAGGGTCTCTGCCCTTTCCCTCTTCAGTCTTGACCAAGGGTCTCGACCCAAAACGTTGACTGTTCGTTTCCATGGATGCTGCCCGACCTGCTGAGTTCCTCCAGCGTGTTGTACGTGTTGCTTTGACCCCAACATCTGCAGAGTATCTTGTGTTTACAACTAGAAACTCAAACCCACTTTTCTGTCCAATGACAGTTTCAACGCAGGATAGAGAAGTGGGATCTCGCGAGGTAATTCCGAGCCGGATTCATCTGTTCCTGTACCTGACTGGAGCAAGGTTTGCAAGGAACCGCCTGGGAGTGACAGGAGCAGCAGTTAAGCCACAAGAGGGTGCTTGAGGCTCGAGTTGTGAAAGAGCTTCCCCCTATTGAGGCAGTTATTGATACCAGCAGACAAATGGAGAAAAACGTGATCTCGTCTCTCTTCTTTTTGGAAGCAGATTGTTTGCTGAATGACTCATAACCATAATATCGTAAGGCACAGGAGTGGAATTAGCCTATGCAGCTGCTCGAGCCTACTCCACCAGGCCTGGTCTGAATCAGAATTAGGTTTAATATCACTGGTATAGATCACAAAATTGGTTGTTTAGTGTCAGCAGCGCTTTGCAATTTATAATCTAAAAAAGAACGATAAATTCCAACAGGAAATATACTTAAGAAATTAAATTAAATAAGTAGTGCAAAAAGAGAGCAAAAGTAATTGAGGCCGTGTGTGTGGGTTTATTGCCCATTCAGAAATCTGATGGTGAAGCGGAGGAACTGTTTGTCAAATATTGAGTGTGTGTCTTCAGGCTCCTGTACCTCCCGTACCTCCTGCCTGATGGTGTCAATGAGATGAGGGCAAGTCCTGGGAGATGGGGGTCCTTAATGATAGATGCCGGATTTTTGAGGCATCGCCTTTTGAAGATGTACTCAATGCTGGGAGGCTGGTACCCATGTTGGAGCCACTGAGTTTGCAGCTTTCTGCAGCTTTTCCCATCCCGTGTAGTTGCCCCTGCATACCAGACAGCGACTGTAGTGTAACTGTTAGTGTAATGCTGTTACAGCACCAGTGACAAGGGTTCCATTCCAGCCACTGTCTGTAAGGAGTTTGTACATTCTCCCTGTGACCATGGGGGTTTCCTCTCTCAGTCCAATGAATGGGCTAGTAGGTGAATTGGTCGCTTGGATGTAATTGTGCAGTGTGGTCTTGTTGGTTTAAAAGGGCGTGTTACCATTCTGAGAGCCTGAGAATGAACACTCAATGACTTAGGAACAGCTCCTTACCCTCCATCCTTGGAGTTTTGAATGGTCCATGAACACTACTTTTGTATTCCTTTGGCTTGCTCTGTTTATTTATTTTGAAACACACTGCAATATGCCCATTTTGCCCTTTCAAACTGTGCAGCCCATTACCCCGCCGGTTTGACCCTAGCCTAATCACAGGACAATTTACAATGAGCAGTTAGCCTACCAACCAGTAAGCATGCTTTGGGACTGTGGGAGGAAACTGGAGCACCCGAAGGAAACACACACACATGTGCAAGCTTTCTTACAGACGGCACTGGAACTGAACCCCAAATTCCGCAGCCCTGAGCTCTAATTTCTTCATGCTAACCGCTGTGCCTCCAATTATTTTTGTAATTTATAGATCTTTGTCTCTTGGTACTGTACTGCTGCAAAATGACAAATTTCACATCTCACGTCAGTGATAATAAACCAGATTCTCATTCCACCCACGATGCACCTGTAACCTCTATGAACCGTACGTGTACCTCTTTAAGAATAGTAGAACGTGACCATCTTCTACAGTATATGCATACATTGTGACAATACTTTGAGGGAAGTATCTGCAAAAAGTATTTGCCTCATTAACATGGGCAGAAGCAAGAAAATATTGGCATCTCTCTGTGGGTCAGTTTTTCAATAAAGCACTTAGTTAACTTTATTTAATAAAGTGGCTGCTGAGTGTAATTTTGTGTTTTTTTTTGCTGTGGCTCTCCTCGTCAGGGTTCAACATGTTGCGCATTCAGAGAAGTTCCTTTGCACATCATTGTTGTAACATGTGGTTATTTGAGTAACTTCTGGTCTGGCCATTCTCCACTGACCCACCTCATTAACAAGGCATTTTCCCCTACAGAACTGCCACTCACCAGATGTTTATTGTTTCCTGCACATTCTCTGTAAACTCTAGAGACTGTTGCATGTGAAAATCCCAGAAGCTCTGCAGTTTCTCAGGTACTCAAACCACTCTGTCAGGCACCAACAATCATTCCACGGTCAAAGTACTTTAGATCACATTTCTTCCCCTTTCTGATGTTTGGTTTGAACAATAACTGAACATCTTGACCATGTCTGCATGCTGTTATGCATTGAGTTGCTGACACATGACTTGCTGATTTGATATTTGTATTAATGAGCAGGTGTACAGGTATAAAGTGGCTGATGAGTGTAATGGTCTGCACAGCCAAAGTAAGTTGTCAGATATGAACCGGAAATGAATGCTTGGTTGTTAGACAGGGACCCAATCATGAAGTATGCATTTTGAGTTCACGGCTGCCTCTAAGTACCAGGTTGAGGCAGGGTACAGGTTAGAGGAACAGAATTTCATATTCCAATTTGGTAGTCTCCATCTCTAACTTCTGACAGCCACACCCCTCTGTCCATTTTTCCCTTTATCCAACTGCCCTCCATCACCCATCTCTTTCCCCACCCTGCCTTCTCGATCTGCCCATTACCCATACGTTCCCTTTTCCATCTGCCTCCTTTTTCTTCATGGTCTAATGTCCCCGTTTATCAGATTCCATCTTGGTCAGGTCCCTTGCCACTTCCACCTATTAACTCCCAGCTTCTAACATCATTTATACTCCCACCACTCCATTTGCCCATCATCTCTCCCTGACTCACTAGGATCCACCATCACCCTCCAGCTCTTGCACCACCCCTTCCCTCCAACTTCCTCCACTGGCTGCCACCCCACTTTGTTTCCAGTCTGGATGACGGCTGTTGACTCAAAATGTTGGCTGTCCATAGATGCTGCCCAGCCTGCTGGGTTTATACACCATTTTGTGTGTTCACAAAGTTCTGAAGTTAGTAAAGCAAGTCTTGTCCTAACCACTTCCACCTATCAGAGATATTTATCAGGAGCACTGGTTCACCAGGCCCTCAAAATTGTCAAAGTTCCCTCCCATCCATCTAACAATTTCGTTGATTTCCTACTGTTATGCTGGAGGTAGCATAGCATGAGGACAAGACTGGATGAGAAACAGCTTCTTCCCCCAGGCTGAGAGATTACTGGATTCCCTGCAGCCACTCAGGTCTCACCACGTAAGAAGCACCAGTAGGGTTATACTGTTTACTTTGTAACTTGTGTTGTAGTCGCACTTTATTATTTGGTAATATTAGGGTATGTGTTGTGTGTGGGTTAAACGTACTCTGACGATCACCTTGGTCTGGAGGAATGCATCCCATTCCTGAATGCACTTTGGACAACACCTCACTTTTTTTAATATACAGTATTAAAAAATGTGCAAAAACAGAAATAATCTATTAAATATATGTAATTGATGTACTTGTTTATTTATTATTATGTTTTATTTTATTATTTTTTCTTCCTCTCTGCTAGATTATGTACTACATTGTACTGCTGCTACTAAGTTAACAAATTTCACGTCACAGGCCCAGCAAGATATTATTTCCTACAAAGTGAAGCCCAATATCATGAATGGCAGTGATGCTTCACTACCAGATGAACTCAACGCCTTCTATGCACACTTTGAAAGGGAGAACACAACTACAGCTGTGAAGATCCCTGCTGCACCTGAGGACCCTGTGATCTCTGTCTCTGAGGCCAATGTTGGGGTGCCTTTAAAGAGAGTGAACCCTCGCAAGGCGGAAGGTCCCAATGGAGTACCTGGTAAGGCTCTGAAAACCTGTGCTAACCAACGGGTGGGAGAATTCAAGGACATTTTCAACCTCTCACTGCTGTGGGCAAAAGTTCCACTTGCTTTAAAAAGGCAACAATTATACCAGTTCCTCAGAAGAATAATGTGAGCTGCCTTAATGACCGTCATCTGGTAGCACTCACATCTACAGTGATGAAATATGTTGAGAAGTTGTTCATGACTAGACTGAACTCCTGCCTCAGCAAGGACCTGGACCCACTGAAATTTACCTTTTGTCACAATAGGTCAACGGCAGACACAATCTCAATGGCCCTCCACTCGACTTTAGTAGAGAGCCCAAACACAAACACCAACATCAACATCAGGAAGCTGTTCATTGACTATAGCTCAGCATTTAATACCATCATTCCCATGATCCTGATTGAGAAGTTGTAGAATCTGGGTCTCTGTACCTCCCTCTGCAATTGGATTCTCAACTTCCAAACCGGAAGACCACAATCTGTGCAGATTGGTGACAACATCTCCTCCTCGCTGACGATCAACACTTGCGCACCTCAGGGGTGTGTGCTTAGCCCACTGCTCTACTCCCTATATATCCATAAATGGCTAGGCATAGCTCAAATTCCATCTATAAAATTGCTGATGATGCAACCATTATTGGTAGAATCTCATGTGGTAACAAGTGTCAGGGCGCTGAAGCAGGGACCCAATCGCAGACAAAGTACTGTGCACACTGTGATGTTTACTGAGTAGCAAATCCAGAGGGGCAACAAAGTCAATGCCAAAGTTCAGACAGAGATAAAAAATTCCAGAGAAATCCAAAAACCAGAATCAGGAAACAGGCAGAGTCAATATTCAGACGGACAGAATACAGATATGAATGCTGGAAATGCTCAGGAAAACTCACTGGCACAATCTGGCATCAAACAGGTGAAAACACAGGACTGAGATACACTGAGCATTAAACAGAAAGGCAGATGATAGGTGGAGAACAATGAGACAAAAGTGGCAGCAAAACAGGTAACAATGAGAAACAGATGAGAAATAGGGTACTCAGTGATACAGGGGCCGGAGCAGAGCAGGAGCGGGGACAGGAGCACATGGCAATACAAACACAGACTGACAGCTAGGGGGAAACATACAAAAAGGCAGAGTTCAACTGGATGTACTGACAGTACTGCACCCCCCACCCCACGGATGCTTTCTGGCGTTACAGCAGGTAGATCTTGGTGCTGGCGATGGAAGTTCCCGATGAGAGAGAGGTCCAGGAAGATTTCGGTAGGGACCCAGCACCTCTCCTCAGGACCATTGCCCTCCCAGTCCACAAGGTACTGGAGGCCATGGCCCTGGTGACGAACACCCAGCAGTTGATGCACCGTGAAGGCCTCTGATCCATGGATGAGCTGAGGGGGCAGCAGGGGCTTTGGGACAGGACACAGGCGGGTGGCTCATGAAAGGCTTGATGTGGGACACATGGAAAGTGGGATGAATGCGGCAGAGAGTGGAGGGGAGCTTGAGATGGAAGGCAGCAGGGCTGATGACTTTAGCAATGGAAAATGGGTCAATAAAGGGGGTGAGGTTGTGGGAATCCACCTTGAGGGACAAGTCTCAGGTTGAAAGCCACACATGCTGTCCCTGGTGGTAACGTGGGGCCTTGGAGTGATGGCGGTCAGCTTGATGCTTAAACCTAGCAGGGACATGAGAATGTCAGAGTGAGTGTGCCTCCACATCTGCTGACAACAGCAGATGGAATGCCAGCCCCCTCCTCCTGGGCAGGAGACAGTGGACAAGAGGTGGGCAACACACACAAAATGCTGGAGGAACTCAGCAGGTCAAGCAAGCGGAATAAGGGATCAATGTTTCATGCTGAGACTCTTCATCAGAATTCGAATGGAAGAAGGATGCCAGAATAAGAAGGTGGAGGGAGAGGAGGAGACAAGTTGTTTTTTATTAAGGGCAATTGTGAACAATAGACGGATCAGAAATGCTGATCAAGTCAACTAGTTCTCAAGGAGAACTCTGATAGGCCAATCAGATGGTTCACTGCTGCTCAGTGATAGAACATAAAAAAATCATATGTACAATTAAGAAACATTAATAAAATAGTACAAATACTGGAGTGATGACGATCATGATGAAGTCTGCTGGAGAGAGACATTTATACACACGCTATCCTCCATAATTCAGAGAGATTGAAGGATAAGGTTACAGGGTGACAAAACGTGACAGGAGCACTTGGAATTAAAAACTAATCCCTGCTGGGAGGAAGCAGCACCTGATCTTTCCGCACTGTTCTCCAGCAGTTTAAGGACTAATTCCAGCCGGAACATAACTCACTATTAACCCTACCTGCCAACAACCAAGCATTGCCATCCTGGTCCCCTTCATGATAGTTTATGAAGAAGCTTGTGACTTCCCTCCCAGAGATGATCGGTGTTTGTTCACTCGACTCTCGAAGGCTTAGACCCCATCGTCGCAGATGTTTCCAACCTCAGCATCTGGAAGGCTGTTCCAAATTCTGAAAGCACAGTGCAGGAAACTTCTATCCAGTGTGTAAGTTCTTGCCTCAGGCATAGATAAACTTGATGGTGTGGTGTGCCATCTCTCATAAGATGAAGGCAGCATGGCACGAAGGTCTGTAGGGCTGTGGCTGGCGTGCGTTTTGTATAGAAGGTGATAGGTGGAGCCATGTGGGTGGCGAAGGGGGAATGAAGTAAGAAGCTGGGAGGTATCAAGTGGAAAAGGCAAAGGGCTGGAGAAAGAGTCTGATAGGAGAGGACAGTGGTCCGTGGGAGAAAGGGAAAGAGGAAGGGCATAATAATAGAGGGCTATGGGTAACCCTAGGTAGTTTCTAAGTTAAGGACGTGTTCAGCACAGCTTTGTGAGTTGAAGGTCCTGTATTGTGCTGTAGGTTTTCTATGTTTCTATGTTTCTAAGTGCAGAATTTTTACACGCCTGCAACACAACTAGAACAGCTAAAGATGGAAAAGGTAAAGGGCTGGAAAAGAAGGAATTTGATAGGAGAAAAGAGGAAAGTGAAGATGGAACATTAATGGACTTCCGCCATACTTCTGTGATTTCCTAGTCAGCAATAGCTTTCAGAGTTTGATTAGTAGAATTTACATACCACGTCTGTAATATTGGGATTGGAAGATGATTTCAAGACTGTCAAACCAAACTCTGAAATGCAAGTGAGGAATCTGTACTGCTCAACCACTGAACTCTTTAATTACCTTATTTCTGTGTTCTATATATTGCCAACCTCTTTCCCTAAGTGTATTAGACCTTTAGACCAGAAGACATAGGAGCAGAATTAGGACATTCAGCCCATCGAGTCTGCTCTGCCATTCCACCATGGCTGATCCTGGATCCCACCCAACCCCATACACCTGACTTCTCACTTTATCCTTTGATGTCCTAATTAATCAGGAAATGATCAACTTCCACCTTAAATATCCCCACAGACTTCCACCACAGTCTGTGGCAGAACAATCCACAGATTCACCACTCTCTGGCTAAAAAAAAAAACTCCTCCTTACCTCTGTTCTGAAGGGCCATCCCTCAGATTTCAGGCTGTGCCCTCTAGTTCTGGATGTCCCCTAGCATAAGAAACATCCTCTCCACATCTACCCTATCTAGTCCTCTCAACATTCAGTAGGCTTCAGTGAGATCTCCATGCATTCTTCTAAATTCCACTGAGTACAAGCCCAAAGCTGCCAAATGCCCTTCTTTCCTGGAATCATCCTCATGAACCTCCTTTGGAATCTTTCCAATGACAACACATCCTTTCTGAGTTATGGTGCCCAAATCTGTTGTCAAAACTCCAAGTGCCACCTGACTAGTGTCTTATAAAGGCTCAGCATTATCTCCTTGCTTTTATATTCTACTCCCCTTGAAATGAATGCCAAGATTGCATTTTCCTTCTTTACCACAGACTCAATCTGCAAATTAACCTTTTAGGAGTTTATATTATTGTCTAGTTTGCCCTCATTAACCTTTTGGGAGTCTATATTATTGTCTAGTTTGCCCTCATATTTCATTATTTTCCTTTTTATTATTTATTTTTAGATGCCATTTGTTGGATTTTAAAGGTTTCCCACTCATTTTTGCTTCCATATATGCTCTTTCCTTGGCTTTTATGCAGACCTTAATTTCCTTTGTCAGCAACAGTTGCCTATCCTTGCCATTTGAGAACAACTTATAATGTGAGACATCTATCCTGCCCCTTGTGAACTATTCCCAGGATCTTCAGCCATCTCTGCTCTGCTATCACCCCTGTCAATATCCTTCTCCAATCCACCTGGGAAAGCTCCTCTCTCATGCCTCTGTAATTCCCTTTATTCCATTGTGATACTGATACATGTGACTTGTGCTTCTCCCTCTCAAACTGCAGTATGAATTCAAACATATTATGATCACTGGCTCCTAAGTGTTCCTTTGCATTAAGCTCGCTAATAAGATCTGGGTTATTACATAACACCCAATTTAAGATAGCCTTTCCCCGAGTAGGCTCAAGCACAAGCTGCTCTAAAAAGCCATCTCACACGCATTCAGGAAATTCCCCTCTTGCTATCCGACACCAACCTAATTTTCCCAGTCTCTTTGCATAGTGAAGTCCCCCATTACAATTGTTTCATTACCCTTATTACATGCCTTTTCCAGCTCCCTTTGTGATCTCATCCCCACATCTAGGCTACTACTTGGAGGTCTATATATGGTTCCAACAACGTTTTTTTAACCCTTGCAATTTCTTAACTCCCCCCACAAAGATTCAACATTCTCTGTCCCTATGTCTCCTCTTTCTAAGGATGTAATTCCATCCCTTAACAATAGAGCCACACCACTGCCTATGCCTTCTTGCCTGTCCTTTTGATACAGTATATCCTTTGATGTTAATCTCCCAACTATGTCTTTCTTTCAGCCTTGATTCTTACAATGTCATTCTGCCCAATCCACCAATCCCTAACTGCGCCATGAGTTCATCCACCTCATTCCTAATGCTATGCACATTTAAATAGGGCACTTTCAGTCCTGCATTCTTCAAGCTTTTGAATTTTGCCTCTGTGATACAATTTAACTCTTAGCTCTGACTGCATTTATATGCAATAGTTGGCTTGTCTTTCCTTATGTTCATGTTATACCCATTATCAACTTGCAAGCATAAAATACTCTGCAGATGCTGGGGTCAAAGCAACACACACAACATGCTGGAGGAACTCAGCAAGTTGGACAGCGTCCGCGGAGATGAACAGTCAACATTTTGGGCCCGAGGCTCTTTGTCAGGACTGAAGAGGAGTCTCGGCCCGAAACGTTGACAGTTCGTTTCCGCGGATGCTGCCCAACCTGCTGTTCCTCCAGCCTGTTGTGCAATCTACTTGCAAACCTGCTGACTCATCCTCAGCTCTATCATCCTGGTTCCTACTCCCTTGCCAAATTAGTTTAAACTGCTCCCAACAGCTCAAGTAAAACTGCCTGCAAGAAAATCGGTCCCCTTCAGATTCAGATGCAACCCATCCTTTTTTTATAGGTCCCACCTACCCCAGAGGAGGTCCCAATTATTCAGAAATCTGAATCCTTGCTCCCTGCTCCTACTCTTCAGCCACGCATTTATCTGCACCTCATTCTTTTCCTATCCTCAATGTCACGTGGCACAGGCGGCAATCCTGACATTATTACCCTTGAGGTCCTGCTTCTCAGCTTCCTTCCTAACTCCCTATATTCTTTTTTCAGGACCTGCTCCCTTTTTCTGCCTGGGTTGTTGATATCAATATGTACCACAGTACAACGTTACTACAGTACTGTGCAAAAGTCTGAAGCACCCCAGCTGTATACAATATATGTGCCTAAGACTTTTACACAGTATTATATGTCACCATATACTGAGATTCTGGTAGGCGTTCACAGTAGAACAAAGAAATTCAAGGGAATCAATGGAAAGCTACACACGAACAAAGGCGGACAAACAACTAATGTGCAAACAAACACAGACTGTACAAATACAAAAATAAACACTAGTGCAAGAGTCTAGGACCGGAGGGCACAGCCTCAGAGTAGAAGGATATCCCTTTGGAACAGAGATAAGCAATTTCTTTAGCCAGAGAGTGATGAACCTGTGGAACTCATTGCAACAGACGGCTATAGAGGAGAAGTCATCAGGTATACTTAAAGTGGAAGTTGATAGATTTTTGATTAGTCAGGATGTCAAAGGTTATGCCCAAAAAGACAGGAGAATGGACTTAAGCGGGGTAATAAATCAGCCATTACTTTCAGTCCTTGAAATTGAATTTATAGGTTGTGGGAACATTTCAGATTTGGGGTGAGAGAAGTTGAGTGAAGTTATTCCCTCTGGTTCAGGAGCCTGGTGGTTGAGGGGTAATAACTGTTCTTGAACCTGGTGGTGTGGGTCCTGAAGCTCCTGTACCTTCTTCCTGGAGGCAGCTGTGAGAAGAGAGTGTGTCTTGGATGGTGGGGTCCTTGATATCAACATGCATTGAATTTCCATTCCTTCCAGGAGTTTTATTTGAGACCATAAAACCATAAGATATAAGAAAAGAATTAGACCATTTGGCCCATTGAGTCTGGTCCACCATGTCATCATTGCTGATCTAATTTTCCTCTCAGTCTCAATCTCCTGCCTTCTCCCTGTATCCCTTCATGCTCTGACAAATCAAGAATTTATCAACCTCTACCTTAAATATACATAAAGATTTGGTCTCCACAACTGCCAATGGCAAGGAATTCCGCAGATTCACCACTCGCTGGCTCAAGAAATTCCTCCTCATCTCCGTTCTAACAGGACACCCCTCTATTCTGAAGCTCTAACCTCTGCTCTTAGACTCTTCCGTCATAGGAAATATCCTCTCCACACCCACTCTGTCAAGGCCTTTCATCATTCAGTGTGGTTCAATGAGGTCACTCCACATTCTTCTGTAAGTTAGAATTCTAGAGTGAAACTGTGGTAACTGATTTAATTTGATTCCCTGCATTTCTGCAGCAGGATTATTTGTCCACTGAAGACAGAATGTTATTAACTTCATTGTTTTCCACATTGAATTCAAGGTCATTACTTCCAATTGCAAACAGAAAACCAATTTATTGCAAGCAAATTTCATAAAATTCATATATAATAACTTTCTCTTCCTTTTATGCTCCTGTGAAATTAATAGAATCTCAATCAGGTATTTTATTTCCCAAGGCTCTTTGGTTTGTGAGGTTGAATCTTTCCTTTGTCATCCCCAGTTTAAATATGGTACATCTATAAAATGTACCGCATCTGTCTCCAGCTTCTCAATATTATTTTAGATGAATTTAGTATACATGAATGGATTTAGTGAAAGTTCACTTTGATTAAAACATATCAAAAAGATTCAGGTCACATTTAATAACCACTTTTATACTGTACTTTTATTGATCTGACCACTTTTTCAGAACTCACAAGTCTGTCTTAATGCATAAATAATAGTATCTGTTCTCTCATCTCTGAACTCTTTTGAGACTTTTCTAATTACCACATACCCAAATCAAAACTTGTACACGATGCTAAAATTTATCAGCTCCATGTTTCGAGATCATTGTGATCAATGGGGTTGTGCTCCCTATCAGATGTTGATTCTTCAGAATTTTGTTGATGAAAGTACTATACTTCAGTATTTCAGTGCTTCAAATTATTCAATACTAATCAACAAGTTCCAAATCCTGGGTTTCTGTATCTCCCTCTGCAACTGGATCCTATACTTCTCATTAAGGGGAGTGTGGATCAGAAATAGAATCTCCTCCTTGCCAATAAATGACACTGGCACACCTTAAGGATGCATGCTTAGCCCATTGCTCTATGTTCTCTACAAAACATTGACTGCTTATTAATTTCCATTGACACTACCTGACTTGCTGAGTTCCTCCAACATTTGGAGTATGTTGCTGATTTCCAGCATCTACAGAATCTTTGTGTTCTAAATCTTTGATGAAGGAACAATTGTAGTTCAGAAGTGGCTGCGCAAGAAACTGGTTAGCACAAACCTGGTAAGATCAGTGAGAAATTTGCCTCAAGAAATGTTTAAGTCTATTTTGAATTAAAGATCTCTTTGCTAATAAAGATTTTTTTATCTCATCATCAACATTTATCTTATTCCATAAATCAATCAAATGTTTTAATATAGGAGATTCTTTCTTTTCCCGTATCCATTTAGATTCCCATTTGTATATAAAATCTTCTGGTACATTTTCTCCTATTTTAAATACTAAATAAGTATCAGAAAGAATTTATAAAAATTGCACTGGCAGTAGCCAAAAAAGCTATTGCAGTTACTTGGAAATCGGATACACATTTAAGTATAGATTCTTGGAAGAAAGAAATCTATGGTTGTATTCCATTAGAAAAAATTACTTATAATTTAAGAGATAAATATGAAACATTTTTGAAAATTTGGAGCCCTTATTTACAAAAGACAGGATTAAATATATAGATGCTTTTAAGATGAAACAATTGGTTATTAGGGGAAAGAAATAAATATACATATTAAAATTATTACGAACTCCATGGAGCATGTGGAGATCTTCCAACCACCAGGCATTCTTTCTTTCTTTCTTTTTTTTTTCTATGGGGCAGTTAGGGGGGAGGGGTTAAGGGGAGGGGGTATGGGTTATATACATTGTTTTTTCATACTTTGTAATCATTTAAAAATGCAATAAAAAATTATTAAAAAAAAAAAAAAAGAAATGTTTAAGGAAGACAGAATTTTTTTTTTCTGCTTGATGAATACTTGGACTGGAAAACTGAATAGAGACCTCAGGAATTGGGGTTGCACAGTCAAAATGTAGTAGGAGGGCACAGTTTATTCAGATAGTTGGCACAGATCAGATGGCCAAGGGACTTCTAGGAGTGAGGGAAATGGAAAAAGATATATCAAGATCAATGGGATGTCAGATTGAAATTTTTTGAGGGCAGTTAAAAATTGGGATGGCAGGAGTAAGATGAGATGATTTATCCTTACAGCTCCACTGAATTACTTTTGCATCCTCTCCAGCCCTTCTATGTTTCTATTACAATGGTTCAAAATGATAATCCACATCTGATTTGACCAAGGTTTGGATTCACTTAAATTTAAACAGGATTTCCCTGCTTTTCAATTCTATTCCCTGGAATTTAACTTTGTGGAGCTGTTTGAATAATAATAATAATAATGATAGTAATGATAAAAAGACAAAGAAGAAGAAGAAACAGAAGGATTCCTTGTGGCAATGCAGGACCAGGTGCTTAGCACAAAAAATTATCAAAATACATCATAAAATACCTACAATAAATGCTGAAATTGCTAAGAGAAATCAGAAACAATCCAATGCATTCCAGGATCCTGCAGCGGTTTAACTCAATCTGAATATTTACACAGGCACAATCAAGTGGTAATCATCATTCACCAAAATCTTGCTTTAATATACAAACTCATAAAAGAAACCATACCTTACTATAAATACAAGTCTGTTCTAGTTTTAGAATCCATAAGGTAATAAGATACAGGAGTAGAAGTAGTCAATTTGGCCCATCAAGTCAGCACCATCATTCAAACATGGGCTGATCGAATTCATCCAGACATCCCCACTCCTCTGATATTCTGGCTAATCACAAACCTATCTAACTCTACCTTAAGTGCACCCAATGACTTGGCCTCCACAGCTGCAACAAGTTCCACAGATTTAACATCCTTTATTTTGGCTGGCTCAAAGAATTGCGGTAGGTTTGTCAGGCAGGATTTTCCTTTCAGGAAACCATGCTGGTTTTGGTCTTTCTTGTCATCTGCCTCCAGGTAATCTGTAATTTCATGACCGTAATCCGTGGAAGAAATAAATGGGCAGACTATTATTTAGACTGTATACTTTCCAACATTGTATTACATTTGCCATTTCTTTGCCCATTCCCCTAAACTATCTAAGTCTTCCTGAAGGCTCTCTGTTTCCTCAACACTAACCACTCCTCAACCTATCTTTGTATCATCAGTACGTTTAGCCACAAATTCATTAATACCATAGTCCAAATCATTGATGTATGTTGTAAAAAAGCAATGGTCCCAATACCGACCCCTGTGGAACTCCACTGGTAAATGGCAGCCAGCCAGAATAGGATCCCTTTATTCCCACTCTCCGTTTCCTGCTGATCAGCCAATGCTCCACACATGCTTGTAACTCCCCTGTAATTCCATGGGCTCTTATCTTACTAACAGCCTCATGTCCAGCACCTTGTCAAAGGCCTTCTAAAAATCCAAGTACACCACATCTACTACATCTCCTTTGTCTATCCTGCTTGTAATTTCCTCAAAGAATTGCAGTAGGTTTGTCAGGCAAGATTTTCCTTTCAAGAGTCCATGCTGGCTTTGGCCTATCTTGTCATGTGCCTCCAGGTACTCCGTAATCTCATCCTTAACAATCGATCCCAACAACATCCCAACCAGTGATGTCAGACTAACAGGTCTATAGTTTCCTTTCTGTTACATCCCATGCTTCTTAAATAGCAGAGTAACATTTGCAATTTTCCAGTCATCCAGTACAATGCCAGAATCTATCGATTCTTGAAAGATCGTTGTTAATGCCTCCACAGTCTCTCCAGCTAATTCCTTCAGAACCTGGGGGTTGATTCCACCAGGTCTAGGAGATTTATCCAATCTAAGACTATTAAGCTTCCTGAGCACCTTCTCAGTCGTAATTTTCACTGCACAAGCTTCACTTATGTGACACTTTTGAATGTCTGGTATACTGCAGATGTCTTCCACTGTGAAGACAGATGCAAAGTACGCATTCAGTTCTTCTGCCAGCTCTGTGTTTCTCATTACAAAATCTCCAGTGTCATTTTCTATTGGTCCTATATTTACCCTCGACTCTCTTTTATCCTTTATATACTTAAAAAGGCTTTTAGTATCTTCTTTGATATTAGTCACCAGCTTCCTTTCATAATTCATCTTTTCCTTCCTAATTACATTCTTAGTTTCCTTCTGAAAGTTTGTAAAAGCTCTCCAATCCTCTATCTTCCCAGTAACTTTGGCTTCCTTGTATGCCCTTTCTTTTGCTTTTACTTTGCCTCTGACTTGTCAGCCAAGGTAGTGTTCTTCTTCCATTCAAAAACTTCTTCTTATTTGGAATATATGTGTCTTGCACTTACCTAATTTTTCACAGAAACTTCAGGCATTGATGGTCTGCTGTCCTAGCTGTTGGTGTCTCTTTTCAGCCAGTCTTGGCCATTGTAATTTCCTTTATTTCACTGAAATACCAACATATTGGAATTTTTCAAAACTGAGAAATTTGAAATCCTTTTCAAATTTCAAAGTGAACTCCATCATATTGTGATCACTTTTCCCCAAGGGTTCCTTAACCTTAAGCTCTCTTATCACCTCTGGATCAGTGCACAACACCCATTCCTAGCTCTACACCACGCCTCTATTGCCCTGTAACTCATCGCACTGGCTGTGATTATGCCTCTTCTCCTGCCTGTCCTTTCTATCATCTCTGTTGCACGCTATCTTTGATTTATTTCTGTTTTCCCCTTCCTCCGCCCAATCACTTCAGTTCCCATCTCCCTGCCAAATTAGTTGAAACCCTCCCGAACAGCTCTATTAAACCTGAGTGCTGGATATTGGACCCCTTTGTGTTCAGTTGTAACCCATCCTTTTTGTACAGGTCATACCTTACCCAGAAGAGGCCCCAATCATCTAGGAACCTGAACCCCTATCCCCTACACCAGTTTCTCAGCCACGCATTAATATGCCTCATCATGCTATTCTTGCACTCATTAGCATGTGGGATGTGCACTGGGCTCATGCCGATGTGCTTGTTGGTAGAATTCTGTGTGGAGAACAAAGGCTCTGAAAATCCTTGGGCTTGTTGTTGACGGGCTTGGCCTAGGATAGTGGCATTGGTCCAGTTGAATTGATGTACTTCACTGTCACAATGTGTAGATAAAAGGGAAAGTGGAAATGAACCCAGTTTACATCCCATGTCAGCGTCATGTTGTCAGTCCAGAGCCAAGAGCCAATTCACACCTGACTACACACATCAATCAATGAGAACGACATTCATCCTACATAACGGTCAAATAACACAGCCCGGGCAACAATTATCACCTAATCAGATTTTAACAAACCAATAGCGGATTACATAATCAGTAACCAATAGAAATGGGACATATACCCATATATACACACACACACAAACGCACTAATCACAGGACACGTAAAAGGCAAACAGTTTCCAACATGTCATTCAAAGTTGCACTGATGATGTTGCCTAGCTGGGTAATGAAACATCTGCAAGCTAACAAGTCAGCGCGGCGAGCCACTCAACAACATAACTATCCAGATATATTAAAGGACAAACAAACAAGGACAACTTACTTATTGGATAGAGCCATTCCAAACACACACATAACGTACAGAAGTCAAAAAGAGAAAAACATCAGAAATATGCTGAATTAAAAGAGGAAAGTGAAAGACATGAACATTGTCCCAATAGAAATATCTACATCTGGTACCATCCAAAGTCACCACACAATAGCATTGAACAATTAAGCTGACTGAGCAATATTTATGTAAATCTTCAGAAAACCACAGTACTAAAATAGTCCAGAAGTTCCTAGCAATTGAGAAATGTGTCTGCTTGTCTATGCCTGAACTTCAGGTATTACCCGCTTGAGCTGAGAAAAAAAATAGAGATACAACAACAACAACAACAATAATAATAATAACAACAATGAATAAGCAATAAATATTGAGAACATGAGATTAAGACCATAAGACATAGGAGCAGGATTAGGACATTCAGCTCATTGAGTCTGCTCCTCCATTCCATCATTGCTGATCCCAGATCCCCCTCAACCCCTTACTCCTGCCTTCTTGCCTCATCCCTTGATGCCCTGACTGTTCAGGGAACGATCAAATTCCACCTTAGATATATGCATGGACTTGGACTCCACTACAGCCTGTGACAGAGCATTCCACAGACTTACTACTCTCTGGCTAAAGAAATTTCTTCCTTAGCTCTGTTCTAAATGGTTGCCCCTCAATTTCAAAGCGGTGCCCTCTAGCTCTGGATACCCCCACTATAGGAAACATCCTCATCACATCCACCCTATCTAGTCCTTTCAAAATCTGGTAAGTTTTTCTAAATGCCAGTGAGTACAAGCCTAAAGCTGCCTAAAATGCTCTCCGTATGTTAACCCTTTCATTCCTGTAATAATCTTCATGATCCTCCTCTGGACTCTCTCCAATGACAACATGTTCTTTCTGAGATATGGGGCCCAAATCTGTTGACAATACTCTAAGTGCAGCCTGACTAGAGTCTTAAAAAGGCTCAGTATTATCCCCTAGCTGTTATATTCTATTCCCCTTGAAATATATGCCAGCATTGCATTTGCTTTCTTTACTACAGTCTCAAACTGTAAATTAACGTTCTGCAAGTCTTACACGAGGACTCCTAAGTCCCTCTGCACCTCTGATGTTTGAACCTCCTCCCCATTTAGATAAAAGCTCACACTATTGTTCCTTTTACCAAAATGCATTATCATACATTTCCCAACACTGTATTCCATCTGTTACCCTTTTGCCTATTCCTCCAGTTTGTCTGTCCTGGTGCAATCATATTACCTACCCCTTCAACTATCTTCGTATCATCTGCAAACTTTGCCACAAAAACATCAATTCTATTATCTAAATCACTGACAAACAATGTGAAAAGTCGCAGTCCCAATATTGACCCCTGAGAAACACCATTAATCACTCACACCAACCAGAAAAGGCCCCTTTTATTCCCACTCATTGCCTTCTGCCTGTCAGACATTCCAATATCCATGCCAGTATCTTTCCTGTAATACAATGGGATTTTATCTTGTTAAGCAGCTTCATGTGTGGAACCTTATCAAATGCCTTTTGAAAATCCAAGTAAATAATATCCATTGCCTCTCCCTTGTTAGTTCCTCGAAGAACTCTAACAGATTTGTCAGGTAAAATTTCCCTTCACAGAAACCATGCTGACTTTGACTTATTTTATCATTAGTTTCCAAGTACCTTGGAACTTAATCCTTAATTATAGACTCCAGCACTTTCCCAATCATTGAGGTTAGGCTAATTGACCTATAATTTTGTTTCTTTTGCCTTCCACCCTTCTCAAAGAGGGAATGACATTTGCATACTTTCAGTTCTCCAGGACCATGCCAGAATCAAGTGATTCTTGAAAGATCATGCTCAATGCATCCATTATCAATCCAGCAACCTCTCTCAGGACTCTGGGATGTTGTAGTCCATCTGCTCCAGCTGGCTTCACCACCTTAAAACCTTTGAGGTTGCCAAGTACATTTTCCATTGCAACAGCAATGGCACTCACTCCTGCTCCCTGACACTCCCGGACCTCTGGCACACTGCTAGTGTCTTCCACAGTGAAGACTGATGCAAAGCACCCATTAAGTTCATCTGCCATTTCTTTGTCTCCCATTACTACCTCACCAGCATCATTTTCCAGTTGTCCAATATCAACTCTCACTTCCCTTTTACTCTTTATACAACTGAAAAAGAACATATCCTGCTTTATATTATTGTCTAGTTTGCCCTCATATTTCATCTTTTCCCTTCTTATAGCTTTTTTAGTTGCCTTTTGTGAGATTTTAAAAGCATCACAATCATCCAACATTCCACTCACTTTTGCTACCTTATATACTTTTTCCTTCGCTTTACGCAGTCCTTAACTTCCTTTGTCAGTCACAGTTGCCTTCCCCTGTTATTTGAGAACTTCTTCCTCTGTGAGACATATCTATTCTGCGTCTTGTGGACTATTCCCAGAAACTTCAGCCATCTCTGCTCTGCTGCCATCTTTTCCAGTATCCTCCTCCAATCCACCTGGGCAAGCTCCTTTCTCATGCCTCTGTAGTTCTCTTTATTCATTTGTGATACTAATACATGTGAGTTATGCTTCCCCTTCTCGAACTGGAATATGAATTCAGTCATATTATGATCATTGCCTCCCAATGGTTCCTTTGCATTTAGCTCCCGAATAAGATCTGGGTTATTACACAACACCCAATCTAAGATAGTCTTTCCCTAAGTAGGCTCAAGCACAAGCTGATCTAAAAAGTCATCTCATAGGCATTCAACAAATTCCCTCTTTGCGATCTGACACCAACCTAATTTTCCCAATCTCCTTGCATATTAACGCCCCCATTACAATTGTGCCATTATTCTTATCACATGTTTTTTCCAGCTCCCTTTGCAATCTCAACCCCACATCTTGGTTACTATTTGGAGGCCTATATATGATTCCCATAATGGTTATTTATACCCTTACAATTTCTTAACTCCACCCACAAAGGTTCAACATTGTCTGACCCTATGTCACCTCTTTCTAAAGATGCAATTCCTCTCTTGCCAACTACACCAATGCCTATGCTTTCCTGCCTGTCCTTTCGATACAAAGTCTATCCTTTGATATCAAGCTCCCAACTATGGCCTTCTCTCAGCCATGACTCAGTGATGCCCACAACGTCATACCAACCAAACTCTAACTGTGTCACAAGTTCATCCACCTTACTCTGAATGCTACACACATTCGCACATTTAAATACAACAGCTTCAATCCTGCATTCTTCGCCCTGTGGTATAATTCAACTCTTTGCACTGTCTGCATTTACACCCAATTAGTGGCTAATCCTTCCTTACATTAATGTTACCCCGCCCGCCCCCCCCCCCCCCCCCCACCCATCGTCTACTTATAAAGCTGCTGGCTCATCCTCAGCTCTACCATTCTGGTTCCCAAACCCCTACCATATTAATTTAAACCAGTCACAACAGCTCTAGCAATTATTTGTCCCCCTGGGATTCAAGTTCAACCCATCCCTTTTGTACAGGTCCCACCTGCCCTAGAAGAGGTCTCACTTACCCGGAAATCTGAATCCCAGCCCCTTGCTCCAATTCTTCAGCCAAGCATTTATCTGCCTCCTCATTCTTTTCCTATCTTCACCATCACGTGACACAGGCAGCAATCCTGAGATTACTACCCTTCAGGTCCTGCTTCTCAGCTTCCTTCCTAACTCATTGAATCCTTTTTCTGGACCAACCCCCTATTTCTTCCTATGTGGTTGGTACCAATATGTATCATGACTTCCAGCTGCTCAGCCTCCCTTTTCAGGATATTGTGGACGTGTTCAGAAACATCTCAGACCCTGGTACCTGGGAGGCAAACTACCATCTGTGCTTCCTTTTTACATCCTCAGAAACACCTATGTGTCCCTTTGACTATTAAGTCCCCGATCACTGCTGACAACCTCTTCTGTACCACAGGACTAGACTCAGTGCCAGAGGCACGGTTACTGTCATTCCCCCCCCAGTAGTACTCAAAATGGAGTACTTATGAGGTGATGGCCAGGTGTGCTTTCCACTATCTGACGTTCTCCCTTCCCTCTTCTGACACTCATTTATCTGTCTCCTGTATCCTTGGGGTGACTACTCCCTGTAGCTCCTGACTATCATTGCCTCACTTTTCCTAACAATCTGAAGGTCATCGAGCTGCAACTCTAGTTCCCTAACAAGGTCTCTATTGAGCTGCACCTTGATGTACCTGTATCGAGTCCTTGGTAGTGAGTCCATAGGTTGTGGGAACAGTTCAGTGTTGGGGTGACTGAAGTTGTCTGATGTTATCCCTTCTGGAACAAGAGCCTGATGGTTGAGGGGTAATTTCTGTTTCCAAACCAGGTGGTGTGGGTCCTGAGGCTGCTGTGCCTCCTTCCAGATGGCAGCAGTGAGAAGAGAGCGTGACCTGGATGGTGGCCCAACTCATTTCAAATGTCAGGTGTTCATTTGAAGGGTGTCCACTCAAACGAGTGATCATTCCCCTCTGCGGATGCTTCCTGATACTCGTTCTTTGATATCTATGCTCCTGTTACTCGTTAGCTTTCAGGATCTACAAGGTGGGAACTGTCCACGAGCTTCCAGTGCTGAAATGATTGGCTGTGAGTTGGACTTGGCTCTGGGGCTTTCAGTTCAATTAATATCGATGAGTGTCTGCAAATGCTGCTAACCCTGACACATAAATAAATTTAAAAATATTATAAATAGTTATGAGCCTCTACATCGAAACATACTGTGAAATTACATTGTGGGTGTCAAGCCCAACCTGCAACCATTGTGCTGGACAACCCACAAGTGTGGCTACACTTCCAGCACCAACATCGCATGCCTGCAATTTACTAACCCTAACCCCTACATCTCTGGGCTGTGGGAGGAAACTGGAGCACACAGAAGAAACCCACGTGGTCATGAGGAGAATGTACAAACTCCGTACAGACCGTGGTGGAAAATAATCCACTGGAGCTCTAAAGCATTGCACTAGTCATTAGGCTACTGCACCACTATGTTTATTGCTTGTGGGAAAAGACATTTTATCCTTTTACATCTATTATCATATTTTAGTGGAAGGGAAACAGAAGGGCTTATGGCCACAATTCAGGAGTGATGTGACCATACAGCTGTAGATCTGACAGCAACGATGAGAGGCAAAAAGCCAGAAAGGGTATAAGATCAGAATTAATTTGTGATTGATCAACGTCTGAAGAGATTATTGTCTTAAAGTTACTGTACTGTTGTAATTCAACACTGCCAGCTACCTGTTGGATCTGACTGTTTAATTGATACTTTATTTGCTGTTTAACAATTAATTGTCTGTATCTTATTTAATTACCAAAACACAAGTACCTGCTTAGTATGTTTTCTAGTGGTCACAGAATGTATATGCAGTTGTTCAGTGTGTCCCCCAGTGTTTTGACTTGATTGATTCTGGAAAGCACTGGAAGCTTCTTGTGGTGCCACGTTATTTGAATAGTGCTTTCTGATTGGCAGATTGCATTCCTGCTATAAATACAAAGTATTGCAGATCTTCCCTTCTATTGAATCAAATTTATTATCACTGCCTTTTATGAGAGAAAATTTGTAGACAGCAATGCAGTGCAAAGACATAAAATTATTATCAACTACAAAAAATAAAGTGCAAAAAATAGGATAATGAGGTTGCATTCATATCTTCATGAAACAATCAGAAATCTGTCCCTGTATCAATGAGTGTGGGTCTTAAGGCTTCTGTACCTCCTTCATGATGGTTGTAATGAGAAGAAGACATGTCCTGGGTGGTGAGGATCCTGAGTAATGGATGCTACCATAGAACCATAGAACACTACGGCACAGTACAGGCCCTTCAGCCCTCCATGTTGTGCTGATCCATATAATCCTTAAAAAAAAGTACTAAACCCACACTACCCCATAACCTTCCATTTTTCTTTCATCCATGTGACTGTCCAAGAGGCTCTTAAATACCCCTAATGTTTTAGCCTCCACCACCATCCCTGGCAAGTCATTCCAGGCACTCACAACCCTCTGTGTAAAAAACTTACCCCTGATGTCTCCCCTAAACTTCCCTCCCTTAATTTTGCACATATGCCCTCTGGTGTTTGCTATTGGTGCCCTGGGAAACAGGTACTGACTATCCACCATATCTATGCCTCTTAAAATCTTGTAGACCTCTATCAAGTCCCCTCTCATTCTTCTACGCTCCAAAGAGAAAAGTCCCAGCTCTGCTAACCTTGTTTCATATGACTTGTTCTCCAAGCCAGGCAACATCCTGGTAAATCTCCTCTGCACCCTCTCCATAGCTTCCACATCCTTCCTATAATGAGGTGACCAGAATTGAATACAATAGTCTAAGTGCGGTCTCACCAGAGATTTGTAGAGTTGCAACATGACTTCTCTACTCTTGAACTCAATCCCCCTGTTAATGAAGCCTAGCATCCCATAGGCCTTCTTAACTACCCTATCAACCTGTGCAGCAACCTTGTATGGATTTGAACCCAAGGTCCCCTTGTTCATCCACACTCTTAAGTAACCGACCATTAATCCTGTACTCAGTCTTCTGGTTTGTCCTTCCAAAATGCATGACCTCACACTTGTCCAGATTGAACTCCATCTGCCATTTTTCTGCCCATCTCTGCAGCCTGTCTATATCCTCTTGTAACCTTCGACCACCTACAGCTCCATCCACAACTCCTCTGATCTTCATGTCATACTACTTGAGGCATTGCCCCTATGCAGCCATCCCTTTCTGAACACCTTAATTCCACTTATGTTTCGTGAATATTGTAGATAGTTTTAAAACAGGTAATTTTTTTCTTTATTCATTGCCATGATGTGAGGATCCCAAGGAAAGTCAGCATTAAATTCCCAACCCAGGTTGCCCTTGCATTCTCAACTCTGGAGATTCTGCAGATCCTAGAAATCTTCAGCACCACACACAATGTGCTTGTTAGGTAGCATCTATGGATGGGAATAAAGAGTTGATGTTTCCAGACATCCCACCTTGCAAAAAACTCATTTCAGGGAGGTAGCACCGCAACCCCCTATCCACTCCCCCTCTGGTCTACCTCCAAGGGTGTATGTGTACAGGACATTTGATTATGAAAGAACACAATTTATTTGATCACATATTGAAACTATTTACACACACACACTTACACACACTGACACAGACAGACACAGACACACACACACACACACACACACACACACACACACACACACTCACTCCTTGTTGAGTATTTTGTTGGCAGTCTCAATGCTAATAGCTAAATGCTGATGCAAATAGCTTTTCTATTTCTTTTGCAAACTTTCCCTGTACTGTGATGTGACTTGCTCAGCAGATTTGAGCATTTTGCCGGAAGTCTCAACCTCATAGCAGTCTGTGTCAATGAATTTGTTAATTCTGCAAGACATCAGATTCACAAGTGTTTGGTGAGACAGCTATCATGCAGTCATTTTTTTATTCTATTACAACTTTCAGCAAGTCTACAGGGAATTTGGCCCCATCACGCAGGACATCAATAGAGTAGCTCCTTCGCAGCTAGCCAGCTCATTTAAATAATGTTAGCTATGTGAATGAATGAATTACATCTGTTAACCTCACCTCCACTTGTATTTTACAGTCATTTAACCCACCACGGGCAATAGAAAAGTCACTGTTGCAAACAGTGCAGTGAGCAACACTGTCATTATTTTTGACCCCCATTAGGCAGGGGTTTTAGTGTAGTCTGGGGTGAAGTACATTTTATATTTTCTTTTTTGGAACACTCTGTCATGGTGTTGCAGGACACTAAACTGAACTGATGGACAATGAAAGAGAGAGAGAGGTTAATTAATTTCCAGGATATTGTGTATAATTTGCAGGCATCAGGGAGCCGCTGTCTATATGAGGGAGACTCCTGGAACTTCCAGGAGAGGTGGGATGTCTGTGTTTTGGTTCGAGACCATTCATCAACATGGCAAGGTAGTGTTACGGTTAGCACAAACACTTTGCTGCACCAGAGATCACGGATTGGGAATCAATTCTCATTGCTGCCTGTAAAAAGTAAGTGCATTCTCCCCTTGATCATGTAGTTTTCCTCTGGCTGCTCTGATTTTCTCCCATGTTTCAAAGACATTGGCCTCCTCTCTGCACTTCGCATTTGTAAGTGGATTGGAGTTTGATGCAGGCAGGAGCACAAGTGTTGTGACCCCCTCTGGAAGACAATTCAGCAAGACCGGTGTTTGACGCCTAGTGTTCGGGGTCCAGGTTATTGGGGAGTCTGGAGTTTGGCCTGGGGTTCGGAGTCCTCATCCAAGGAGATCATTCATTGTCATCACCATGTGCTATGGTCAATACCAATGACTGAAGCACAAGGGCCCATTGGAAGCCGAAATCCAGTGTCTGGATCCTGGGTCTGTGAGTCTACAGTGGATGTTGCAGGCCTGATGCCTGTGAATCTGTGAGTCCAATAGACCCTGGAGGCCTGAGGTGGCTTGTCCTGGGGTTGGAGGACTGTTTGTATTTTTGTGGGTGGCTGGGTGAGAGTAGGGGATGAAGCTTCTTTTGCTGTGGTCATTTTGTAGCTGCTTGTATTCTGCTGAACACTATAGGCATGCTAAATTGGCACTGGAATGTCTGGTGACACTTGTGGCCCGATCTCAGCACGTCATTATGTTCTGTTGATTGTTAAACACAAGCCACATACTCCATTGTGTGTTTTGATGTACATGTGATAAATAAATTAATCCAAAGAGAATCTAAAACTCCCTTCTTGAGAGGCCAGGAATGATTCTGATGGGCATTTGTAAGAATCTCAGTGTTTCTGGTCAGAATTACCGATGTTTATTTTAATAATTAATCAAGCATGTGAGGAGGAAGATGCTTAGTGGACAGATTAGTCTAATTGGAGAGCTTAATGTAGTCTAATTTCAAATTAAAATGGAGTTGGCACTGGGAGATTTGCAATCTATTGAGCCAGAGCTCTGAGATATAAATACCAGCTTCATTATCTCTCAAGAAAGAATCCAGATCTAAATTTCTCCTTCTGTGTTGTAAAGATGTATTTTGGAAGCACATGGCAAATTTTGAGCAGGAGATTAAATATTCAAAGAGAAAGTGATGTGTTAAATTTGATGCCTTGAATTGGTTCTTGTTAACTAAAATTGGCTGGATAAAAAAAAATCCTTTATTAACTGAACCACTCGCGCTTCAAGATTTATAGTAAAACTTGAAACATCTATTTCTGAACTCAAATGAGTCTAATTAATCTAACCTTAGCCATTGATAATGCATCTACAATTAAGCATTGAAGTAAATGATGTCAGCACATCAGTTGCTAAGCTCAAAAGTTCATTTATAACCAAATGGGTCAAAAGCTGTCTTTTTAAACTTTGAATTCCTAATGGAGTTTTAAGAACAGCATGTAGCTCATTTGGAAAATTGGAAATGGTTGTCCTGTCTAGGGAAGGGGATTTCAAACTTTCTATAATTATATAACCCTTCACTGGATTGTAAATTATATCAACTTTAAAACATCAGATAGTCCAGGTCACTTGGACAATGAATTATTTAAATTACCAATGTCGGTACCTACAGAATTCCACTCTCCAGATGCTCTATCTACTCTATCTCACCTTTTAATCAAGTGGCTGTCATGGAACATAGAACATAGAACATTACAGCACAATACAGGCCCTTCAGCCGACAATATTGTGACAACCATTTAACCTAACATCAATCTAGCCTTCCTTCCCACATCACTCCCCATTTTTCTTTCATAAATTTGCCTATCTAAGAGCTTCTTAAATGTCCTTAATGTTTCTGCCTCTGCTACCACCCATGGCAGGACATTCCACACACAAAGCACTCCATGTAAAGAAGCTAACTTTGTCATCTCGCTTATACTTTCCACAGATCACCTTAAAATTATGCTACCTTGTATTAGCTATTTCTTTCCTGGGGGAGAAATTCTCAGGTTATCCATTTGATCTATGTCTCTTATCATCTTGTACACTTCTATCAAGTCACCTTTATAATAATGTCAACTTTAGAACATAGAATCTAGAACAGTACAGTAAAGTACATGCCCTTAGGACCACAATGGTGTGCTCTGATTTAAACTGCTGATATTTGTACCTTCATAACACCACTCTCCAAATGCTCAGTCTACTCTGTCTCACACCTTAATCAAGTGGTTGTTACAGAACATAGAACAATCCAGCACAATACAGTCCCTTTGACCCATGGTGCGCTGCCCTTTTAATCTACTCTAAGATCGATCTGACCCTTTCTTCCTACATATCCTTCCATTTTTCTATCATCCATGTGCCAGTCTAAGAGTTACTTTAACATTGAAACTTTGGATTTGTGAATCTCTGAGATTTAACATGACAGGTTAGACTGCACTGTGCCTTTGAAGTACTTAATAGCTGCTGACTGCCTGGTAATAAACTCTTAGCTTTCCTTTGAGAATATTCTCAATCAAGCTGTTGTTGGCAAAATATTCTACTTTCCCCACACGTAAAAGCCTTGATTTTCCCAAACTCCTGGTTGTCCTTGCATTATGACTAATGGTCCCAAAGCAGATAACTACTCACACTTAAAAGCAATAGCTTTCATCTAATTTGTATTGTGAAACAGATCTGATTTGTAGGACAGATCACATATAGAGCAACGTTGCCTCTTTAATGCTAAACACAGTGAGAGTCACCCTATTTCCTGCTGCCACCTTCTTGGCGAAATGAAAATGTACTTGAACTTGGAATGAATGCTCACAGATTGCTTAGCGATCCTTGAATACATGAGGTAGGCATATTGATTCTTACGGGTCAGCTCTTCAGCAAGGATGTGTTTTAGGAGCAGATTCTTTGCCTTTGCCATCAGATTTCCGAATGCACAATGAACCCATGAACACGAGTTCACTACTTTTTGCATAGATATCTATATTGTATTTGGATTGCAGGGTGGAGATACGCCTCTACTAAAGGAGGTGTAGGGCACTCTTTCCCTCCACTAGCCTGCAGGTCACCCTCGGACAAGGTGTAGCATCTGCTTAGCCCCCACTTCCGATTAGGGTCATGTGAAGCCATGGGAGCAGGTGGTGGTTGGTCGGATGAGCAGCTGGTGCATATCACAAGTCCTGGTCATGTGACCTCTGACACCAGGCAGACAGTCTCTGAAGAGTATTAATAATGGCTGGGGTCACCCATCTTGTAATGACACTGTCCAGAAGAAGAGAATGACAATTACGGGCATGGGACCATGATGGCCTACGTCATTCGACACAGCACATTATAATGATAACAATATATACACACACACATAGAGATTTATATACAGAACATAGAACTGTACAAAACAGGAACAGGAAAATCCTTTCAGCTGTCAATGTACATTAGTAATCAAGTGGTTAACTAATCTCTTCTGCCTGCACAATGTCCATATATTTCCATTTTCCTCACATTCACGTGCCTATCTAAATGTCTCAAAAAAAGTCTGTAATGTATCTGCCTCGACCACCACCCCAGGCAGCAGATTCCAATCAGCCAACACTCTCTGTGTGAAAAACTTACCCTTCATAGCTGCTTTGAAATTACCCCCTTCTCATCTTAAATGCAAACCCTCTGATATAAGTCATTTCAGCCATGGGAAAAAGATACTGTCTGTCTTCTCTCTCTGTCGAAGAAAGTGTGGTGGCTGCCTGTTGATCATCCTCCCCACTTTAAACAAAGTCATGCACAGGCATTCTCCATTAAGGGAATAACCCCTTAAGAGAACATTATACTTGACTCAAGTGATCAGACTCCTGCTATGAGTGCAAAGTATTGCCGATCTTCCTTTCTTTCCGTTTTTTTTCTTTTATTTGTTTTTATTTTTTTACATTTATTTTTTAGATTTAAAATTTTATATATTTCATTTAGATTTTCATGTTCTTTGCCAATACTGAAACATAGTTATCCTTGCAATTCTGGCCTTTTCTTAAGAATAACGTGTATTTAAACAGCTATCAAATTCATTTACAGAAACCTTATCTGCAAGTGGAAATATTAGATTCTTCTTCCTGAGTCAGTCTCATTTCTTTCCATTCATCTCCATTTCAATAGATTCTTTGGAGAGTGATATAGAATATTGAAAATATCCATGTAGTTTATTAAAATTGTTTCAGGCACAATGTGGAAGCTACATCAAAATTACTGTTAATAATAGTGGTTATGATTTATAGACCTACTGGGTATTATAAAGGTCTTTGCAAATTAAGCCAGTTCAATATAGGGCAGGAGTTTACCTTCACTTCCTCCTGCTTGCTCCCAGTGCATTTGCCCCTACGTGTGGTAGCCAAAAGTTGACCATAAGGCCATAAGACATATATCAGAAACAGAATTAGACCATTTGGCCTATCAAGTCTGCCCCACCATTCCAACACGGCTGATTTATTATCTCCCTCAATTCCGTTCTTCCGCCTTCTCCCCTGTAAGCTTTGACACCCGAACTAAACATGAACCTGTCACCTCCACTTTAAATATATTCAATGACTTGGCCTACATAGCTGTCTGTGGTGATGAATTCCACACATTCAGTATCTTCTGGCTAAAGAACTCCCTCCGCATTTCTGTTCTAAATGGATGGCACTTCATTCTGAAGCTGTGCTCTCTGAACCTAGATTCACGCACTATAACAGACATCCTCTCCACATCCTCTCTCTCTAGACCTTTCAATGTTTGATAGGTTTCAATGAGATCTCCTCTCGTTCTTCTAAACTCCAGAAAACACATGCCTAGAGACATCAACTGTTCCTCATTTTAACCCTTTCATTTCTGGGATCATTCTTGTGAACCTCCTGTGGACCCTCTCCAATTCCAGCACATCTTTTCTTCAATAAGGGTCCCAAAACTGCTCATAATACTCTACATGCACTCTGATCAATCCCTTTCAACATGACATCCTTGCTCTTATGCTATAGTCTTGATGTTCTGGTCTATTCTAATACCCAAAAAGGGTATTATAAGGGTCCTAGCAAATTAAGCCTTTGAGGGTGATAGAGCTGATATATGTCAGCAGCTTGGAGACAGCTGTGTAGGGCCGGGGTTCGTATTTTGGAGATGGAAAGAACAACCAGAAGACAGCAGAAGTGAGACAGGAGAAATGCAGCCATGGTTGCCATGGTTGCCATCACTACCACCACTACCACTTTGTGCTCTTTCACTGGGTAATTGTTTTGCGGAGCACCTGAACTTTCTCCACAATGGTTATTTTGAGCTTCTGTTTGCACATAATGGCAAATGCACAGTGTTTTATTTTATATGTATTATATTTACTTTCAAAGATACTGTGTGGTAATAGTCCCTTCTACACAATGAGCCCACACTGCCCAGTTAGACGCAAGAGACAAACCTATACATCTTTGAAACGTGGGAGGAAACCAGAGCATCTGGAGGAAGCCCACGTGGTGATGGGGAGAATGTGCAAATGCCTTTCAGACAGTGGTGGGAATTGAACCCTTGATGCTGGCCTTGTAATAGCATTACACCAACTGCTATGTTACCATGCCACTGCAACGTCCCCAGCCCAAGATGTCCTTGGCCTTCTTCCCTGCCATGGTGTGGCAAAATCCAACTAGACCAATAGAGCCCCATATTCTGCTTGGGTGGCCTAGAACCCAATGGTATGAACCCTGAATTTTCTAATTTCAGATAACCTGACGAAGAGCCTCAGTCTGAAACAGAAAATGTTTATTGATTTCCATAGATGCTGCCTGACCTGCTAAGTTCCTCCAGCACTTTGTGTGCATTCCTCAGAATTTCCAGTATCTCTTGTGTCTCCACATCCTCTCTCTTCCTTTCCCATTTCCACCAGTCCACCCAGATTCTCTATTCTTTTCTTCATCTTTTGCAACCTCTCTCTCTCACCACCTTCCAATGTCTTAGAAATTGCCCTTTCAATCCCCAATCCCCTTTATCCATCATCCCTCCCTTATCTGAAACTTCCCTATACTTTCCATCTTCTGCAAACCACACTGAGCTAGAGGATCTCAGCAATTCAGGCAGCATCTATGGAAATGAATAAACAGTTGAGATTTTGTGCCCAGACCCACTTTTCGTTTTCCCACTTTCTTTTAAACAGACAGACTGACACACAGACATACTTTATTGATCCCGAGGGAAATTGGGCTTAAACTCCCCCTGGATTTCAAGTCAAGTCAAGTCACTTTTTATTGTCATTTCGACCATAGCAGATGGTACAGTACACAGTACAAACGAGACAATGTTTTTCAAGACCATAGTGCTACATGAAACAATACAAAAATTACACTGAACTACATAAAACAACAAAAAAACTACACTAGACTACAGACCTACCCAGGACTGCATAAAGTGCACAAAACAGTGCAGGCATTACAATAAATAATAAACAAGACAATAGGCACAGTCGAGGGCAGTAAGTTGGTGTCAGTCCAGGCTCTGGGTATTGAGGAGTCTGATGACCTGGGGGAAGAAACTGTTACATAGTCTGGTCGTGAGATCCTGAATGCTTCGGTGCCTTTTCCCAGATGGCAGGAGGGAGAAGAGTTTGTATGAGGGGTGCGTGGGGTCCTTCATAATGCTGTTTGCTTTGCAGATGCAGCGTGTAGTGAAAATGTCTGTAATGGTGGGAAGGGAGACCATTCACCACTTACCTACACCAGAGGTTACATACAGTTGCCAACTAACCTCACACTCAGTGGCCACAGGTACACCTTTTCATTAATGCTAATACCTAATCAGCCAATCATATGGCGGCAACTCAATGCATACACGCATGCAGACATAAGACCATCGGACCATAAGATTAGGAGCAGAATTAGGCCATTCGGCCCATCGTGTCTACTCCACCATTTTATCATGACTGATCCAGTTTTCCTCTCAAGCCCCAATCTCTTGCCTTCTCCCGTATCCCTTCATGCCCTGACCAAGCAAAAATCTATCAACCACTGCCTTAAATATATATCAATATTGGCCTCCACAACTACCTGGCGCAAAGAATTCCACAGATTCACCACTCTCTGGCTAACAAAATTCTTCCTCTTCTCCAATCAAAAAGGGCACCCCTCTATTCTGAGGCAGTGTCCTCTGGTCTTAGACTCTCCCACCACACTCTCCCTGCATCCACCATTTCATCATTTGATAGGTTGTACTGAGGTCACCCCTCATTCTTCTGAATTCCAGTGAATACAGGCTCAGAGTTATCAAATGCTCTTCATATGAAAAGCCATTCAATCCTGGAATCGTTTTTGTGAGCTTCCTCTGAACCCGTTTCCTGTTTCATGGTCAAGAGGTTCAGTTGTTATTCAGACCATAGATCTGACTGGGGAAGAAATGTGATCTAAGTGACTTTGATCATGGATTGATTGTTGGTGCCAGATGGAGAGGTTTGAGTATCTGAGAAACTGCTCATGTTGTGGGATTTTTACACACGTCACTACAGTTTACAGCACATGGCAGTTTTGTGGGCAAAAATGCCTTGTTAATGAGAAAGGCCAAAGGAGAATGGCCAGACTAGCTCAAGCTGACAGTAACCCATAGCTATGCATTACAACAGTGTGTGCAGAAGAACATCTCTGAATGCACATCACATCAAACCTTGAAGTGGATGAGCTACAGCAGCAAAAAACCATGATGGCCACGTCAAAGATCCTCACCACCCAGGCCATACTCTTTTCCCGCTGCTGCCATCAGGTAGAAGGTACAAGAGTCTCAGGGCTCGCACCACCAGGTTCAAGAACAGTTACTACCCCTCAACCATCAGGCTGCTGTACAAAAGGCAATAACTACACTCATTCTACTTCTGATGGTCTCATCTTACGGACTCTTTATCTTGTTGTTTCATGCTCTACTGAAGGTGGAGCTGAACAAAGATGGCGCAAAACAGCGACTCTTTTGTTTTCATGCTTTGGAAACAGCTTTATTTCTTTCTTTGATATCTCTTTCTGTCCTTTTCAAGGTTCTTTTGAAGACCCTGACCTTGACTTAGGTTCTTTGCGGGAATGGGAACCGCTCTCAGAACCTCACAACCGGCTGCATTTTGATATGCCATGGTCGCGGCCTGGAAGACTAGCGTGCCTCCAGGGTGCTGGATTTTCAAAGCTGCGGAGGCAGGCGGATTCAAGGCTAGTGCCGCTGTTGCCGACTGATGCGTTGGGGGAGAACAAGGAAGATCGAAAGCAGTGGATTTGCTGTTGGCTATGTGCCCAGCGGCAAAGCAACAGATTTTTAACACCATAAATCGGCGAGTTGTTTGTTATGTCTCCGCTCTCAGTGTGAACCGGGGGCTCCTCTATTTCCCTTATTAGGGAGAGAGAGCCTGTGGTATGTCTAATACTGGGTGAATGAGTAGAATTCAGGGTACTGCAGATCTGTGTCCTTAATGATGTTTTGCTGCACGATTGGTGGGGGTGCCAATACTTGCTGGTGGAGGGATGTCATTACCTTGTTGCTTGTGTGTGGGTGAGGGCTTTGAGGTTCTAACTTTTAACTGTCATTCATTCATTGCCCCTCCCCCCTCTGTTTTCAGGGATGTTTGCAGAGAAAAAGAATTTTAGGATGTATGTTGTATACATTTCCCTGACATTAAATTTAACTATTGAAACCTCTAGTTATTTATTGCTATTCATTTATGTTTGCATTTGCAGTTTGTTGCTCATTGATCCTGTTTACAGTGATTGTTCTATACATTCTCTAAGTATGCTCGCAGAACAAGAATCTCAGGATTGTATGTGGCGACATGTACAAACTCCGACAGTAAACTTCACTTTGAAATTTGAACTTTATTTGGTACAGGAGGTTACCTAATAAATTGGCCACTAGGTGTATACACCTTTTGGAGTGTGTGATTAAACTGGAGAAACTAAAGGAATCCCAGGTGGTCATAGTTGCTATGATAGCACAGTGGTTAGTGCTGTCAGAATGGGGTGACAGCTTGGGGTGTCAGAACTTGCAGTTCAATTCCAATGTCCAGTTGTGACGTCGAATGAAACATTTTTTGTCAGACTTTAATGATTGCATCTACCAAACATTTACCTAAAATGCTTGATAAAATTCATAGAGCAATAAAACAAATCCTGATTGGACTCTATTTGTTTGTATTTTTCAATGCAGCTGGATTTTGGAATTAAAATTGCAACTGTTTTTAATTTTTTGGAATCCTCTTGCATTTAAACTAAAGGAGGTATGTTTTTGCAAATATCTCAAAATTATTTTATTTAAATTTCCTCCAAGAATGACCATTCAGGGCAAAAAAACATCGATGCCATCACTAAAAGGTACATTGGTTGTCCTGTATCTGCCAAAGACAGGAGAACCTTTGTGAAGAGATTTTAAAGTGGAGAAGCCATTGCATGGGGGCAGTTCCACTCTGTCAGCCTCCAAAGTTCAGGTCCAGTGACACAAGCAGTCACTACAAACTTCCTTGCTTGTAGTAGATGAGCATATGAATTTTATTTTTTTAGTTTTGTCATGCCCTTTGCTCTCCTGGCTGTTAGATTTCACTGTTGATCTCATCCACTCCTCTGTCCACTGGAGCTGACTCTGCATGCCAGGACAGCATGTTGGAGCAGTGGCCACTGTCACAAGCAAACAGATATTAAATCGTATACCAGCAGATCTACTTCATTAGCAGTTTGAGGAGATTTAAAAATTAACTTATTACATATACATGGAAACTTACAGCGAATTGCGTCGTTTTCACCAACGACCAACACAATCCAAGGATAAGCCAGGGGCAGCCCGCCAGTGTTGCCATCATAGAATGCCCAAAAATTAATAATTAATTAAAGTTGATTAATTAATTAATCTAAAATTAATAACCCAAACCTCTACGTCTTCAGAATGTGGGAGGAAGCCAGAGCACCCAAAGGACATGCACGTGGTCGAGGGAGAGCATACAAATTCTTTACAGATAGTGGCGGGCATCGAAACGGAGTCACTGGCGGTGTGCTAACCACTGCACTACAGCGCTGCCCTATTTCCCTATTCTCACTCCGAAAGAAATAAAGCTCTTGATCTTCAGCTCCTATTAAACTGGAGATATGTAAAACAGTGATGAATCAGTTACCAAATAAAATTTAATCACTTTTGCAGCACACTATTGTGTTTTTTTTCTCAAAATTTGCTAACAAGGGAGTTTTTCTTTTCATTCCTGAAGTCATAGAGAGGCCTTTGAACGTACTCCCTGTGTCCACAGAGTCTGAATATTAATTGATAACCAACAAATCTAATTTCATTCCGCAGACATGAAGCATTTGATTTAAATTGCTCATACACATTATGTCAGATCTCTAAAATCAAACTGTCAACATTTACACTTGGGGCATATAAATCAAACATTGTTATGCAGCACTTTTCAGGATCAACGAGAGGTAGCAACTAAAACCACTCACTCGCGAGAAAAGTTCCAGTAAAGAGTTGGGAAGTTAGAGGCTGAGTGGGAAAATTGAGGGGTGGTGGAGTGTTTAACAGATTGGTGGGAAGGGCTTCAAAATTTAATTGAAAATACTAAAACATTTATAAATTAAAAATATTAAACCACATCAAAGTCTTTGAAAAGAGAAGCTGCTTTAGTTTCCCATTTTCTTCTGGGTGCTCCCTCCTTCCTTTCCAGTCTGGAAGAAGGGACAGCCTGAAACATCAACTGTTTATCCCTCTTCACAGATGCTGCCTGGTTTACTGAGTTCCTCCAGCATTTTGTACGTTTTGTTGTGGATTTCTGGCATCTGCAGAATCTCCTGTTCTTGTGATTTAGTTTCCCATCAGAGGGTGAGGGTTTTGAGGGGGCAACAAGTACCAGGGGCAAGACAAATATTGACTATCAGGGTGATTAAGTAACAGAGGAACCAGAGGAGAGAGGAAAAATGGAACAGATAGTGTCAAACGCAACCTATTGGCTGAATTCTCTCATGTTGTTCCTTTGCCTCCTTGCGTGGGGTCATAGGTCTCCATGGCAACTGGTCCTCCATGCAGGGCACAAAAAGAAACCATAAACAGGAGAGATTCTGTAGATGCTGGAAATCCAAAGCAACACCCACAAAATGCTGGAGGAATTCAGCAGTTCAGGCAGCATCTCACCTGCCTGTCACCTCTCCCTGGGTCACCTCCACCTTCCCTTTCTCCTATGGTCCACTCTCCTCTCCTATCAGACTCCTTCTTCTCTGGCCTTTACGTTTTCCATCTACCACCTCCCAGCTTCTTACTTCATCCCCTTTCCCCTACACACCTGGCTTCACCTATCATCTTTTAGCTTGTCCTCCTTCCCCTTCCCCACCTTCTTATTTTTGCATATTCCCCACTCCTTTCCAGTCCATAAGAACATAAAGCATAGGAGCAAAATTAGGCCATTCAGCCCATTGAGTCTGCTCTACCATTCCATCATGACTGAAACATCAACTGTTTATTCTTTCCATAGAAGCTGCCAGACTTGTTCAGCTCCCCCAGCACTTTCTGCGTGTGGCACAGAAAGAAAGCATTTGTCCCATCTGCTTTGAGATTTTCTAGCTCCCAGAAAGTGACACGTTATCCTGCTGCTCACAGACAACATAGAATGGCCATGAAAAAGTCCCAGGAGCACCTTGACCAGTCTCAGAAATTGGTGCGGCTTAGGAGGGGGTGAGATGGGAAGGAGTGGAGAAATGACTTTTATGACAAAGAAGTCCCTCACTGACAGATGATGGTCATCTCTGAAGATGACAGAAAACCTGTCAGGCAGAGTTTTCAAAGTGGAAAACACATTGAGCTGGGACAGTTCCGCTCTCTCGACCTTGGAAGTCCTGGTCCAGCGGTACAGGTGGTCATCACAAACTGTGGTTTTCCTTGGTTACAGTGGATGGCCATGACTTCCTCTGCACCTTGTCATGTCCTTCGCCCTCCATGGAGTACTGCAGAACCATCTTCCTGGACATTGGATCTCACTGTAGATCTGATCCACCAGTCCCCCAGAGTGACTTCACATGCTAGGACAGACATGTCTCTATCTCACTGGGATATGGGACCCGCCGACTACCCTCACCTTGTTTAGGCAGCCTGTCGGGGTGGTGTACTGACTGCGTGGCTGCTGTCATATGCAAACAGTAACTTGGAGTCACAGGTGAAGGCTCAGTATCTGGTGGGGACCAAAGGTGAGTGAGCTGCCCCAGAATGGACACAACAGAGGCACTGTTCCTCCCCAGACAACTCATACACCCATTAAATGACAGGTGCATTAAATTTTTTGACATTTCATTTATTTATATTGTTATATACCATGTGGGTATCTTGTGACTGTCACATGACCAGGATGTAATTGAGTCTCTGCTGGGCATGATGTAATGGTCTTGAGATGGTGGAGTGATGTAATTTCCTGCCAGTGAGAGGTCATGTGATGGCCTGATTCAACAGGTATAAAAGGGGAAAGTCTTGCTGTGATGCAGATCAGTTTGTGGCTTAATTCGTCAGTGACTCCATTATGCTGCGTGTTCGTCTCATGACATAGTTTTGTTTTAAAGTGAAGTTTTACTTTCTATTGTAAATTGTGATGACAGATTTTAAAACCACTGGCAGTTTTGATTCCTACCTTTGCAGTCTAGTTGGAGAGTGAAGAATTTATTGAAATACAGAAAACCTGAAGGATCGAGAAAAGTTGGTGTTGTCGTCGGTAAAACAGGTTCGACCTTATTTAATCTTCATTCGGAAGGAGTTAGTAACCTGCATCCAAGATAGTCCCTGCTAAACAGCAGAAAGAGCTAGAGCTGGGTTTCGCCGAGGAAAGGTCAGTGCCTTTAAGTCGTTTTATTTCCTTCATCGTAAATCCTTCAGACAAGGCATACTTCGGCTGAGATCAGCCTTAACGTCATGTCGTTGAGGAATTCATTACTTCAGGAGTCTCTCCTAATTGACTGTGTAAATCATTTAGACTTTTGCATTTACCATTTTTAAGAACTGTGTTCGCATTTAACACTTTAAGAACTGTGTTCGCATTTAACACTTTAAGATCTGTGTTTGCATTTATCGCTTTAACAACTGTTCAAGTTGCCGTATAGCAGTTAACTTCTGGTTAAGTTAGTCGTTTGTTTACTTTTGCTTTTTATTCAGCAGTGTTTAATAAATGCTTTATTTGTTTATAAAAACCTGTCTCAATTCTACGTATATTCATTGTTGCTGTATCGTAACTATATATATATATATATTTATAGACAACATATTAGTTATAAATCTGTAAATTATCATCATTATGAGCCGTGAGGTATGACAAAGGCAGTCAAGGTCTTTCCTTGATTATTATTTTTTTCTACAGAAGTGGTTTGCCATTGCCGCCTTCTGGGCAGTGTCCGGAGCCAGGTGACTCCAACCATTATCGATATTCTTCATGATTGGCTGCCTGGTGTCAGTGATCACATAACCAGTACTTGTGATTTGCACCAGATGTTCATTCGACTATCCACCTCTTCCTCCCATGGTTTCGCATGAGGGTTACGGGGTTGAGCAAGGCTACACCTTGCCCAAGGGTAACCTGCAGGCTAGTTGAGGGAAGGAGTGCCTTACACCTCCTTTGGTAGAGACGTATTTCCACCCACCACCCAAAATATATAAATACATTTATAAATGAACGGTAAATATTAAACAACTCTTCCCATCAGAGTATCAATTTGAAGTGAGAGTCACACAGAAACAAAACATGCCCGTCAGGCCCACTGGTCCATCCTGACCACATGGCCCATCCAAAGCTTGTCCCACCTGTCAGCATTTGATCAAGAACTTTCCACTCAGTATAACTGTCCAATCCTGCTTCATCCACTTTCTCCAGTAGCTCGTTCCACATACCTGTTTGTAAAAAAAGTTGCCCCTCTGCTTCCATCCAGTACCTGGTGGTAAGGTAGGGTGGGGACAAGAGATTCTCTCACATTAAACCTACAACCTTTGGTTCTTGAATACCCACCCTTGGGAAGCATGAGTGCATTCATATTGCTGTGTGTGTGTAGTATTTCCTTGATTCTATTGCATTTCTTTGTACTACTGTGAATGCCTACAAACAAATGAATCCCATGGTGACATATATGTACTTTGATAATAAATTTACTTTGAATTTTTTGAACATTTTTGTTTTAAGAAATTATTATATTGTACCCCCAGAATACTTTCCACAATTTCAATATAATTGACTGCTATGAGACCACACAACATGCAGCACTCGCTTGAAATACTGTTGGAGAAAATATCCCATGACATATGTCAAATGGACTATCTATGCCCATCGAACTTTTATGTACCTCTATAAAATCACACCTCAGTCTCCTATGCTCCAAACTTTGTGACATTTTTAAATTGTTTGCTGGTCCGTCTGATATGGGTCTGAGTCACAAAACCCCAGGAAGCTAGCATTGCAAAAGAAGGCCATTCTGTCCATTGTTCCTGGTCATCTGGTCAACCAAGATCCAGTCAACCTTCCAGCTCTGGGTCACAGCTCTTTAACTACAGTGGAGGCAAGTTCTGATTGTGAGGAGAGTTTCAATTGTTGCCGCTCTTTCAGGGATGAAGGCAGAAGGCATAAATTGGGGCATCACAGACACAGCACAGTCCAGCACGCCGGCCAGCCTCTCCTCCACTGACTCTGTCTATGTTTGCTTCATCGTGTGCTGGTATTGGAAAGGGTCCAGAGGAGGTTCATGAGAATGACCCAGGGAATAAAAGGCTTGATGTTAGAAGAATGTGGGTGGATTTCATTGGAACATATCAAATATGGAAAAGTCTGGATAGAATGGACGTGGAGAGGATATTGTTAACCACCCTTTACTTTCTCTGGGTTTATTTATTTATTGAAAAACAGTGCCGAACAGGGTCATCCAGGCCTTTGAGGTGCGCCAGCCAGCAATCCCCAATTTAATCCTGTCCTAATCACAGGACAATTTATAATGCCCATTTAACCTACCAACCGGTACGTCATTACACTGTGGCAGGAAACCCACATGGTCACGGGGAGAATGTACAGACTGCTTACAGTCAGCAGCAGGATAGAGATACATCATGGAACAGGCCTTTCCAGCAAATGAGCTGTACTGATTAATCCCACCCTAATCACAAGACAATTTACAATGACTGAGTAAAGTACTAACCGTTATATCTTTGGACTATGGGAGGAAACAGGATGATCCAGAGGAAACCCACGTGTTCACAGGAGAATGTACAAACTCCTTACAGATGGTACCGAAATTCAACTCCTGGCTCCGAGCGCCCTGAGGCATAATAGCATTGTGCTAACTGCTGTCCCACCATGGCTCCCCAAGTATCTGTAATACTATAGATTACACACTGTTCAATTTCTTCTTATTCCACTTTGATATATGGATCATGGTATAGGTGACATCAATAAACCAATGTCTGATCTTTAAAGAAAACACGATAATTGTTCCTAACAGACCAGAATTTTATGATGTGTCACCTTGAGCAGATGATTGAGGTCATTCAACAAATTGTCCTCCTTGATTCGATGAATTGAACATATTGTTTTAAAGCTGTGCTTCTCAAATCCAAACAACGTTGTCAATTAATTAATTCTTCAGTGCAAGGTGTTTGGGACAGGCACTGTTTATGAGAAGGGATTTTTATTCCACTAGGTAAGAAATTGCCTCTTGGAGGTATATGCATTAATGACTACTGGTAATCATCAATGATTATAGAAGAACAATAAATGAAGGGTCTCAGCCCAAAAGATCATAACTCATTGGAGCTGAATTTGCCCATCTGTCTACTCTGCCATTCCATCATATCTGATGAATTATCCCATTCTCTTATCTTCTCCCCGTAACCTATCAACCCACACTTTAAATATACCCAATGACTTGGCTTTCACAGCCATCTGTGGCAATGAATTCCACAGATTCGCCACCCTCTGGCTAAAGAAATTCCTTGTTATCTGTTCCAAAGAATTGTCCTTCTGTTCTGAGGCCGTACACCCTCGTCCTAGACTCTCCCACTGTAGGAAGCATTCTCTCCATGGCCACTCTACCTAGGCCTTTCAAAATTCAATAGATTTCAATGAAATCCCCCACTCATTCTTCTAAACTCCAGTGAGAACAGGCCCAGAGCAATCAAACACTCTTCATATATTCATCCTTTCATTCCTGAGCTCATTCTGGTGAACCTCCTCTGGATCCTCTCCATATCCTCTTCATAGATGCATCTGACCTGCTGAGTTCCTCTAGCAATTTGTGTGTGTTGCTCTGAATTCTCAATATCTTACTGCAGCAACAATTCTCAATTTTTTGGAACCTTTTGTCAGCTAATTATGAAATCTTATAATCAAGGTGATGCCTATGAATAACGATAAAATCTTTCTCAATGGTGACTGCCAGCACTTAAACACAGTTCGGCAACTCATGCAGCTTAATTTAATTAAATTCCACTCTTAGTTCTGTAATTATTAGCATCTCACTGCCTTGCAAAATTCTGCATTAATCCAAATCAGAACCAATAAAAATCAATAAAGTTTTTAAAGTTATATGTTCTGCCTGACAACCCAAGAATAACTAATCAATACAGCATCAAACACTACAGCAAGGATCGAGCATCAAACAACAGCAAGGATTGAGCATCAAACAACAGCAGCAAGGATCGAGCATCAAACACTACAGCAAGGATCGAGCATCAAACAACAGCAAGGATTGAGCATCAAACAACAGCAGCAAGGATCGAGCATCAAACACTACAACAAGGATTGAACATCAAACGACAGCAAGGATTGAGCATCAAACACTACAGCAAGGATAGAACTTCAAACACTACAGCAAAGATAGAACAAACACTACAGCAAGGCTGGAACATCGAACACTACAGCAAGGATAGAACTTCAAACACTACAGCAAGGATAGAATTTCAAACACTACAGCAAGGATAGAACTTCAAACACTACAGCAAGGATTGAGCTTCAAACACTACAGCAAGGATAGAGCATTAAACACTACAGCAAGGATCGAGCATCAAACACTACAGCAAGGATCGAGCATCAAACTCTACAGCAAGGATCGAGCATCAAACAACAGCAAGGATTGAGCATCAAACAACAGCAGCAAGGATCGAGCATCAAACACTACAACAAGGATTGAACATCAAACGACAGCAAGGATTGAGCATCAAACACTACAGCAAGGATAGAACTTCAAACACTACAGCAAAGATAGAATTTCAAACACTACAGCAAGGATAGAACTTCAAACACGACAGCAAGGATAGAACTTCAAACACTACAGCAAAGATAGAATTTCAAACACTACAGCAAGGATAGAACTTCAAACACGACAGCAAGGATTGAGCTTCAAACACTACAGCAAGGATCGAGCATCAAACACTACAGCAAGGATCGAGCATCAAACACTACAGCAAGGATCGAGCATCAAACACTACAGCAAGGATCGAGCATCAAACACTACAGCAAGGATCGAGCATCAAACACTACAGCAAGGATCGAGCATCAAACACTACAGCAAGGATCGAGCATCAAACTCTACAGCAAGGATCGAGCATCAAACTCTACAGCAAGGATCGAGCATCAAACTCTACAGCAAGGATCGAGCATCAAACTCTACAGCAAGGATCGAGCATCAAACTCTACAGCAAGGATCGAGCATCAAACTCTACAGCAAGGATTGAGCATCAAACTCTACAGCAAGGATTGAGCATCAAACTCTACAGCAAGGATCGGGCATCAAACAACAGCAAGGATAGGGCATCAAATACTGCAGCAAGAATAGGGCTCCTTCAGAGGCACAGGCCTCCCTGTCTTCGAGGACAGCTGCAAAAGGTGGTGCTTTAGGATATCATTGGGGATACTTACCATCCAGGACATGTCCTCTTTCCAACCATCAGCAGGGAGGTAGAACAGCCTGAAGACCTGCACTCAATGTGTTAGAATCAGCTTCTTCCACTCACCATCAGATTAGTTAGTCCTCAATCAATCAGGTTTCTGTTGCTCCATCTTGTTTGAAATTGTATTCTAGTTCTTACTTAGAGGAAGACTTTTTCGAAGTTCTTATTCTCTAGACTTATTCCAATAGCTTCCTTAACAGATGATCCCAAAAGCCATTGTATTTTTGAGCCATTGAATTCATTCATGAGATCATTGCGCATCTGATCTCTAACCTCCACTGCCTTGTGGCTTTACCTACTCATGGGAAAGACCTTGAGAGTAAACCCCAAGGGAAATCTCTGGAGCTGGAGTCCCTGAGGTGGTCCTACGTTGAGTTCAACACTGACTGGCAACTCCTGTGATGCTACTGATTCCAAACTGTGCCAGTCTCTACTGTTCCTTTGGATTCATCAGTTGCGTGTAGAGAGGGAGCTTGTTTATGGGCAACAGCTCACTCTCTATGGCGTAGCTAGCCAGCTAGGATGCAACATCTATGGTTGGCACTGACCAACGGAGGACCATTGTGTTTCTTTGTATTTACTGTAATGCCCACAAGAAAATGAATCTCATCGTTGCATATGCTGACAGCTATGTAATTTGAACTTTGGGCATCTTCATGGTTACTATTGCTTGTTCCTAGTTTTAGAAAGACTTTGGTGATTAACGTACTGATATTCAAAGGGCATTAGTTCAATGGAAATGGAAAGCAATCAATTTATCATGCAGTTTTCATACTGTGAGGGAAATGCAACATAGTGATTACCTTGTAATTGTTCTCTGTTTGACAAGATGAGCAAATAAAAAACAAAATGTTACAAATGTTCTAATCAACAAGTCATACTGTACCAGTAGTCTTGCCACATCCGTGCAATTGGGAGGAGTGACAAGTAAGGAATTACCTAACATTGGGAAGGATTCCTTCCTGCATAAAGACTGATCTCAACATACAGGAACAAAAGACAAGCTGGAAGAGTCTGCAGCCATATTATGCTGAGATGTTGGTGAGGTCACATTTCGAATATTGGTGTATAGTTCTGGCTACCTACGGTACCTACAGGAAAGATATCAACAGGCTTGGAAGAAAACAGAGACAAAATTACAAGGATAACACCAGGACTTGAGGACTTGAGTTACAGGAACTGTTTGAACAGGTTAGGAACTTATTTCCTGGAGCAGAGGAGACTGATGGGAGATTTGATAGAGGTATACAAAATTATGAGGGCTATAGATAACCTAAATGCCAGCAGACTATTTCTATTGAGTTTGGGTGAGACTATGGGTGAGGTCATGGGTTAAGGGTGAAATGTGAAATACTTGTCTATTTATTGAGATACAATGCAAAGGCCCTTTCAGCCCTTCAAGCTGTGCCGCCAGCAATTCACCAATTTAATTTTACCCTATTCATGGAATAATTTACAATGACTAATTAACCTACCAACTGGTACATCTTTAGACTGCGTGAGGAAACTGGAGCACCCAGAAGAAACCCATGTAGTCATGAGGAGAGCGTACAAACTCCTTACAGGCCGTGGTAGGAATTGAACCCGGGTCACCTGTAGTGAAAAGTGTTGTGTTACCATTATGCTACCATGCCACCCTGGAAGAGGGAACTTCTTCACTCAGAGGGTGGTGTGAATGTGGGATGAGCTTCCAGTGGAAGTGGTGGCTGTGGGTCCAATTGCAACATTTGATTGAACTCAAAGTTTGGATAAGTACATGGATGGGAGAGGTATGGAAGGCTATGGTATGGGTACGGGTCGATGGGACTGGGCTGACAAACAGTTTGGCATGCACTTGGTGGGCCCAAGGGCATGTTTCTGTGGTACAGTGCTCTGTGAGTCTGTAACATTTACAGACAGAAACGCTGAAAGAATGATTGATCTATACTTCTGAGAGCTCGACTGTGTCAGACAATCAATTCACTTAATTCATAATGAAGCCATTTTAAATTTTGATGCAATCATCAAGAAGACACACCAACATTTCTTCTTCGTTAGGACATTGTCGAGATTTTGTATGAAATGACGGAGAGCATTTAAACGGATTGCATTGCCATTTGCTATGGAAGCTCTAATGGGAAGGCTCACAAAGAGGCTGCAGATGGATATGGTTGCAGCCAGTTATTTTAGCCCCAAACTCTCACACCATTGTCAGAGGAGGCAGCCGTCACTAAATACCTTCACCATCTATGAAGTGTCCTCTCCTCACTACTATCTTTAGGGATGAGGTAAAGGAGCCTAAAGACGCACACTCAATGATTCAGAAACAACTTGTTACCTTCTGCCATCAGACTGCTGATCAGGAACTGAGAAACAATACCTCACTTTTGCACAATTTGTTTATTTATTGTAATTTATAATAATTTTACATATTTACACAGTACTGCTGCAAAACATCAAATTTCACATCTGAGTCAGCAATAATAAATCTGATTCTGTTTCTGAAGCACACAAAAGAAGTCTTGATTTATTGGGAAGTGGTCCAATATGGGAGTTATCTGATTTGCTATTTTTATTACTAAAGTGGCCTTCCACAGCTTAGTTGTACAGTGCCAATAAGTATTCACCCCCCCTTAGAAGTTTTTATGTTTTATCGTTTTACAATATTGAATTCCACAATGGATTTAAATTGGCTTTTTTGACACTGATCAGCAGAAAAGACTCTTCATGTCAAACTGAAAACAATTTTCCTTGAATTAGTCTAAATTTATTACAATTATCAAACATAAAATAATTGATTGCATAATTATTCACCCCCTTCAAGTCAGTATTTAGTAGATACACCTTTGGCAGCAATCACAGCTTTGACTCTGTGTGGATAGGTCTTGATCAGCTTTGCACATCTAGACACTGCAATCTTTCCTATTCTTCTTTGCAAAACAACTCGAGCTCTGTCAGATTGCATGGGCATCGTGAGCGAACATCCATTTCAAGACATGCCACAAATTCACAATTGGATTGAGGACTGGACTCTGACTTAGCTTTGTTGTTTTTAAACCATTTTTATGTTGTTTTGGCTTTAAGCTTAGGGTCATTGTCTTGCTAGATAACAAATCTTCTCCCAAGTCGCAGTTTTCATGCACCAGGTCTTCCTCCAGGATTTCCCTGTATTTTGCTGCATTCATTTTACCCTCTACCTTCCAGGGCCTGCTGCAGTGAAGCATCCCCACAGTATGATGCAGCCACAACCGTGCTTCACAGTAGGGATGGTGTGTGGTGTTTGGCTTTTGCCAAACATAGCATTTAGCCTGATAGTCGAACAGCTCAGTTTTGGTTTAATCAGACCATAGAACCTTCTTCCAACTGTCTTCAGAGTCTCCCGCATGTCCTGTGGCTAACTCAAGTCGAGGTTTCATGAGAGTTTTTTTTTCAACGGTAGATTTCTTTGTGCCATTCTCCCATAAAGCTGTGACTGGTTAAGCACCTGGGCAACAGTTGTACGCACATTCTCACGCAGCTCAGCTACTGAAGCTTGTAACTCCTCCAGAGTTGTCATAGGTCTCTTGATGGCCTCTATCTCGAGTCCTCTTCTTGCATAGTCACTCACTTTTTGAGGATGGGCTGCTCCTGGCAGATTTACAGTTTACAGTTCTTACCATTTCTTGATGATTGACTTAACTGCACTCTAGGGATATTTAACAGCTTGGAAATTTTCTTGTATCCATCTCCTGACTTGTACTTTCCACTAAACTTTTTGTGGAGTTGCTTGGAGTGTTCTTTCATTTTTGTGGTGTAGTTTTCGCCAGGATACTGACTCACCAGCAGTTGGACCTTCTAGATACAGGTGTATTTTTACTACAGTCAATTGAAACACCTAGACTGCATACAGATCTCTAACAACAGGTCTCCATTTAACTAATTATGTGGCTTTTAAAACCAGTTGGCTGTACCAGTGATGATTTGGTGTGTCATATTAAAGGGGGTGAATACTTAATCAATCAATATTTTGCATTTATATTTGTAATTAATTTAGATCACTTTGTAGAGATCTGTTTTTACTTTGACATGAAAGACTCTTTTCTGTTGATCAGTGTAAAAAAACAAATTAAATCCGCTGTGATTCAATATTGTAAAACAATAAAATATGAAAAATTCCAAACTGGTGAATACTTTTTATAGGCATTGTATTATATTTTTTTTATTGAGGTACAGTGTGGAATAGGTGCTTCTGGCCCTTCGAGCTGTGCTGCCCAGCATCCCCCTAATTTACTCCTAGCCTAATCACATGGTAATTTGCAATGACCAATTAGTCTACCAGCTGGTATGTCTTTGAGCTGTAGAAGGGAACTGGACCACCCGTGCGAAACCCACACAGTCACAGGAGAATGTACAAGCTCCTTACTGACAACAGTGGGAATTGAAACCCGGTCAGCAGTAGTTTATAGAGTTGTGCCAACCACAAGTTCAAGTTTAATTGTCATTCAAGCAGACACGAATACAGCCAAATGAAGCATTGTTACTCTATGGCCAAGGTGCAGAACACAGTACCAACCCTGAGCTGTAACTGCGTCATGCTAACCTCTGTGCTACTGCAGTGCTGGAATGCATTCTGGCACTTGTGAGCTGTCCAAAGAACAGCCCTAGCTTGTGTCGGCTGGTATTGCAAATGGCACATGTGCTTATCTGTTTCAATGTCCATACGATAAATAAATCTGAAATTGAAATAGAGGATATTATTCCTCCAGTCCCTTGAGTTTTTACATTTAAATGTGTAAACTTGCGTTGAATCTGAGCAGATCTGCTGAGGTCACTTAAAGAACTGTGAGTGAAGATTCTCTGAGCTTCCTGATCCTGATACAGCATGCAGTTTTGAGTTATCAGAAGAAGGAAAACGGTACGAAGCTACAGGCAGCACTTGTTCTCCGCTGCAGAGTGTATGCTCCTTAGACTCCTTTTGTATTGTGTGTGTGCACTGGAAAGGAACTAACAGATAATAGTCCCTCGTGGTCTATGGGCAAGGATTAAGTTTTAAAGGAGGAACATGTTATGCACTCAAGCTCAATTAACTGTGAATGAATTGCTGCCTCGATGAGGAAACAAGAAGTTCAAATTGAATTACAAAACATGGATGCTGGAAATGTTGAGAAACATACACACACAAAATGACATAGAAACATAGAAAACCTACAGCACAATACAGGCCCTTCAGCCCACAAAGTAGTGCCAAATATGCCCCTACCTTAGAAATTACTAGTCTTACCCTCTATTAGCCCTCTATTTTTATAAGCTCCATGTACCTATCTTAGAAAACCCCATTGTATCTGTCTCCACCACCGTTGCCGGCAGCCCATTCCATGCACTCAACACTCTCTGAGTAAAAAAACTTACCCCTGACATCTCCTCTGTACCTACTCCCCAGCACCGTAAACCTGTGTCCTCTTCTGGCAACCATTTCAGCCCTGGGAAAAAGCCTCTGATGATCCACACTATCTATGTCTCTCATCATCTTATACACCTCCAACGGGTCACCTCTCAGCCTCCGTCGCTCCAAGGAGGAAAGGCCGAGTTCATTCAACTTATTCTCATAAGGCATGCTCCCCAATCCAGGTAACATCCTTGTAAATCTCCTCTGCACCCTTTCTATGGCTTCCACATCTTTCCTGTAGTGAGCCGAACAGAACTAAGCACAGTACTCCAAGTGGGTTCTGACCAGAGTCATATAAAGCTGTGACTTTACCTCTCGGCTCCTAAATTCAATTCCACGATTAATTAAGGCCAATACATAGTACACCTTCTTAACCACAGAGTCAACCTGTGCAGCTGCTTTGGATGTCCTATGGACTTGGACACCAAGATCCCTCTGATCCTCCACACTGCCAAGAGTCTTACCATTAATACTATATTCTGCCATCATATTTGACCTACCAAAATGAACCACCTCACACTTACCTGGGTTGAACTCCATCTGCCACTTCTCAGCCCAATTTTGCATCCTATCAATGTTCCACTGTAACCTCTGACAGCCCTCCACACTATCCACAACACCTCTAACCTTTGTGTCATCAGCGAACTTACTAACCCATTCCTCCACTTCCTCATCCAGGTTGTTTATAAAAATCACGAAGAGTAAGGGTCCCAGAACAGATCCCTGACCTCCATGCAGAATATGACCCGTCTACGACCACTCTTTGCCTTCTGTGGGCAAGCCAGTTCTGGATCCACAAAGCAATGTCCCCTTGGATCCCATGCCTCCTTACTTTCTCAATAAGCCTTGCATGGGGCACCTTATCAAATGCCTTGCTGAAATCCATATACATTACATCTGCTGCTCTTCGTTCATCAATGTGTTTAGTCATATCCTCAAAAAACTTCAATCAGGCTCGTAAGGCTCGACCTGCCCTTGACAAAGCCACGCTGACTACCTCTAATCATATTATACCTCTCCAAATGTACATAAATCCTGCCTCTCAAGATCTTCTCCATCAACTTACCAACCACTGAAGTAAGACTCACTGGTCTATAAATTCCTGGCCTATCTCTACTCCCTTTCTTGAATAAAGGAAGAACATCCACAACCCTCCAATCCTCCAGAACCTCTCCCGTCCCCATTGATGATGCAAAGATCATTGCCAGAGGCTCAGCAATCTCCTCCCTTGCCTCCCACAGTAGCCTGGGGTACATCTTATCTGGTCCCGATGACTTATCCAACTTTGATGCTTTCCAAAAGCTCCAGCACATCCTCTTTCTTAATATCTACATGCTCAAGCTTTTCAGTCTGCTGCACATCATCAGTACAATCACCAAGATCCTTTACCATTGTGAATACTGAAGTAAAGTATTAATTAAGTACCTCTGCTATTTCCTCAGGTTCCATACACACTTTCCCACTGTCACAATTGATAGGTCCTATTCTTTCACATCTTATCCTCTTGCTCTTCACATTATTGTAGAATGCCTTGGGGTTTTCCTTAATCCTGTTTGCCAAGGCCTTCTCATGGCCCCTTCTGACTCTCCTAATTTCCTTCTTAAGCTCCTTCCTAGTAGCCTTATAATCTTCTAGATCTCTAACATTACCTAGCTCTCTGAACCTTTTGTAAGCTTTTCTCTTCTTTTCTTTTTGATGAGATTTATTACAGCCTTTGTACACCACGGTTCCTGTACCCTACCATAACTTCCCTGTCTCATTGGAACATACCTATACAGAGCTCTACACGACTATCCACTGAATATTTGCCACATTTCTTCCATACTTTTCCCTGAGAACATCTGTTTTCAATTTAAGCCCCCAATTTCCTGCCTGATAGAAGAATAGGAGGATATCGAGAACGAAGGTGGGACCGTTAAATGATAAAGAGGGCAACATGTGCCTGGAAGCGGAGGAGATTGGGGAGGTCCTAAATGAATACTTTGCTTCAGTGTTCACAAGTGAAAAGGATCTTGATCAGGACGAGGTTGAAGTAGAGCAGGCCTGTGTGCTGGACAATGTGGAGATTAAGGAAGAAGATGTGCTGGATCTTCTTAAAAACATTAAGGTTGATAAGTCCCCAGGGCCAGGTATGATACACCCCAGGTTGTTGTGGGAATTGAGAGAAGATCGCAGGAGCATTAGCTATGATCTTTGAATCCTCTTTGGCTGCAGGGGAAGTGCCAGAGGACTGGAGAGTGGCAAATGTAGTTCCCTTGTTTGAAAAAGGTAATAGGGAGAAACCTGGGAACTATAGACCAGTGAGTCTTACATCAGTGGTATGCAAACTACTGGAAAGGATTCTTAAGGATAGGATCTACGAGCATTTGGAGAAGTACAGTCTACTCATGGATAGTCAACATGGCTTTGTGAAGGGAAGATTGTGCCTCACGAGACTGATTGAGCTTTTTGAAGAGGTAACAAAAGAAATTGATGAGGGTAGGGCAGTGGATGTGGTCTACATGGACTTTAGCAAGGCATTTGACAAGGTCCCTCGAGAGACTCATCCGGAAAGTCATGAGGCAGGGGATAAGTGGAACCTTGGCTGTTTGGATAAAAAATTGGCTTAAAGGAAGAAAGCAGAGGGTAGTAGTGGAAGGAGAGTATTCTGCCTGGAGGTCGGTGACTAGTGGAGTGCCGCAGGGATCTGTCCTGGGACCCCTGCTATTTGTGATTTTTATAAATGACCTTGATATAGAGGCAGAAGGATGGGTGAGTAAGTTTGCGGATGACACGAAGATTGGAGGAGTTGTGGATGGAGCTGTAGGTTGTCGAAGGTTACAAGTGGATATAGACAGGCTGCAGAGTTGGGCAGAAAAATGGCAGATGGAGTTCAATCCGGACAAGTGTGAGGTGATGCATTTTGGAAGGACAAACCAGAAGACAAAACAGGATTAATGGTCGGTTACTTAAGAGTGTGGATGAACAAAAGGACCTTGGGGTTCAAATCCATACGTCCCTCAAGGTCGCTGCACAGGTTGACAGGGTAGTTAAGAAGGCCTATGGGATTCTAGACTTCATTAACAGGGGGATTGAGTTCAAGAGTAAAGAGGTCATGTTGCAAGTCTACAAATCTCTGGTGAGACCGCACTTAGAGTATTGTGTTCAATTCTGGTCACCTCATTATAGGAAGGATGTGGAAGCTATGGAGAGGGTGCAGAGGAGATTTACCAGGATGTTGCCTAGTTTGGAGAACAAGTCATATGAAGCAAGGTTAGCAGAGCTGGGACTTTTCTCTTTGGAGCGTAGAAGAATGAGAGGGGACTTGATAGAGGTCTACAAGATTATGAGAGGCATAGATAGGGTGGATAGTCAGTACCTGTTTCCCAGGGCACCAATAGCAAACACCAGAGGGCATATGTCCAAAATTAAGGGAGGGAAATTTAAGGAAGACATCAGGGTAAGTTTTTTACACAGGGGGTTGTGAGTGCCCGGAATGACTTGCCAGGGATGGTGGTGGAGGCTAAAACATTAGGGGTATTTAAGAGCCTCTTGGACAGTCACATAGATGAAAGAAAAATGGAGGGTTATGGGGTAGTGTGGGTTTAGTACTTTTTTTATTAAGGATTTTATGAGTCGGCACAACATGGAGGGCTGAAGGGCCTGTACTGTGCTGTAGTGTTCTGTGGTTCTATGGTTCTATAGCCTGATAATTCCCCTTCCTCCAATTAAACTCTTGCTATCTTGTCTGTTCCTATCTCTCTGCAATGCTATTGTAAAGGAGATAGAATTATAATCATTATCTCCAAAATGCTCTCCCACTGAGAGATCTGACACCTGACCAGGTTCATTTCCCAATACCAAATCAAGTGCAACCTCTCCTCTTGTAGGCTTATCTATATATTGTGTCAAGAAACCTTTCTGAACGCACCTAGCAAAGTGACCTTCCTCCTCACCTGGTCTCACCTTTCCCCTGCCATCTTATACCCTCCCACCCTTTCATTCTGGCTTCTGCCCCCTTCCTTTCCAATCCTGATGAAGGATCCCAGCTTGAAATATAGTAATATCTCCCCTTCCCCTTGTCTCTTTACCCATTCCACATTCTGGCTCCCCTCTTACCCCTTCTCTTCTCCTCACCTGTCTATCACCTCTTCCTGGTTCCCTTCCTCCTTCCCTTTCTTCCATGGTCAACACTGCTCTCCTACTAGATTCTTCTTTTTCAACCTCTTCCACCTATAAAACTTCCAGTTTCTCACATCATGCCTCCTCCTCGCACACACCTACCTTCCCTCTCACCTAGTCTCACCTATCACCTACAACACACACAAAATGCTGGAGGAACTCAATAGGTTAGGCAGCAGCTATGGAAATGAATAGTCAATTTTTCAAGTGAAAACTTTTTTTTAGGACTGGAAAAGAAGGGGGAAGATGCCAGAATAAGAAGGTAGCAGGAGGTGAGGAAGGACAGGTTAATGAAGTGATATGTGAAGCCCAGTGGGTGGGGTAAGGGGATAAAGAAGCTGGGAGGCGATAAATGGAAAAGGCACCTATCACCTGCCAGCTTGGATTCCCCCGCTTTGTTGCAATGATCCTTTCACAATACGTCAGTACTGGGCTCAGAGCAGGAGTTAAAACAAGTTAGCTGCCACTGATTAATGTCCGGTGGTAATGTAATGAGACACAAATGCTGGCTCTGCGTTCTTCTCTTGGGCTTTTATGTGTGTGTACAATGTGAGTGATTGCTGCTGACGGCAACAAGGACCCTTTTAACATAATCAGTTCGATATTTTGTCGTTTCAGAGGTTTGGATTAGCTGTCAGTATAAAAATATTAAGTACGATGAACAAAGAAACAAAGTCATGCTTGTGTCCAGTATTAGCACTAATTACATCACAGCGTGAAGCCAAGTCTTTAAGTAAGTCTCTTCGTGGCTTATCTGCCGCACTGCATGGAGCTCAGCAGCACTCAGACCAATGCTTTTGGAAAACAGCTGAGAATATAAACCAAACTAGACAATTAGTTGTACTTCCCTCAACCCTTTTCTTTATTTTCAAGTGCGTTCGGTGGTAACTTCATTAGGTACTTGCTGTAGCGAATAAAGTGGACACTGAGTGTATGCTCGTGATCTTCTGCTGCTGTAGCCCATCCACTTCAAGGTTCGACATGTTGTGCATTCAGAGATCGGTTTGCACACCGTTGTTGTAATGTGTTACTGTTGCCTTCCTGTCAGCTTGACCAGTCTGGCCACTCTGCTCTGAGCTCCCTCATTAACAAGGCGTCTTCACCCACAGATCGGCAAGTCTCTGGATTTTTTGTTTTTTTTTGCTTTTCGCACCATTCTCTGTAAACTGTGTGTGAAAATCCCAGAAGATCAGCAGATCATCCCGTCTGTCACCACCAATCATTCCACGGTTAGCCACTAGATCACATTTATTTCCCATTCTGATGTTTGGGCTGAGCAACAACTGAACCTCTTGACCATGTCTGCATGCTTCTTTGCAGTGGGTTGCTGCCACGTGATGGGCTGACTGGATACCTGCATGAATGAGCAGGTGCACAGGTGCACCAGAAAAGATGCATACGAAGTGGATATCCTTTGCTTGATTTCTGGGCTATTGGACAAATGCACCAAAAATTAACATTGAAGAGTGTAATAAATATCACTTAATTCTTCTTTCTGAAATGTCACATCTTGAAACCTCAAACAGACATCCTTATTACCAATAAAGTCTTGGAAAATTACAGCACCAAAACAAGCCTTTTAGACAATCTAGCTCATGCTAAACTATTAATCTGCCTAGATCCAGGCATGACTGCGCAAGCGCATGGACGTCAGCGAGTTAGACTGGCATCAGAGTGGGAGGGCTCTGGCTCGATGAGTCCAGGTGAAGTAGGTTACTTGTGAAGGATAGGAATAGGAAGTACGTCTGTGAGGCTGGAGTTCTGCACTGGGCGTTGGAGTCTCCCAGCCTCCAAGACGGCCCCATCTGCTCGATGACCTTCATCTGGTCATGGTAAATGAGGAGGTGATAGGTAGGGGCAATAGGTAGGTGGTCTCACCCGGGCCTTGGGAGACAGATAAGTGGGTAACAGTCAGGAGAGGAAAGGACAAGAGTCAGATACTAGAGAGTACCACTGTGGCTGCCCCCCCTTAACAATAAGTACTCCTGGTTGAGTACTGTTGGGGGGCGGGGGACAGCCTAGCTGGGGGAAGATACAGTGGCCGTGCCTCTGGCACAGAGTCTGGCCCTGTGGCTCAGAAGGGTAGGGAAAGGAAGAGGATGGCAGCAGTGATAGGAGACTCGATAGTTAGGGGGTCAGACAGGTGATTCTGTGGACGCAGGAAAGAAATGCGGATGGTCGTTTGCCACCCAGGTGCCAGGGTCCAGGATGTTTCTGATTGCGTCCACAATATCTTGAAATGGGAAGGTGAACAGCCAGAGATTGTGGTGCACATTGGCACCAACGACATAGGTAGGAAAAGGGAGGATGTCCTGAAAACAGACTCCAAGGAGTTAGGAAGGAAGCTGAGAAGCAGGACCACAAAGGTAGTAATCTCGGGATTACTGCCTGTGTCACGTGACAGTGAGAATTGGAATAGAATGAGGTATAGGATAAATGAGTGGCTGAGGGACTGGAGCAGGGGGCAGGGATTCAGATTTCTGGATCATTCGGACATCTTTTGGGGCAGGTGTGACATGTACAGAAAGGACGGGTTGCACTTGAATCCTAGGGGGACCAATACCCTAACAGGAAGGTTTGCTAAGGCTATCGGGGAAAGTTTAAACTAGAATTGCTGGGGGGTGGGAACCAAACTGAAGTGACAGAGGAAAGGGTAGTTGGCTCACAAATAGAGAAAGCTTGCAGGCAGTCTGAAAAGGAGGACAGGCAGGTGAAAGAGAAGGGAAGTGTTCAGACTGATGGTTGGAGATGTGTGAATTTTAATGCAAGGAGTATCATGACAAAGTGGATGAGCTCAGAGTGTGGATCAACATTTGAAGCTATGATTTTGTGACCATTACAGAGACTTGGATGGTGTAGGGGCAGGAATGGTTACTTACAGTGCCAGGCTTTAGATATTTCAGAAAGGATATGGAGGGAGGCAAAAGAGGTGGGGGCATGGCATTGCTGATCAGAGATAGTGTCATGGCTGCAGAAAATGAGGAAGTCATGGAGGGATTGTCTTCTGGGTGTCTGTGGCTGTAAGTTAGAAGCAGGAAGGGGTCAATAACTCTATTGGATGTTTTTTGATAGACCACTCAATAGTAAAAGGGACATTGAGAAGCAGATAGAGAGACAGATTCTGGTATGGGGCAGTAATAACAGGGTTGTCCTGATTGGAAGTTTTGATTTCCCCAATATTGATTGTGCCGGCTGGTGGCATAGTGGCATCAGTACCGGAATTCGGGGCGAGAGGTACCGAGTTCGAATCTCACTCCACACTCTCTGTCAGTGCTGGACTTCGGGGCGAGAGGTCCCGAGTTCGAATCTCACTCCAGACTCCCGGTCAGTGCAGGACTTCGGGGCGAGAGGTCCCGAGTTCGAATCTCACTCCACACTGTCTATCAGTGACGGACTTCGGGGCGAGAGGTCCCGAGTTCGAATCTCACTCCACACTCTCTATCAGTGACGGACTTCGGGGCGAGAGATCCCGAGTTCGAATCTCACTCCACACTCTCTGTCAGTGCTGGACTTCGGGGCGAGAGGTCCTGAGTTCGAATCTCACTCCACACTGTCTATCAGTGACGGACTTCGGGGCGAGAGGTCCCGAGTTCGAATCTCACTCCACACTCTCTATCAGTGCCGGACTTCAGGGCGAGAGGTCCCGAGTTCGAATCTCACTCCACAGTCTCTATCCGTGAGGGACTTCGGGGCGAGATGTCCCGAGTTCGAATCTCACTCCACACTCTCTATCAGTGCCGGACTTCAGGGCGAGAGGTCCCGAGTTCGAATCTCACTCCACACCCTCAGTCAGTGCTTGACTTCGGGGCGAGAGGTCCCGAGTTCGAATCTCACTCCACACTCTCTGTCAGTGCTGGACTTCGGAGCGAGAGGTCCCGAGTTCGAATCTCACTCCACACTCTGTCAGTGCTGGATTTCGGGGCGAAGGGTCCTGAGTTCGAATCTCACTCCACACTCTCTATCCGTGACGGACTTCGGGGCGAGAGGTCCCGAGTTCGAATCTCACTCCACACTCTCTCTCAGTGTCGGACTTCGGGGCGAGATGTCCCGAGTTCGAATCTCACTCCACACTCTCTATCAGCGCTGGGTCAACAGCTAACAGAACCTCTCCCAGCAGAAGGCAAAGGCAACCCACTGCCATAACTTGCCACGTACAGGGCACCCTGGAGGGAAATTGTCTGTCAACTGGATTCCAGATGTGACCTACCAACGACAATATTGATTGGCATCTCCCTGGAATGAGGGGTTTAGATGGGGTGGGGTTTGTTAGGTGGGTTCTGGAAGGTTTCTTGACACAATAGGTAGATAAGCCTACGAGAGGAGAGGCTGTTCTTGATCTGGCATTGGGAAATGAATCTTATCAGCTGTCGGGTCTCTCAGTGGGAGAGCATTTTGGAGATAGTAATCGCAATTCTATTTCCTTTACCCTCATTGGAGAGGGATAGGACCAGACAAGAAAGCGTTTAATTGGAGTAAGGGGAAATATGAAGCTATCAGGCAGGAACTTGGAAGCAAAGGCTTTTGAAAATCTAGTTCAGAAGAAAAGAAAAGCTTACAAAAAGATCCAAAAACTAAGTAATGATAGAGATCTATGAGATTATAAGGCTAGCAGGAAGGAGCTTAAGAAGGAAATTCGGCGAGCCAGAAGGATCCATGAGAAGGCCTTGGTGAGCAGGATTAAGGAAAACCCTACAAGTATGTGAGGAGCAAAAGGATAAAACATGAGAGAATAGGACAACTCTTTGAGTGATTATGCAGAACGTTTGAAGTTAATAACTCACCTCCTTATCAATCACCCCTCCTATTACCAGAGTGGAAAAGAAAGCGTTACAGTAATGGAGAAAATGGCAGACACGAGGGGTAAGGCCATGATGTGATACAATATGAGGTCGAAAGTCCATCTTGCTGTTCTGGGGGATCATTCAATAGTCTTATAACAGCAGGGTAGAAGTTATCTTTGAGTCCTGATGAAGGGTCTTGGTTCAAAGCGTTGAGTCTTCATTCTTTTCCACAGTTGCCACCTGACCTGTTGGGTTCCTTCATATTTATATAAGATGATGAGAGGCATTGATCATGTGGATAGTCAGAGACATTTTCCCAGGGTCTAGCACCCTGGCTAGCACGAGAGGGCACAGTTTTAAGGTGCTTGGAAGTAGGTACAGAGGAGATGCCAGGGGTAAGTTTTTTACACAGAGGATGAAGAGTGCGTGAAATGGGCTGCCGCCGATGATGGTGGAGGCAGACACGATTGGGTCTTTTAAGAGCTATAGGTAACCCTAGGTAAATTCTCATTTAAGAACATGTTCAGCACAGCTTTGTGGGCTGAAGGGCCTGTATTGTGCTGTAGGTTTTCTGTGTTTCTAGACTCTTAGTGTGTTACCTGATCTTGTTGGTATGCGCTTTCTTTTTTTTTGTATCTCCTGTCCACTGGGTGAAGGGAGAAGAGATAATAATGTAATTGGTGGAAACATGCATCAACACTGAGTTCGGTTTCACTGATCAGATGTGATGACATAAATATGTAAAGTACTTTTACCGTGCTTTGTGTTCAGATTCGGTGTTCACTAAGTAAGTTGTTACACTGTCTCTCCAACACGGAGTTTCATTTGTGAAAGCCTTCACTGGTGACCCCAATGCTCTAGGCCAGGGGTCGGCAACCTTTACCACTGAAAGAGCCATATGGACCCATTTCCCACAGAAAAGAAAACACTGGGAGCCACAAAACCTGTTTGACATTTAAAATGAAATAACACTGCATACAACGTATTTTTTTGCCTTTACGCTATGTATAAACAAACTATCATGTGTTGCATTTATGAAATCGATGAACTCCTGCAGAGAAAACGAAATTACATTTCTGCATGCAACAAAAACATTTTGAATTCCAAAAAAAAGACGTTGGGTTGAAGGTTACTCCATCGTTAGCCTACCTTGGATCGAAAAATTAAAAGAAATCGCGCACTGGTGGGTGACAGGCATTGTTAGTGGTGACGTATATTAATAGTGATAAAAACACGTTGTAGCGGTGTGCTACACGCAGCGCTAAAATAACGAGACTGCAGTCAAAGATAACTTTATTTGAACTACACAGCCTTGCTTTAAAGCCTCCCTCAACCCGTACCCGTGGGCGCGGATGCTCCAAAAGACACATACTCACAACCCCCCGTAGGTTATCACCCTTAGCCGGAACACTGGCAAATTGTGCCAGGAAATGGGTCACCACAACGTTTTATTTAGATTGTACAAGAGCACCATAATCTTCAAATTTAGAATTACATTTCAAAAACTAACAAACTAACATAAAATACTTTTTAATTAAATATTCATCATTTATTTTCCAAAGCCACAGGGAGCCACAGCACAGAGTTGGAAGGGTCGCCGACCCCTGCTCTAGGATGACCCAGAGTTATTAAACACGTCAGCCGATGCAATAACCTTAAACCTGCTGGAGTTTTCAGAGCAAAGTCTCATTGCCTGATTTGCTCAAGCCAAGACCAAATTCACGCTGTGAGAAATCATCGCTGATGACACCAGATTCTACAATGTGGTGGTGTTGCTTCCAACTCCACAGCTGCGAGAGTGGTGATTCTACTGGAACACCCACCTGAACATGATAAATATCGATCGCTGGAGTCTGAGCACGCCAAACAGTTGCTCTGCTTACCTGGCCTTGGAGATGCTAAGCCTTCAGAGCCAATGGACCATATACTGTCTCTCTTGCGAAAACACCACCCTTGTTTTATCTTTGAAGAACTCTCCATGCAGCAAATGCCTGATCCGGTTAACACAGCCCTTGTTAATGTACCCATGATGGACTACAGGGAGCTTGCTAAAATAGTTGATAGTCTACACTCAGCCAGGCAGCAGTACACCATTTCTCCTTACCCTGTCTCAGTAAGCCTAGTCAACAAAGCGCCAAGGTAAGGATGCCTGCATCTGCAAACCAGACGACGCCGGGTCTGTTTTTCCACACTTGCTTTGGTACGAACGTTAGGAAGTGCCGACTGTTTTGCTGCTTTGACAGTGCCAGCGCATCAGGACATTAGAGGTCCGTGAACACCAGGGGTTCCAGCTGATAGGCTCATCGACTGTTCATTACGGACACCCTGTCAGGACAATGTACCTGTGTGACACAGTGCTCATGTGAAGGTACTGCCAGCATTGCCTATTGACAAGAAGGCAGAGTCATGAGACCTAACTGGATGCTGCCAACAGCAGTAGGATCCAGACTTACAGGACACGACGGGTGATGCTGTGCTCCAGCGGGTGATATTATTCGTGCTGTGTGTGGCAGCCACTTGTCTTCTTCAGCCGGCAGCTCTGTCCTGTAAGGAAGTACAGCACGTTTGACCACGAGCTTCTCCATCCCCATCTCGTTGTCCAACACTTTTGTTTCCTTCTAGAGATTTGCCATTTCATAATGTTCATTGACCACAAAACTTGTGCATGTGATGGCCAAAATATCAATAGACAATAGGTGCAGGGGTAGGCCCTTTGGCCCTTCGAGCTAGCATTGCCATTCACTGTGATCATGGCTGATCATTCACAATCAGTACCCCGTTCCTGCCTTCTCCCCATATCCCTTGACTCTGCTATCTTTAAGAGCTCTAACTCTTTATGGAAAGCATCCAGAGAATTGGCCTTCACTGCTTTCTGAGGCAGAACAATCCATAGATCCACAACTCTCTGGGTGAAAAAGCTTTTCCTGAACTCCATTCTAAATGGCCTGCCCCTTATTCTTAAACTGTGGCCTCTGGTTCTGGACTCCCCCAACATCGGGAACATGCTTCCTGCCTCCAGCGTGTCCAATCCCTTAATAATCTTACATGTTTCAATCAGATCCCCTCTCACCTTTCTAAATTCCAGTGTATACAAGCCCAGTCACTCCAATTTTTCAACATATGACAGTTCCACCATCCCGGGAATCAACCTCGTGAATCTACACTGCACTCCCTCAGCCCATGCCCTACACGTCCAAGTTCACAACTGATATATACGTATCAAGAGAGAAAAATAATACCGTGGCTGATTGTCTCTCACGGCCAGCCGTTGAGGCTGTACACATTGGGGTTGACTATATCAGCACTGCAGTCGACCAAGCTACTGACCCAGAAGTCCAAGCTTACCGAACAGCAGTCATGGGCCCGCAGTTGGCTGACATTAAGCTCGGGGAAGCTGAAGTTTCTCTCCTGTGCAATGTCTCAGCTGGTCACATGTGCCCATGTGCCCAGAAATTGGAGGTGGACCGTTTTTGACTCCTTACATGGCCTCTTGCATCTGATCCAGAAGGCCTCACAGAAACTGGTTGCACTAAAGTTTGTGTTGCGTGGCCTTTAGGAAAGGTCATGTGTGATTGGACTCCAGCCTGTGGGGAGTGCCAGTGGGCAAAAGTTAACTGTCATAACCGTTGTGTTCCAGCGCCATTGGCACCTTTTGAGTACCCTGAGTGACAGTTTGACGATGCCTATGTGAACCTTGTAGGTCCTCTTCCCCCCACCCCCCACCTCACCCACGGTTTCATGCAACTCCTTACCATGGTGAACCATACCAGCAGTTGGCCAGAGATCGTTCCTTTAGCATTGATGATGGCCACAGATGTGGTTCTGTCAAGCAATTATAGACCTGTCAGTTTGACATCAGTGGTGGGTAAATTAATGGAAAGTATTCTTAGAGATAGTATTAATAATTATCTGGATAGACAGGATCTGATTAACAGTAGCCAGCATGGATTTGTGCGTGGAAGGTCATGTTTGACAAACCTTATTGAATTTTTTTGAAGAAGTTACGAGGAATGTTGACGAAGGTAAGGCAGTGGATGTAGTCTATATGGACTTCAGCAAAGCCTTTGACAAAGTTCCACATGGAAGGTTAGTTAAGAAGGTTCAGTCGTTAGGTATTAATGCTGGAGTAATAAAATGGATTCAACAATGGCTAGATGGGAGATGCCAGAGAGTAGTGGTGGATAATTGTTTATCGGGATGGAGGCCGGTGACTATCGGGGTGCCTCAGGGATCTGTTTTGGGCCCAATGTTGTTTGTAATATACATAAATGATCTGGATGATGGGGTGGTAAATTGGATTAGTAAGTATGCCGACGATACTAAGGTAGGAGGTGTTGTGGATAATGAGGTGGGTTTTCAAAGCTTGCAGGGAGATTTATGCCGGTTAGAAGAATGGGCTGAATGTTGGCAGATGGAGTTTAATGCTGAGAAGTGTGAGGTTCTACATTTTGGCAGGAATAATCCAAATAGAACATACAGGGTAAATGGTAGGGCATTGAGGAATGCAGAGGAACAGAGAGATCTAGGAATAACAGTGCATAGTTCCCTGAAGGTAGAGTCTCATGTAGATAGGGTGGTGAAGAAGGCTTTTGGAACGCTGGCCTTTATAAATCAAAGCATTGAGTACAGAAGTTGGGATGTAATGTTAAAATTGTACAAGGCATTGGTAAGGCCAAACTTGGAATATTGTGTGCAGTTCTGGTCACCGAATTATAGGAAAGATATCAATAAATTAGAGAGAGTGCAGAGACGATTTACTAGGATGTTACCTGGGTTTCAGCACTTAAGTTACAGAGAAAGGTTGAACAAGTTAGGTCTCTATTCATTGGAGCGAAGAAGGTTAAGGGGGGATTTGATTGAGGTATTTAAAATTTTGAGAGGGATAGATAGAGTTGACGTGAATAGGCTGTTTCCATTGAGAGTAGGGGAGATTCAAACGAGAGGACATGATTTGAGAGTTAGGGGGCAGAAGTTTAAGGGAAACACGAGGGGGTATTTCTTTACTCAGAGAGTGATAGCTGTGTGGAATGAGCTTCCTGTAGAAGTAGTAGAAGCCAGTTCAGTTGTGTCATTTAAGGTAAAATTGGATAGGTATATGGACAGGAAAGGAGTGGAGGGTTATGGGCTGAGTGCGGGTAGGTGTGACTAGGTGAGATTAAGAGTTCAGCACGGACTAGGAGGGCCGAGATGGCCTGTTTCCGTGCTGTGATTGTTATATGGTTATATGGTTCAGGCATTCATCAGCAACTAGATTACTCGGTTTGGTATCCCCGTCTGAAATTTCCTCTGACCGCTGTGCCCAATTCATATAAGTCCTCTGGACTGTAGTGGCCCCGAACCGCGCTGTTAGGTTTCTCCACACTATAGTATATCACCCACAGCTCACTGGCCGATGCGAGTGGTTTCACGGCTCCTTAAAGGCTGCTCTGAAAGTGATGAGTGTTGGCATGTTTATCTCCAGTGGGTTCTGCCGGGGCTCAGAACAGCTCCAAAAGAGGACCAACAGTTGTCTGCAGCTGAGTTGGTATATGGGTAGCCATTACGAATGCCAGGTGATTTTATTTTTGACTGACTGGTGGCGCTCTCAGCCACATTCCACCCTCCTCAGTAAATTCAATTCCTTTGCACCTATTCCTATGTCCAATCATGGTGTACAGCACCCTTGGGTCCCTGTTGACCTATGTTCTGCCTCATTTGTTTTCGTCCACCATGACACAACCTTATGATAGCCCCCGTTTACCACGGTCTGTTCTGTGTGTTGTAACAGAGAGAAAAGACTTTTATGATAGACCAGGGGTAAAACCTAATGTTCTGCAATAGATCAACTTAAAATGGCCCCCCCAAGATTTGGAGGATTCTGCTACCAGGCCTCTGCTGTTCCTCCACGACCATGAGCCTGTCTCCGCACATCTGGATGAGCCAGAGGCCTCTGCTTTTCCTCCACGACCATGAGCCTGTCTCCGCACATCTGGATGAGCCAGAGGCCTCTGCTGCTGCTCCACGACCATGAGCCTGTCTCCGCACATCTGGATGAGCCAGAGGCCTCTGCTGCTCCTCCACGACCATGAGCCTGTCTCCACACATCTGGATGAGCCAGAGGCCTCTGCTGCTGCTCCACGATCATGAGCCTGTCTCCGCACATCTGGATGAGCCAGAGGCCTCTGCTGTTCCTCCACGACCATGAGCCTGTCTCCGCACATCTGGATGAGCCAGAGGCCTCTGCTTTTCCTCCACCCGAGAAGCCGAGCTGGGCCGTTTGCCTGAGCTCCAAGCGATGGCAGTTCTAGTGAATTCTGGTGGGGGGGGGGATGCCTGTCTAGGGTACTGTAACAGGCGGAAATGGACATAGTTCACAACCACTGACACTGAGTTGGAGCTCACTTTCAGAGGCTGGTCTGACGTGATGAGGTAATTACATAATGTACTGTTACCACACTGTGTTCAGTGTTTTGGAGTATAATAAATGAGTTGTTACAGTTTTTCTTAAACATAAAACGCCTCATGCAGTTTAATTTGTGAAAGCGTACAAGGGACTGTCTGGGGTGCGTGGGGTCTGATTCTGCTGAATGCTTTACTGAGGAAGGGCGAGGAGCACAGGGAGGGGAGGCTAATATCTGTGATGTGCTCAGCCGTGTCCACAACTCTGCGGTTTCTTGTGGTCTGGGGCAAAGCCGTTGCCACACCAATCTATGATGTAACAAAATAGGATGCTTTTCATGGTGCACTGATAAAAGTTTTTGAAGGTCAAAGGGCACATGCTGAAGTTCTTTAGCCTCCAGAGAATGTAGGTGCACTGATTATGATGAAGATTAAAAGGAAAAAAAATAAACAAGCAAACAAACAAATAAATAAATAAAATCAGCCCAAGTCCCGGAGTGGCATGACTGTAGTCCTGGTCTGAGTGAACTCTGGAGAGTAGCACCAACAGGTGGGGGCAGCCCCCAAAACAGCACAGATGCCAGCCCATCTTGCAGAGGGTCTCCCACCCAGCCATGGGTTCTCCTCTCCTGGGTGGCTGCAACAGGTGAGCCTGCGGCTTTGGCCTAGGCCTCGCCACAACCACGACAACGCAGCTCCCCCACCATCAGCATCACCAATGTACCAGTGAACTGGACTTGTAGTATTTTATGTCTAACATGAAGTCTAACAAAATCTCGTGATATCAATAAAAACATCCAATAAGTTCACTCACTCTGTACACAATTGCGGCATAAACGTACACAGCAAGTCTAGAGGTGACAGCATAACAGTGGTGAGCAATGAATCTAGCTATTGAGCAACTTGATGATGACATAGTCTCGTATCCAGCAATCCTTAAGAAGACTTACAAGATGAAAGATCATATCAAAAAGAATTGGACAGATGGTGTGTATCTGCTAGAGCTCAGAGAGTGACCCTGCAGGTATACAGTAATACTCTGCTGCACGTTGACAAGGTAGATGCAGAAAGGAAGATTTTTTCTTGTGGGAGAATCTTGAAGCAGGGATGACTGTTTGAAGCTAAAGGTTCATATATTTAAAGTGTAATGCAATGATTTATTAGGATTCAGCAAGGATGGTGGATTCAGAGTCTTTGAACGTCCTTTAGTTCACGTTTAATTATCATTCAAACAGACTCAATGGGCCAAATGGCCTACTTCTGCTCCTATATCTTATGGTCTTATATATGAATATAGCAAAATGAAACAGCCAAGGTGCAAAACACACGACTAATAGCACACACATACTGCAAATAACACTTATGGTTATAATTTCATTAAAAAATCATACAGTCACAAAGAAACAAAATATATAACCCAAGTCCCTGAGTGGCTTGAATGTAAATTGTTCTGGTTCAGCTTGTTCTTCTACCCAGCAAACACAGGAGGGCAACACTGAGCGAACACAGGAGGGCAGCACAGAGCCAGCACCAAAGAGCAGCACTGAGCAAACATCAGAGAGTAACTCTGAGTGAACACCAGAGGGCAGCACTGAGCAAACACAGGAGGACAACACTGAGCGAACACAGGAGGGCAGCACAGAGCCAGCACCAAAGAGCAGCACTGAGCAAACATCAGAGATTAGCTCTGAGTGAACACCAGAGGGCAGCACCGAGCAAACACAGGAGGACAACACTGAGCAAACATCAGAGTGAACACCAGAGGGCAGCACCGAGCAAACACAGGAGGACAACACTGAGCAAACATCAGAGAGTAACTCTGAGTGAACACCAGAGGGCAGCACCGAGCAAACACAGGAGGACAACACTGAGCAAACATCAGAGAGTAACTCTGAGTGAACACCAGAGGGCAGCACCGAGCAAACACAGGAGGACAACACTGAGCAAACATCAGAGAGTAACTCTGAGTGAACACCAGAGGGCAGCACCGAGCAAACACAGGAGGACAACACTGAGCAAACATCAGAGAGTAACTCTGAGTGAACACCAGAGGGCAGCACTGAGTGAACATCAAAAGGCAGCAACTATGGGACATTGGTGGGCAACATCGAGCTAACAATGGAGAACAGCACTGAGTGGACACAGGAAGGCAGCAACTACTGAACACTGGAGGGCAAAGTAGACTGAAAAACAGGGGTTGAAGGTTCCTATGAATGTGGGGCTGAGGTCACAGCCAGGTCAAATCTGATTTTCATGAATATTACAGTTGGTTCATAACAGTGAGACGTCTTGTGCCTATTAGTTGTGTCACCGCATTGAACAACACAGAAATGGGTGCATTGACCCAAGCATTAAGAGATTAAAGGGATTGAAGATTACCTTTATTGTCACATACAGTGAAGTGCGTTGCTTGTGTCAAATCAAATCAGCGAGGACTCTGCTTGGAGGTGCCACCACACTTCCAGCACCAGCATAGCACACCCACAACTTTCTAACTCTAACCCATACATTATGTCTTTGAAATGTGGGAGGAAACTGGAGTAGCTGGAGGAAACTCCTGTGGTCAGAGGGAGTAGATACAAATTCCATACAGGCAGCCATGGGGATTGAACTAGATCAGTGATTACTAGGACTGTAAAGCATTAAACTAACTGCTACTCTACCCCATCATAAAATATTGTGTAAATTATAGCCACCCTAGCCAGCTAGGTATCAAATGATGATGAGATAGAGTACAGCAAAGAGACAAAGAGCTGAGATGCACGCTGTCAAAAGAACAAACTTACCCTGAATGTCAGTAAAACAAAAGAGCTGATGATTCTACCATGGTTATTATTCTATGGATTTATTGAGTATGTCAACAAGACAATGAATCTCAGGGTTCTATATGATGACATTTATGTACTTTGATAATAAATTTACTTTGAGTTTGCTTTGTTCCTTTTTTGCCATAATTATGAAATTATCTGTCTGGATAGAAGGAAACAAAAGCTTTGCACCACGACAATACTAAACCAGTCAGCAATGAGCTGCTTGTGAACGTCAGGGTGGGTGAAGATGTCAGCAGCTCACACCGTTATCTCACTCATAGTGAGTTCAGGTCACACTACAGAAGGTGATCACATAACCCAGTGGCCACCTTCTGTGCACAGTTGAGGGAATGCTGCACTGTCAGAGGGATCATTGTTCAATGCGATACTCAACAATAGGATTTTTTTGGAAGTCAGAGGGTGATACTGAATTTTGAAAGTCTTGGATAGGGTGGACATGGACAGGGTATTTCCTATTGTGGGGGAGTCTAGTACCAGAGGAAGAAGGCAGGAGGTTGAATGGGATAGTAAATCAGCCATGATGGAATGGTGGAGTAGTCTCCATGGGATAGATGACCCAATTCTGCTCCTAAGTCAAGACAGCAGGTGGTGGATTGTTGTCTCAGCTGCTGGTGCACATCACAAGTCCTGGTTACACAACCACTGACTCCGGGCAGACAATCTCTGAAGAGTATTGTTAATGGCTGGGGTCGCCCATCTTGTAAAGACACTGTCCACAAGAAAGCAATGGCAAACTAACTCTGTAGCAAAAATTGCCACGAGCAATCATGGTCTGACGATGATCACCCACGTCACATGACATGACAATGATTGCATTTTGGGAGATCAGACTAGGGTAGTATGGTAAACGGTAGGAACCTGTGGAGTGGGTATTATGGAAACTATTCCCTCTAAGCTCCACAGGAACATGGCCACACTGCAACAGAAATGCTCCTGTGCATGTGGCCTCTGTTGCCACACAGCAGGAGTTCTCTTTTATAATGTTTGATTAAAAAACTGTGCAGGTTTCAGGCCATCTAAAACTTTGCTGCTCACTGCAATGGTCAGTCAGTGCAGCTGAAAAAGAAACACGAGGGAACATTGGTTACAGAAAAGGGAGACCCGAGATTTCATCATTCTAAGAGTGATTAGTTCACTGAAAGTCTTCAGTCAACGGAGGTGAAGATGGTGTTTATTACTTTTAACAGGCAGAACTGTATATAAGAGTTAGGAAATTATAATGCAATTATATAAGACATTGGGTGAGGTCACACTTAGAGTTGTATGTACAGTTTTGGTCACCATGTTGTAGAAAAAGTTTAATAAACTAGAAGGTGTACAGAACAGATTTACCAGTGTGTTGCCAGGACTTGGGAGCCTAAATTACAAGGTTCTTCACAGAAAGGATGGTGGGTACTTGGGATGAGCTGACAGAAATATGGTTGAGGTGGCGACATTAACGATGTTTAATAACCTTCTAGGTAAGAAGGGTCTTGGCCCGAAATGTCAACTGTTTATTCACGTCCATAGATGCTGCCTGACCTGCTGAGTTCCTCCTGCATTTTGTGTGTGTTGCTTCAGATTTCTAGCATCTGCAAAATGTTTGTGTTTAGATGAGCAGATGGATATGGGAGGTTTAGAAGGCAATAGGCCAAACACGGGCTGATGGGTCAGCTTGGTCTAAATAGGCCAAAGGACCTGTTTCTGTGCTGTAAGTTTCAATGGCTCTGTGACTCTCTGAGACTAGCCAGCAGACAGCATGGATGAATTGTGCTGAAGGCCCGTTCCTTTGCAACAAGACTCTCATTAGCTATACCCCTCATTCTTTTGGGCAAATTCACTGACCCGTCAATGATCACATCATAGCTGGTGGGAGTTTACTGTGCACATATTAACTGTCAGCTTTCCTCCATTACTCTGCCGAAGACACTCCCAATAAAACACTTGGCCTAAAATTTCTTCAGGATGTAGGGTCCTGATGAAGTGTCTCAGCTTGAACTATTAGCTGTTTATTCACCTCCGTAGATGCTGAGTTGCTCCAGCAGTGTGTGTGTATTGCTTTGGCTGAAAATTGTGGAGGAACTTAGCAGGTTAGGCAGCGTCTATGGAAATTATTTGAGGTGTATGTGGTGTCCCAGGAGGGGTAACACTCATGTCTTGTCAGGTCATTTGTGGGGCAGCTCACTCACCTTTGGGCCCACCAGAGGCTCAGCTCACCCCTGTGGCTCCAAGTAGCTGTTTTCAAGTGGCAGCGGCCACGCCCCGATTCACTGCTTCACCTGGTGGGCTAAACCAGGTTAGGGTAGCCAGCGGACATGGTGAGACAGGGACATGTCTGTCCAAGCAAGTGAAGTCAGCTCCAGCAGATGAGTAGGTGGGATTTACAGACAGGGAGGCAGTTCTGCGACGCTTTGTGAAGAGCAAAAGCCATGGCAAGGCACAGAAATGGACTTGTTCATCCTTGCAGACGAGCAAGACCCCAGTTTGTGATGGCTTCTGGTACCACTGAGGATGAGAGCGTGGAATCGCCTGGGTGCAATGGCTCCTCCTCTGCACAGCTCTCCTGTCATCGGATGTGACGGACAACTACCAAACAGCAGGGCTGCTAAATGCAGGCTTCTTCTTAGTATTGCCACAGAAGAGATCAGCTTTTCATTTTATTGTTTGCTGAGGCAGCTATATCTGACCATAAATGCTCCACAGACCCAAGCACAACGGCATCTGACAAGAAGGAATCCAGTCTGACTTTCTGAATGCAGTCTCTAAAATGACGACAAAAGATATAAGATTATTGTTGCTTCCTATATCAACAGCTGGACCATTCCCGAATTTCAACTGCACCTTAATGTCGCTGAAAAACACATACCATAAAACTTGTTCAGAAAGAGTTAATTAATTTAATACTTCGAAGGACGAAACAAATGAACCCATCTGGAAGCTAATGGTTGTGAAATGGGCCAAACAAAGGAAGGAATTTTAAAAAGATAAAATGGTCTTTGCAGAGTAAAAGTTATTTAATGCATGGTTAATATGGAAGAGCTTTTCCCCTTAATTCATTTGCTTACTTTGGCTGAGGAATCTATTTGAGATTCCGTAGACAGAGTATTATTCAAATTAGTATGTTCTTAAGTACAAGGGCTTAATTGTTCTCTGTGTAGGCGTAAAGGGTCCTCTTGTGATAAGTGCAACGAAGAGAAATCTAACCAGACAAACAATATATGTTAAACTCGCATGTGATAATTCTCCATTGTCAATAAGCTGAAAGAAGAAACTGCTGGGTGCTTCAACTTTGTTGCTTAGCAGCGGGAAATGACCTGAATAACTTCTGTACATAAACCTGTGGTGAACCATTTCATTTCCAATCCCTATTCCCATTCTAACATGTCAATCCCTGACTCCTCTGCCACCACAATCAGTTTGAAGGAGCAGCACCCTAAATCCCACCTGTGTAGCCTCCAACTTTGATTTCCCAAACTTCCGGTAATTTGTCCCCCTGCCCCATCCTTCTTGTTCAATTCCCCACTCTGGCCTACTTCTTATCTCACCCCCCTCACCTGCCTATCACCTCCCCTGGTGCGGATTCACCTTCCTTTTCTCCATGGTCCACCTTCTTCTCCTATCAGATTCCATCTTCTCTGACCCTTTAACTTTTCTAACTATCATCTCCCATCTTCTTTCTTCATCCCCCTCCCCCACCTAACCAGCTCCAACTATCCCCTTCTACCTTATCCTCCTTCCTCTCCTCCGACCTCCTTTTTCTTCACCCTGATGAAGGGTCTTGGACCGAAACATTGACTGTTTATTCACTTCCTGACCTGCTGAGATCCTCCAGCATTTTGCCTCTGTTGAACTTCTGTTCATCCCACCTTGCCTTTGAACAGAGAACGAAGGCTTGAAAAACCCCAAGGCACTGGATACAACAGGACACAATGACAGACTCCCATTTACATTGCTTCAACATCACCAAAACCCTGTCCCAAACACCTTGGAGTTTTGTTGAATTAAAAAAAAGATGGACATAGCTGGTGGAGACTGTCAGCCAACATTTTGGTTGATGTGTTAGGGATTGAGGAGCAGTTTAGATGAGAGAGAGAGAGGATGAGATTTAAAATTCAAGATTGTTTAATGTCATTTCCAGTACTCAAGAGTAAAGGAGATGAAATAATTAAATAATTGTTACTTTGAATCCGATGCAGCACAAAAAAATCATAATATGATAACATAATAAATAGAAATACATAGACAGCTTATCTACACAGATTGATTGCATGTCCTTTAAAAAGGGTTCTAGAAGGAACCCTTTAAAAAGGGTTCTAGAAGGAAGCCTAGCAATTATAGACCTGTCAGTTTGACATCAGTGGTGGGTAAATTAATGGAAAGTATTCTTAGAGATAGTATTTATAATTATCTGGATAGACGGGATCTGATTAGAAGTAGTCAGCATGGATTTGTGCGTGGAAGGTCATGTTTGACAAACCTTATTGAATTTTTTGAAGAAGTTACGAGGAATGTTGACGAGGGTAAGGCAGTGGATATAGTCTATATGGACTTCAGCAAAGCCTTTGACAAAGTTCCACATGGAAGGTTAGTTAAGAAGGTTCAGTCGTTAGGTATTAATGCTGGAGTAATACAATGGATTCAACAGTGGCTAGATGGGAGATGCCAGAGAGTAGTGGTGGATAATTGTTTATCGGGATGGCCGGTGACAAGCGGGGTGCCTCAGGGATCTGTTTTGGGCCCAATGTTGTTTGTAATATACATAAATGATCTGGATGATGGGGTGGTAAATTGGATTAGTAAGTATGCCGATGATACTAAGGTAGGAGGTGTTGTGGATAATGAGGTGGGTTTTCAAAGCTTGCAGGGAGATTTATGCCGGTTAGAAGAATGGGCTGAACGTTGGCAGATGGAGTTTAATGCTGAGAAGTGTGAGGTTCTACATTTTGGCAGGAATAATCCAAATAGAACATACAGAGTAAATGGTAGGGCATTGAGGAATGCAGAGGAACAGAGAGATCTAGGAATAACTGTGCATAGTTCCCTGAAGGTGGAGTCTCATGTAGATAGGGTGGTGAAGAGGGCTTTTGGAACGCTGGCCTTTATAAATCAAAGCATTGAGTACAGAAGTTGGGATGTAATGCTAAAGTTGTACAAGGCATTGGTAAGGCCAAATTTGGAATATTGTGTGCAGTTCTGGTCATCGAATTATAGGAAAGATATCAATAAATTAGAGAGAGTGCAGAGACGATTTACTAGGATGTTACCTGGGTTTCAGCAATTAAGTTACAGAGAAAGGTTGAACAAGTTAGGTCTCTATTCATTGGAGCGTAGAAGGTTGAGGGGGGATTTGATCGAGGTATTTAAAATTTTGAGAGGGATAGATAGAGTTGACGTGAACAGGCTGTTTCCATTGAGAGTAGGGAAGATTCAACCGAGAGGACATGATTTGAGAGTTAGGGGGCAGAAGTTTAAGGGAAACATGAGGGGGTATTTCTTTACTCAAAGAGTGATAGCTGTGTGGAATGAGCTTCCTGTAGAAGTAGTAGAAGCCAGTTCAGTTGTGTCATTTAAGGTAAAATTGGATAGGTATATGGACAGGAAAGGAGTGGAGGGTTATGGGCTGAGTGCGGGTAGGTGTGACTAGGTGAGATTAAGGGTTCGGCACAGACTAGGAGGGCCAAGATGGCCTGTTTCCGTGCTGTGATTGTTATATGGTTTATATGGTTATATGGTCCGCAAAGTGATGCTAGACACAGGAGTGACTACATAATGTGACTACCAGGAAATGAAAATGCAGTTGTGGTTGGGGGTGTGGAGGGTTGGGTTTGTGGGGGGAGGTGTTGATCGGCCTTACTGCTTGGGGAAAGTTACTGTGCTTGACTCTGGTCGTCCTGGTGTGGATGCTATCTAGTCTCTTCCCTGATGGGAGTTCTGAAGCTCAGAAACTTGGGATGGCAAATGCAAATAAATTAGGGATTGATCATGTGGAGATCCAAGCTGAAAGGGTGGAGAAAACTGTGGAGGCCTGAGCAAAACTGTGGAGGGATTTGAAAACTACAATGAACATAGATCTGCATCGTAACAGCACAGCCTCTTTGGCCCACAATGTTGTGCCAACCTACTCCAATATCAGCCTAACCCTTCCTTCCTATGTAGCCTTCAAATTTTCTATCATCCATTTGCTTATTTAAGAGTACCTTAAAATCATGCTCCCTCATATTAGCTAGTTCTGCCCCGGGGAAAAGTCTTTGGCTATCTGTGCCTCTTATTATCTGGTACTCCTCTGTCAAGTCACCTCTCATCCTTCGGTCCAAAGCTAGTCTGGAGCAATTCAGGCTGAATCTTTTGGTGCATTCTTCACCACCCCTCCACCCAGTCATAAGGAAATCCTCAAAGCCTTGTATATAAATATGATACACACTCAGTAGCCACGTTATATGGTACTCCCTGTACCTAATAAAACAGCCATTGAGTGTATATTAGTGGTCTTCTGCTGCTGCAGCCCATCCACTGCAAGGTTGAATGTGCTGTACCTTTGAGATGCTCTTTCTGCACACCACGGTTGTAATGCGTGGTTGTTTGAGTTACTGTCACCCTTCTGTCAACTTAAACCAGTCTATCTATTCTCATCTGAGCTCTCTCATTAAAGCGTTTTCACCTACGGAAATGCCGCTCACTGCATGCTTTTTGTTTTTCACTCCACTCTCTGTGAAATGTGGAGACCGTTGTGTGTGTGTAAATCCCAGGAGATCAGCAGTTTCTGAGATGCTCCCATCACCTCATCTGACATCAGCAGACATCCCACAGTCGAAGTCACTTAGATCACATTGCTTCCCCGTTCCGATGTTTTGCCTGAACAACTGAACCTCTTGACCATGTCTGCGTGCTTTTATGCATGGAGTTGCTGCCACATGATTGGTTGATTAGATATTTGCATTAACAAGCAGGTGTAGAGGTGTACCTAATAACATTGCCACGGAGCGTAGATGCCATTTTTGTTCAAAAATAAATTTTGACGTATTTCACACTCTGCTTTATAATTTATGACCTGTTAATTAAACTGCAATTTGGTAATGTTGAATCCTGAGAATGCAAGTTAATTAAATCTGCAACAATAAAATACCGGCAATTACAAAGCATGTGTAATAATAACCCTTTAGTAATTTCAAAACATTAACAAGTTAGTTAACTGGAATAATTTTATTTTTAAATTGTTCAATCAATATCATGTCAGCTCAGCTGACAGTAGCATTTTCAGAAGGTCAAGGGTTGATATCTTCATTTCATAGCTGCAAATCACAATTTATTAACACAGTAATTGTTCAGAAGTATGGTTCTCTTGCCGAATTCAATTTCACCTTACTGTGTATGCATTCTTCTGCAGGGAAGGAAAATACAATGTTAATGGGGACTCTGAGTTGTTTTCTGAAATGATTTTCTTTTAAACAGGCTGCTCATTTGCAAGAAGGCAAAATATTAAGGATCAGAGTAGGTCAGAAAGTTAAACACAGAAACCGCCATGTCACTGCTGACTAATTTGCCCACCTACACATATCCCACTTGTCCCTGTCACAAATGAATCCTCTACTGTACACATTGCCAATTCAAGTACTTATCTAAATGTTTTATAAAGATAGTGACTCTTAGTATTTTATGAACAGCTTTTTCCCCGATGCCACATTTCTGAATGAACCCACGTCACTCACTCATTATTTTTTTCTTATTGCTCTCCTTTTTCAATATTTAATAAATTAAAAATATATACTGTGTATACAGTGCTGTGCAAAAAGTAGGGTGTGCATGCTTTTCACACAGCACCATATTTCTCTACATAGACTGGAGAATAAGTTTGTAACTTTGGCGGGAGCAAAGGGTGTTGGGAATGGTGAGGGTGGTACACTACGGGAGAGGTGTGGAATAGGTAGCAGAGAAAGAGTGCTGGGTGCAGGGGGTGGGGGGGCAGTTGTGTCGTAGGTACAGACATACCCAGTCCTGAAGCACCAGGCAAGGTCACTTGATTCCAATGAACAGATTTACTGATCATTACAGAATGTCTCTCTAGTGCTTCCTGCTCCTTCTGCTCACCCTTCCCCTTTTTGCAACCATAGTTCCCTCCTCCCTGCCCCTTTCCCACTCTCAGTCCATAATTGTAACCCATATCAGAATCAGGTTTATCATCACTTACGTATTTCATGAAATTTGCTTTTTATGCAGCAGCAGCTGTACAATGCAATGCATAGAATTACTACGGTACTGTGCAAAAGTCTTGGGCACTCTAGCTATATGTATGTAACTAAGACTTTTGCACAGTACCGTAATACATATTGTAATGTACTGCTACAGCAAAACACCAAATTTCACAACATACCCCAGTGATACTAAATCTGATTTCTGATTCTGACAGTATCTGATTACACCACCTCCTCTGGCTGGCGTTTCAGATGTTGTCCATTCCATGCCAACCTCTTCAGGAATCGTAGTCACATATCTGCCAGCTCTCCTGGCAGCACCTTTCATGTGCCCACCACTCTCTGGGTTAAAAAAAATACCTCTGATATCCCCTATACTTCCCTCCAATCACCTTAACATTATCCATTTGCATCCTGGGAAAAAGTCTGTGGTTGTCCACTGTATCTATGCCTCTTATCATCTCTATCAACTCACCTCTCATCCCTCCTTCACTTCAAAGAGAAAAGCTCTTGCTTGTTCAGCCTTTCCTCATAAGACATGCTTTCTGATCCGGGCAGCATTGTGGTAAATCTCCTCTGCACACTCATCATTCTGTCTTCTAACACTTTCTAGCCTTGGACCTTCCGTTCATCTTCTCCATCCTACCATCTACCTCCTGAACTCTTTACCCAGGCATTTACTCTCCAAACTTGTGTCGCATGGGCCGGACTCCTGCCAAGCGCCTTAGAAACTTCCCTGTTCTAGGTGTGATAGGAAAGCAAGTTGTGGTGTTCAGGTGCAGATTGAGTGGGTACTGGGAGACAGAGCAAGTACAGCCAAAGAACAGGTAATGGTTAACAAGGAACAAACTCTTCCTGAGTAGTCTAAAAATAAGCAACAATGCAGAGTGATTACATTATTCTAGATATTGTACCCTTTTTGTATTTATGTAAATTACAGAAGATACACTTGAGCTGACAATATAGGAGATTTGCCAAAATAAAGATGAACTACAGGGCAAAATATTCACAAAACTCTCTTATCATAAGAATATGAACCCAGGTGTCCTTGATTGTATACCCTGAATGATGATCTGACCTTGGTATCAGCTCCATTTTCCTGTCTGTTCCTCCTGCTCAATAAACCTCTTTATCTTGGCCTTAAGTATAGAGGCCCAGTGCATTACAGTCATATCCCTCCCTATTATCGACAGTATCTGCAGGAGCTGCTGCATCAAGAAGGCAATTTCCAGCATCAATGAACCCCACCCCAATCTTGTCATCTTCTCATAGCTACCGTCTGCCAGGAGGTACAGACGCTTGAAGTCCCACAACACCAGGTACAAGAACAGCTGCTTCCCTTCAAGCATTTGTTTCTTGACCCAACTGACACAAGCCAGCCGGTGGTGATGTCGCATTGGACTTTGAGGTGAGTGGTCCCGGATCTGAATCCATCCGGCTCCTTGCACACTTTCCATCCTTGAGCGTCAAGCTAGCAACTCGGCCTCGTAATAAACAGTCAAAAATGCTAAAGCAACAGCAAGGTTGCCACCTAACGCACCATAAAGTTGTAAAAGAACAACAACTGGCACAAGACTATGAAAATGAATAAACAGTCGACCTGCTAAATGGAGAGAAAATTCAAGTATAAAGGAACTAGGGATCCTTGTGCAGGATTGTCTAGAGGTTACTTTGTAGGTTAAGTCAGTGGTGAGGAAGGAAAATGTGACGTTAGCATTCATTTCAAGAGGACTAGAGTATAAAAGTAAGGATGTAATGTTGAGAATTCATAAAGCACTGATGAGACCTCACTAGGATTACTGTGAACAGTTTTGGTTCCCATTGGAAAGGGCTCAGAGGATGTTTACAAAAATATTTCTGGGATTGAAAGGTTTGTTATATGAGGAGTGTTTGGCTGCTCTGGGCCTGTACTCAGTGGAATTCAGAAGAAAGAGGGGTGGGGGATCTCATTGAAACCTGTCGTATGTTGAAAGGCCTTGATAGAGTGGATGTTTTCAATGGTGGGGGTGTCTAAGACCAGAGGAGAACCCTTTAAGAATGGAGATGAGGAGGGATTATTTTTTTAGCCATACAGTGATGCTTCTCTGGAATTCGTTGTCAGAGGCTGTGTGTGGCAGAGAGTGATAGATTTTTGATTAGACTGGGCATGAAGGGATATGGGGAGAAGGCAGGAAACTGGGGCTGAGATAGAAAATGGATCAACCACATTGATATAGTGGAGCAGATTCCAGGGGCCAAATGATCTAATTCTGCTACATCTTATGGTCTTATGGTTTTGGGCCAAGACCCTTCTTCAGGATCAGCTGAGTTCCTCCAGCATTTTGTGTGCGTTGCTTTGGATTTCCAGCATCTGCGTGTTCATGATTTGCAAGCCTAACCCCAATGGGCAGTATGGTAGCAAAGTGGTTAGCATAGCACTATTACAGCTCCAGTGGCACAGGTTCAATTCCTACCACTGTTTATAAGGAGCTTGTATGTTCTCCCCATGACTGAACGAGTTTCCTCTGGGTGTTCCAGTTTCTTCCCAGAGTCCAAAGACGCGTGAGCTAGTATGCTTATTGGAGTAATTATGTGGCATGGGCCCTTTGAGCTGAAAGGGCCTGTTACTGTGTTTGGTGTAGAAATAGTAGGGGCTCTGACGGAAATATTTCAAATGTCTTTAGAAACGGGGATGGTGCCGAAGGATTGGCGTATTGCTCATGTGGTCCCATTGTTTAAAAAGGGTTCTAAGAGTAAACCTAGCAATTATCGGCCCGCAAGTTTGACGTCAGTGGTGGGTAAATTAATGGTAAGTATTCTTAGAGATGGTATATATAATTATCTGGATAGACAAGGTCTGATTAGGAACAGTCAATATGGATTTGTGCGTGGAAGGTCATGTTTGACAAATCTTATTGAATTTTTTGAAGAGGTACTAGGAAAGTTGACGAGGGTAAAGCAGTGGATGCTGTCTATATGGATTTCAGTAAGGCCTTTGACAAGGTTCTACATGGAAGGTTAGTTAGGAAGGTTCAATCATTAGGTATCAATATTGAAGTAGTAAAATGGATTCAACAGTGGCTGGATGGGAGATGCCAGAGAGTAGTGATGGATAACTGTTTGTCAGGTTGGAGGCCAGTGACTAGTGGTGTGCCTCAGGGATCTGTACTGGGTCCAATGTTGTTTGTCATTTACATTAATGATCTGGATGATGGGTTGGTAAATTGGATTAGTAAGCATGCAGATGATACTAAGATAGGTGGCATTGTGGATAATGAAGTAGGTTTTCAAAGCTTGCAGTGATTTAGGTCAGTTAGAAGAGTGGGCTGAATGATGGCAGATGGAGTTTAATGCTAATAAGTGTGAGGTGCTACATTTTGGTAGGACTAATCAAAATAGGAAATATATGGTAAATGGTAGGGCATTGAGGAATGTGGTAGAACAGAGTGATCTAGGAATAATGGTGCATAGTTCCCTGAAGGCGGAATCTCATGTGGATAGGGTGGTGAAGAAAGTTTTTGGTATGCTGGCCTTTATAATGCTGGCATTGAGTATAGGAGTTGGGATGTAATGTCAAAATTGTACAAGGCATTGGTGAGGCCAAATTTGGAGTATTGTGCACAGTTCTGGTCACCGAATTATAGGAAAGATGTCAACAAAATAGAGAGAGTACAGAGGAGATTTACTAGAATGTTACCTGGGTTTCAGCACCTAAGTTACAGGGAAAGTTTGAACAAGTCAGGTCTTTATTCTTTGGAGCGTAGAAGGTTGAGGGGGGACTTGATAGAGGTATTTAAAATTATGAGGGGCTAGATAGAGTTGATGTGGATAGGCTTTTTCCATTGAGAGTAGGGAGATTCAAACAAGAGGACATGAGTTGAGAGTTAAGGGGCAAAAGTTTAGGGGTAACACGAGGGGGAACTTCTTTACTCAGAGAATGGTAGCTGTCTGGAATGTGCTTCCAAAAGAAGTGGTAGAGGCAGGTTCGATATTGTAATTTAATGTAAAATTGGATAGGTAGAATGAAAGGAATGGAGGGTTATGGGCTGAGTGCAGGTCGGTGGGACTAGGTGAGGGTAAGCATTCAGCATGGACTAGAAGGGCCAAGATGGCCTGTTTCCGTGCTGTAATTGTTATATGGTTATATGGTTATCTCTAAATAAAACATATTTTTTAAAAGGTTTAAGAGCACCATATCCTCTCTGCACTAGAATTGATATTTTTGTTCTAATTGTGTTATTTCTTATCAGAAATCGTGTATAGTGTATGTTTAATTTATGCTTTGTGAATGCAATTTATATGATGCTATGTGCCTGTGATGCTGCTGTTCCTCATATGTTCACTGCACCTGGGCATTCATGTGTAGATGTTGTAGTAAATGTTAATCTTACCTGTTCTTTGAAAGCCACTCCCCCATGCTAGCTAGGGACAGCCCTCTTTAAGAAGCATTGCAGCCCTCCCACTGGCCTAATGAGCCCGCATTACCCCATAATGCCCTGTGACCAATTAACCTACTAACTGTGTCTTTTTGAGGAAATCGGATAACCCGGAGGAAACTCACAGTGATGGGGAGAAAGTATAAACTCCTGTCAGACAGCAGCAGGATTCGAACCCAGGTCACTGGTGCTGTGATACCATTATGCTAATCACTATGCTATCATGCCACTCTGTTGATGGGAATATGGGAAGAATAAAATGAGAACAGTGGAGCTTGCTAGTTGGCATGAAATTAGTGGCCTGCATCCAGGCTGTATCACTATTTGATCTCATTGCTGATGACCAGAATTAGAAGAAAATAAATAAATAGTTTAACGTTGAACTCATTCTGCCTCATTTTGACTTTACACCTTAATGTTTAACTGCACTACACTTACTTTGTAGCTGATGCACTTTCTCCTGCATGGTTATCATTTTACCTTGTTCTACCTCAATGCATTGTGTAATGAAATGATCTGTATGAACAGTATGCAAGACCAAAAATAGAGGATACATCCTATTCCATCACGGGTAACGCCCTCCCAACCACTGAGCACATCTACATGAAACGCTATGGTAGGAAAGCAGCATCCATCACCAGGGACTGCCAGCACCCGGGACATGTTGTTGCTATCAGAAAGAAGGTACAAGAACCTCAGGAATCACACCACCAGGTCTTGAACCAAAGGGATAACTTCACTCAACTCCACTTAGCCCATCATTGAAATATTCCCACAATCTATGAACTCACTTAAAATGACACTTCATCTCATGTTCTCAGTATTTATTGCTTATTTATTTGTTGCTATTATTATTATTATTATTATTATTATTATTATTTTCCTTTTTCTATTTGCAGTTTGCTGTCTTCTACACTCTGGCTGAACACCCTAGTTGGGCAGTCTTTCATTGACTCTATTATGTTTATTATTGAAAATGAATCTCAGGGTTGCATATGGTGACAAATATGTACTTTGATAATAATTTACTTTGAACTTTGAAGCTTCTCACTGTATTTTGGTACATAGGACAATAGTAAACCAATACCAGTTCTAATGCTAATAGTAGTATTACCCACTGACTTTTCCTAGAGTCATAAAATAGAGCCAGAGAGCACTACAACACAAAACGTCCCTTCAGCCCATCTAGTCCACTCCAAACTATTCACCTACTTACTCCCATTGATATGCAGTCAAGCCATAGCTCTCCATACCCCTCCAAACTATGTACCTTGCTGAACTTCTCATAACTGCTGAAATCAAACCCGCATCCACCACTTCCATTGGCAGCTCATTCCACACTCTTACCACCCTCTGAGTGAGGAAGTTCCCCCTCCTGTTCCCCTGAAATTTTTTTATTTTTTATTCAGAACCCATAAGTTCTAGTTGTAGCCTCAATGGAAAAAATTTGCTTACCTTATTCATGCCAGCCATAATTTTGTATCTCTCTATCAAATCTCCCCTCAATGTACTAGGAAATAAAGTCCAACCTATTCAATCTTTCCCTCTAACCCAGGTCCTGATGTCCCAGCACCATCTTTAAATTTTTGCTGTACTCTTTCAACCTTATTGTAGCAGAAAGAAGATTATAGCTGGGAGCTTAACATCCAAAGATATACCTTGTATCAAAAAGCAGGTGGCCAGAGGGGGTGGGGTGGCTCTGTTGGTAAAAAGTAAAATCAAATAATTAGAACGGTGATAAAGGATTGGAAGGTGTAGAATCATTGTAGGTGGAACAAAGGAATGACAAAGTTAAAAAGATCTTGATGGGGATTATATACAGATCTCCAAACAGTGGCAAATACCTGGCCTACAAATTACAATGGGAGATAGAGAAAGCGTGTCAAAAGGGTGATATTACGATAGTCATGAGGGATTTTAATATGCAGGTACATTGGGAAAATTAGGTTGATGCAGATTTTGGATCCCAAGAGACAGAATGGTTATGCAATGGTTTTTTAGAACAGCTCGTGGTTGGGTGCACTGGGGATCAGCTATTCTGGATTGGGTGTTGTGCCTCACCTGTAAGGACTGTTTGGGGCCTTGAATGGTAGTGGGGGATGAGGTGTAGGGGCAGAGGTAGCTTTCAAAAATGCTAGGAGGGAAATCAGTGGGGAGAGATGAATGGACAAGGGAGTCATGTAGGGAGAGCTCCTTGTGGAAAGCAGAAAGTGGGGGGGGGGGGAGTGGTGGGAGGGTAAGATGTGCTTGGTAGTGGGATCCTGTTGGAAATTGTGGTAGTTCCAGAGAATTGTGTGCTGGACTTGGAGATTGCTGGAGTGGTAGCCGAGGACAAGAGGAACACTATCCCTGGTAGGGTGAGTGCAGACGTGCACTAAATGGAAGAGAAGCAGTTGAGGGCAGTGTTGATGGTGATGGAAGGGCAGTCCCTTTCTTTGAAGAAGGACTTCTCCTTAGTTCTGCAACGAAAAGCCTCATCCTGAGGGCAGATGCAGCAGAGTTGGGGGAATTGAGAGAATGGGATGGCATTTTTACAAGTAACATGGTGGGAAGCACTATAGTCCAGGTAGCTATGAGAGTCTGTGAGTTTATAACAGGTGTTGGTAGATAAGCCGTCTCCAGCAATTGAGACAAAGAGATCAAGAAAATGGAGTGAGGAGTTGGAAATGGACAGGTAAATTTGAGGGCAGGGTGGAAGTTGAAAGCAAAGTAGATGAAATCTTCGGGTTTGTATGGGTGCAAGATGCAGCACCAATACAGTTGTCAATATAGCGTAGGAAAATTGTAGGACAGCCACCATTGTAGGCTTGGAACATAAACTGTTCCAGGTAGCCGACAAAAAGGCAGACATAGCTGGGACCCACTTGAGTGACCATGCCAGAAAAAGCAGTGTCTCCCAGTGGCCACCCATTTTAATTCCACTTCCTATTCCATTGTGATATGTCTATTCATTGTCTCCTCTACTGTTGCTATGAGGCCACACTCAGGTTGAAGGGACAACGCTTTATATTCCATCTGAGTAACCTTCAGCCTGATAGCACGAAACATCAACTGTACTCTTTTCCATAGATGCTGCTTGGTCTACTGAGTTCCTCCAGTATCCTGTGTGGGTTGCTTGGATTTCCAGCATCCACAGTTTTCCTTAGGGGAAGTGATCATAATATGATCAATTCAGCATGCAATTTGACAAGGAGAATATGAAGTCAGATATATCAGTATTACAGTGGAGTAAAGGGAATTACAGAGCCATGGGAGAGGAGTTGGCCAGAATTGACTGGAAGGGAACGTAAGCAGGGACAATGGCAGAGCAACAATGGCTGGAGTTTCTGGGAGCAATTTAGAAAGCACAGTATAGATACATTCCAAAGAAGAAGAAATATTCTAAAGACAGGACGATACCACAGTTGCTGGTAGAAGAGGTCAAAGCGAACATAAAAGCAAAAGAGGGTTTATAATTAGTGTGACATTATAGGATTAGGAAGCTTTTAAAAACCAACAAAAGACATCTAAAAAAGTCGTAAAAAAGAAAAAGGTGGATTATGATATTAAAGAGGATATGGGAAGTTTCTTCAGTTATATAAAGTGTAAAAGAGAAGCAAGAGTAGATAGTGGAACACTGGAAAACAATGCTAGCGAGGAAGAAAATGGCAGACAAACTGAATAAATATTTTGAATCAGTCTTCACTGTGGAAGACACTGGCTGTATGCTGGAAGTTTGAGAGCGTCAAGGAGCAGAAGTGAGTGAAGTTGCCATGACTAGGGAAAGCTTGCTTGGGAAACAGAAAGGACTGAAGTTAGGTAAGTCACCTGGACAAGATGGCGTATACCCCAGGGTTGGCCGAAGAGACTGTGAAGGCATCAGGAATGATTCCTAATTCAATATTCAAAAGATTCTAGCATGGTGCCGTAGGACTGGATAATTGCAAATGTCACTCCATTCTTCAATAAGGGAGAGAGGCAGAAAACAGGAAATGATACTCCAGTTACTGATTTCCGTGGCTGGGAAGATGCTGCATCAATTGTTAAGGATGAGGTTTCAGGGTACTAGGAGGCACAACATAAAATTATCCATAATCAAGATGGTTTCCTCAAGGATAAATATTGCTTGACAAATCTGTTGGAATTCTTTGAAGAAATAACAAGTAGAATAGACGAATGCGAATCAGTGGATGTTGTTTACTTGGATTTTTAGAAAGCTTTTGACAAGGGGCCACACATGCGGCTGGTTAACAAGCTATGAGCCCATGGTATTACAGGAAAGATACTAGCTCTGATAAAACATTGGCTGATTGGCAGGAAACAAAGAAAGACTTTTCTGGTTGTGTCCCACAGGGGCCTGTGTTGGGACCACTTCTTTTTTACATTATTATATATGATTTGGATGATGGAATTGATGGCTTTGTGACCAAGTTTGTGGATTATTCCAAGATATTTAAGGTCAAGGTTGATAGTTTCTTAATCATTCAGAGCATGAAGGGATACAGGGAAAAATCAGGAGATTGGGGTGAGAGGGAAAATAGATCAGCCACAGTGAAATGGTGGAGCAGGCTTGATGGGCCAAATGGCCTAATTCTGCTCCTATACCTTACAGTTTTATTGACATCTTTCCTGTAGGTAGATGACTAAGACTGTATATAATACTCCAAATTAGGCTTATCAATGTCATATACAATTCCAAACTCCTGTACACTTTGTAAACTTTGATTTACAAAGGCCAATGTGCCAGCTACACCTTTCTTTACCTCTGTATTAGCCTGTAACGCCACCTTGAAGGATTTATGAATCAATATTCCTAGATCCCTCTGTTCTACCGCAGTGCCCAACCGCTTTGTCTGTATGACCTACCCTGGTAGCTCCTTTGAAAGTACAAAACCTTACACTTGACTGTGTTAAATTCCGTCATTTTTTCAGCTCATTCAAAGGTCATGGGGAGAAGACAGGGGAATGGGACTGAGGTTAAATAAATCAGCCATGATGGAATTACAGAGCAGACTCAATGGGCTGAATAGCCTAATTCTACTCCTAGATCCTATGGTCATTTCTATCCATATGAAGGCCACTGATCAGCATGGGTTTCTTCCCTTGTGCCTTAAGATAATTTGATTTCTTTTCTACAAAGTGAATGATGCTAATTTCAGCATGTTCTCTATGCCAACAAACAGCAAAGATTGTCTGAAACTAATCCCAAGGGAAGTTGCTACTTGGAGTTGTAGCTTTGCCTTGAAGTCAGTGTCACATCAATTACAGGATTCTGAGAAAGCCACACAGCTACAGGGAAACTACGTTCCTATCAGAAATTATTTTCCTGACATGGCCCTGAAGAAGGCTTTTAAAATTTTTTGTTTCTTCCTTGTCATTGCAACATCAAATATCTGTGCAAGGAAGATGTTGTAATGCAGAAAAAAGGAAAACTAAGACAATTTTTGGATAACTAAGGACTTTTATCTGGATAACTGAGATCGATTTCTGGATTACAGTCAGGGACAGAAGGCAGTGTGGATTCTGAGCATTGCTCCAGTGTGTAGATACCCCTTGGTATGGTATAATGAAAGGATTCTATGGCAGTTACAGGCAGAATCTTACTGCCTATGACAGAATTAGCTTTAGTTTCCTTCATTCCAGGATGTTCCAAGGACAATTCCAGCTCTGAAGTATCTTTGAAGTGGAGGAGGTGTTGCAAAAAATAGGTAGCCCTATAGGGAGTGGGTAGCTAGCTCTTATACTGAGATGGATCTTATACTGATATGGATCTTATGCTGAGATGGATCTCATATTGAGATGGATCTCATACTGAGATGGATCTTATACTGAGAAGCCATCACCTCTATCAACGAATTCTGTGTCTGGAATCAATTCAGAGTAACATCAAACCATTCGTAAGATCCCAGTGAAAGACTGATTTCAATCTGTTGTTGAGAAAGGTGAGTTTGACCACGTGACTCATTTTCCACCATTTGATTTCCAAGGCTTACACTCAGTGGCCACTTTATTACACAGAAAGTTAGATTGATCTTTGAGCGGATTGAAAGATCATGACAACATTGTAGGCCATAGGCCCTGTACTGTGCAGCTACATTCTATGCTCCATCTTCTATACTTGGCATCCTCCTCTTATTGCTGACCAGCTTCACTAAACTATCACCTCTGCCAACCTACTCTGTGACTGGAAGCAGCTCTCAATAACAAAATAGTTCTATTTTTTGAACATTTCTTTACCCCTTTCAATCTTCAGGGTTCTGAGGAGAACACAGCCATCCTATCCATGTCTGTAAACTGCAACATGGCAAGGGTTAATCTTGAGTGCAACTATACAGAGCAAGGTCATTGAGTCACACAAAAAAGCCCTATGACCCATCTAGTCTGTACTGAACTTTATTGTCTAGTTCCATCACCCAGCCCATAGCTCTTCATCTCCCACCCATCCATGTACTTATAACAACTTCTCCTAAGTGTTGAAATTATCCCGTATCCACCACCTTCTGAGAGAAAACATTCCCCTTATGTTCCCTTTAAACATCTCATCTTTCACCTGTAAGCCCATGACCTCTTGTTCTGAACTTACCCAACCTCAGTGGAAAAAAGTCTGCTTGCATTTACCCTTGAAATACCACTTATAATTTTGTAAACGTCTAGCAAATCTTTCCTCAATTTGCTACACTCCAGGGAATAAAGTCCTAACCTATTCAACTTTTCCCTGTAAATCAGGGTCTCCAGTCCTGGCAATATCCTTGAAAGGATAGCTCCTGTTTGTGCAGCATAGAATATAAGGTCAATGCTATATGTTGTAACTTCAAAACATTAAAATAATTCAAATGAAAACAAGAGAGCCAAGTGATGCAAGTCTTAGTTTGTTCTTTATGCGAGTTTCACGACGTAAGCCATTCATGTATTTATATACAGGTAGTCCCCGAGTTACGAATGTCTGACTTACGAACAACTCATACTTACAAACCGAGGAAGGAGAATGCCGCCTGCCATTTTAAGTCGGATCGCGATGCTGTCCGCCATTTTAAGTAATTGCCGTTGACACTGTGTTGAGTGTGCAACTTTGTATTTGGCTTAAATTTTTCTTAGTAAGATTCACCCTGACCCCACCCACCCCCTACCGTTCCGGTTGGCTGATGGCGCAGTGAGATCAGCGCCAGGCTCGAGAATGGAGATTCCCGAGTTCGATCCAGTGACAGACCACTCCCATGCTGTGTTGATGTCGATCTAATGACTCCCATACCATCCGTGCCGGGTTGATGTCGAGCTCGCAACTTGACCTCGTTAAAAAAAACACCGTCACCTCCAGTTTAAATTACCACATGGAATATTGTGGAGGATTAAATACCCAAACTCAGCACAGACCCCACTTGTCCCACTTAACCTGTCTCAGAGCGGTGGAGTTTAGGACATGGGGAATTCAGTGTGGTGGTCCTTAGGATCCAGCAGAACTCGGCAGCCAGCGGAGGTTGGGACCCGCCGCCCGTAGTGTTTCTGTTCCGTTGATGGGAAACGATCGCAATTGAAAATAAAGTGGAAATAATAAAGCATTTGGAAAGATGTGAAACGCCATCAGTCATTGGAAAAGCGTTAGGCTACAGTTGGTCAACGATCAGAACAATTTTTAAGGATAACGGATAAAGTGAGAATAATGGAGCATGTGAGGTCCTGCCCCGATGAAAGCTACAATTATTACTAAGCAACGCAGTGGTTTAGTTATTGGAATACATACATTTCTTAAGTGTTTTATATGCATAGAAAGGTAAAATATGTACTATATACTAAGACAAACGTTTGACTAACTGACGCTAAATAATTACCGGATGTACTTATTCTGACTTAAGTACAAATCCAACTTAAAGACGGACTCAGGAACAGAACTGGTTCGTAACCCGGGGACTGCATGTATAAGTAATCTGTAACAAATAAGAATGTTTAATCAAACAATATATATATAAATATATACAAGATCACTCAAATATTACTGAAATATTAGAACAAATAGCAGACAGACTTTTTGTAAGGACACCTTATTATTCATGATAATCCTGCAAGAGGACCACAACCTTTTCAAAGGGATTGGAGGTTTGTGAGCCTCAATGACCTGGACAGCTACGCCAGCTGGAGGTAGGGCTCTTTTCTTTGGTCCTTGGTAGGGTTACCCGTGCCAAACTGGCCAAAGGGTAGAGACCAGAGTAAGAGTATTCCATTGATCCTCAGGTTTAGGGATTAAGTTCAGGGCTAACAACCCTGACTGGTCAGACAAAACCATTATGCAAACAGCAATGAAGAATCATTCTACATCTGAGTGTGATGGTATTCCTGAGTCTCCACCTAGGACTCGCATGACTGACAGTAGTGAAAAACAAACAGAAGCTATTGGCATGGTGAAGGATGCCAAGGACACCGCCAGAGATGGAGGACCTTCATTACTGCCCTAAATGCCAGTGGCTTAATAGGCTGTTAGTTTGTGGTAGTATTACTTTATGTGTTGTGGGTGTGTCTGTAAATTGAATGACAATAAACTAGAACTTGAACTTGAACTTTCTATTGGAGAATAGCTCTAAGATATAGTGGGCCACTTTTGATCAGGTAAAAGGTTGAATAGGATGTAGTTTTAAGTACTTGTAAGAATGTATTGCGATTGATATTCTACGTATGGGAATTGGAATTTGGTTATTATTTCACCAGTGAAATGTTTGTCTGGGGTACACTTCAGATAGATTAATTCATTACACAGCACATTGAGGTAATATAAGGTAAAGCAATAAATGAATGCAGACTAAAGTTCAATAGTTGCTGAGATAGTGAAGTGCAGGTTTTCAAAAAGGTGTAAAAACGTAACAAAGTAGATTGTGAGGTCACGATTAGGATTTCTTGTACAAGGGGATCATTCTATAGAATTATAACAGCAGGTAGAAGCTACCGTTCAGCTATGTTATGGTGGTAAAAATAAGAATTTAGAAGGTGCACAAGTTTCCAATTGGTCAACATTTGTATAAAATTGTCAATTATGAGTAGAGGTTCCATAACAGTTCAGTGAAAGAGGCAGAAAGGGGCAGTATCTTTTCACTATTGCCATCAGGAAAGAAGTAAAGAGGCCTTAGGACTCATACCACCATGTTCAGGAACAGTTATTAACCCTCAACCATCAGGTTCTTGAACCAGAGGGGATAACTTCGCTGATCTTCACTCAGCCCAACACTAAACTGTTCCTGTAACTTATGAACTCACTTTCAAGGACTCTGCAACTCATGTTTTTTGATTATGTTATTGCTTATTTGCTTATTATTATTATTTTATTTTTTGTATTTTCACAGGTTGTTGTTTATTAAGCAACGGTTGTTTGACCATCGTTGATGTATGTGGTTCTTCACTGACTCTATTGTGTTTCTTTGTATCTATTGTGAATGCAAAAAATCTCAGGTTTGCATATGGTGAGATATATGTACTTTGGTAATAAACTTACTTTGAACTTTGAGTATAACTTTGTGACATATTCTGTGTAATTCCTTGTTGACTAGTGGGAGGAGCTGTCACATGCAGTAATGAACAAACTGCATGGTTCACTGAAAAGACTAAATAGGTGAGAAGTTTAAGTAAACTTTAATGAGAATTTACAGATCTCTGACCTCAGGATTTAAGGCTCATCCTACAATACAACTGTAAAAGCTGCGTGTTTGGGAAACAATAAGACTACTTAAGAGACACAATAAAAATTGCATTCTTCTCATTTCTCCTCACTGAAAGATTACAGATCCTCACAAATGTGAGGTGATATTTTGTTTAGCTGTGTACATGTGTACAGTTGAATGACAATAACCTCGAACATGAGTTGGGTTTATTGGATAAAGAGATGACAGAAAAATGCTTGCAGAGCTGAGGGATCAAGCAGAAGGAGTAAGACTAAATTAACTGCACATTCAAAGAGCTAACACCAGGTGTGATGGCCTCTTCTTTCCTCATGATCTTAGGACAGTACTGCACCAGTCCATTGACCCAAAATTTTGTGTCAAATTATTCAATTGTGATTAAATATCCAAATAAACCTTTCTAGCCACACAATGTCCATATCCTTCCATTTTCCTCACATTGAGCAGAGGCTGAGGGGAGATCTGATAGAGGATTATAAGTATTATGAGGTAGAAATAGAGTAGACAAGCAGTATCTTTTGCAGCACACACAAAGTGCTGGAGGAACTCAGCAGGTTAAGCAGCATCTATGGAGAGGAAAGAACAGGTGCTGTTTTCTCCTGGTAGGATTAGTCTTTAGCTCCAAGTGCTCCTGTCACGTTTTGTCACCCTGTAACCTTATCCTTCAATCTCTCTGAATTACGGAGGATAGCATGTGTATAAATGTCTCTCTCCAGCAGACTTCATCATGATCATCATGACTCCAGTATTTCTACTATTCTTTAGTATTTCTTAATTGCACACATGATTTTTTTGTATTTTATCGCTGAGCAACAGTGAACCATCTGATTGGCCTATCAGAGTTCTCTTTAGCAACTAGTTGACTTGATCAGCACTTCTGATCTGGCTATTGTTCATGACTGCACCTAATAAAAAAAGAAGAGTTGACATTTTGGGCTCAGACCCTTCAACAAGACTGGAACAGAAGGGGAAAGACACCCGAATAAAAAGGTGAGAGGAGAGGAGCGAGGACAAGCTGGAAGGTGATAGGTGAGGCCAAGAGGGGGAGGAAGGGTAAAGGGCTGGAGAGGAAGAAAGCTGATATGAGAAGAGAGTGGATCATGGGAGAAGGCAAAGAGGAGGGGACATAGGGGGAGGTGTAAGCAAGTGAGAAGAGCTAAAAGGCCAAAGTGGGAATATAAGAAGTGGGGGGGAGAAGGGAAGCTTTTTTTTACCGGAAGGAGAAATCGACATTCATGCCATATTGTTGGAGGTTACCCAGATGCAATATAAGCTGTTGCTCCCAAGATTGAAATGTCTAAGAGCAGAGGGAATGCATTAATATGAGAGAGAAAGTAATTTCAAAGATGTGAGGGCAAGTTTTTTTTACATAGAGAGGGATGGCTGTCTGGAGTGGTGGTAGAGACAGGAGTATTAGGGGCTTTGAAGAGACATTTAGATAGGCACATGATTGTGAGGAAAATGGAAGGAAATGGACATTGTGCAGGCAGAAGAGATTAGAAGGCTATTTGATCATTAATTTAATTGGTTTGGCACAACATTGTGGGCCAAATGGCTGTACTGTTCTGTGTTGTGAGTTACATAATTCATCCTCATTTAGAGTCACTTAATGAGAGTGACTTGGGAAAATAGGAGAATGTGAAAGAAACAATTTTGGCATCAGGTCCTCCATTTAACAGAGGAGAGTTGCAATAATCTTATTAATAGTGCTTGCTGATCTTTTCCTTCTACTGTTATTATTGAGAATTGAAATTATATTTTCAGCAGGTTTGTCAGGTTTAGGGAGGTTAGCTTCATTGATTTGACACTGTAAGGAAGAAGAATTTGCTCCCTCTGTCCTCTAGCATTGGTTGTCCATCTTAGTTTAACTCTCTTGCACTGCTGAGCTCAGAAACACCTCCAGCCAAGCCCTCAAAGTCACCCTCACCACTTATGCCAACTGATTCAGAATGCAATAGACAGCTGAATACAAGCTATGCGATTGTAACCCCCTGGGTCGCCACAGGCTCGCTCAGCTCATTCCCATCTAGGGGGAAGCAGCCTTCAGCCCTGCCAAACTGGGTAATCAGCCGGTGTGGATTCTGTGTGATGTCCCCGCCTCGCCCAAAACCAGACAGTACACCATATGCGATTAAATTAGTACAATTTATAAAGGTTACTATAACTAAGTGATTAATAATGATACAGTATATATGAAGAAAAAAAAATTAACTAAAGGCGCCAAACTTATCAAAGTCCAAACCATTTCGTGCACAACCGTTGGAGCTCAATTACTGAAGTCTTCTGGCCACCATTCGATCCCCTCCGAACTCCTCGACTCGCAGCTTAGGACCCTCCGAAGTGGTCAACCAAGCACATCTAGCTTCATCTCCTCTCCTCGGAGTAACTCCCGGCCTCGGACCCCCGCTTGGAGTCCGTTCCTTGCCCAGTTTACAGCATCGCGCCCTCTCTCTCTCACCCCCTCGCGCCGATCTGCCCAAAAGCCCGCCAACAATAGCTTACAGACTCACAAGAAAGAACAACATTAATCCCAATTGGTTTACAAAGGAATACAATTCTCGTTATCAGTAAATTTTAACCCAAACAAACTTCCAGCACTCTCTCGCAACAAAGAAGCATTCCTGCTTTTAACAAAACAAAGAAGCCATTTTGATTACATACACAGTAACAAAGAAAAAAGAAGAAACCCCCTTTACACAATGTTAAAGTTAAGGATCTACACTCAACAGCCACTTTATTCTGTTGGGTTCTGTTGGGTTTCTTTATTTTGTGGCTGCCTGTAAGCAAGTGCATCTCAAGAGAGAATATAGTGTGCATAATTTGATAATAGATGTACTTTGAACTTTGAACTTAGAGTGGCCACTGAGTGTAAATTCATGTTCTTCTGCTGCAATCACCCATCCACTTCAAGGTTTGACACGTTGAGCATTCAGAGATGCTCTTTTACCCACTACTGTTGCAACACACAATTATTTGAATTACTGCAGCCTTCCTGTCAGATTGAAACAGTCTCGCCATTCTTCTTTGACGTCTCGTACTAACAATGTGTTTTCTCCCCCAGAATTGTCCCTCACTGGATTTTTTGATTTTCTCACCATTCTCTGTGAACTCCAGAGATTGTTGTGCATAAAAATCCCAGGAGATCAGCAGTTTCAGTTATACTCAAACCACCCCATCTGGCACCAACAATCACTCCATGGTCAAAGTCACTTAGATCACATTTCTTCCCCATTCTGATATCTGGTCTGAACGATAACAGAATGTGTTGACCATGTCTGAATGCTATTATGCATTGAGCTACTGCCATATGATTGGCTGATTAAATATTTGCATTAATGAGCAGGTGTTCAGCTGCACCCAATGAAATGGCCACTGAGTGTTTATTCTGGGTTCGTGGCCTGAAAGCCAAACTGCGATCAGAGAGTCCCAGGGGTGACAAAGTTTGTAGGGCTAAGTCGAAGATCAAAGTCCAGAGTTTGTCAAGTGTGGAGGTAGAAGCCTAAAGGTTGAAGATCAATTTTGTTGAGTCTGAAAGTCAGATGCCAAATATCTGTGAATCTGCAAGTCCAGATGGCCCAAATGTGGCCTGTCCTGGGTTAGAAGGCCTTGTCGATGTGTGTGAGTGGGTAGGTGGGTGTGTAGAAGGGAGGGAGGGAGAGAATAAAGGGGCTTGTTTTGTTGTTGTTTGGTCTTGTCGTTGTTGCTTGAGCTGTTCTGTTGAACATTGTGGGGCCGTAGTGGCATGTGGTCTGGCCCTGCAGCTCTTTGGATTTTATTTTACTTATGTAGAGATGCAGTGAGGAACAGACTGTTCTGGCTCAATGACCTGTATCACCAAGAAATCCACCTATTCAGCACTAGTCTAATCACAGGACAATTTACAATGACCAATCTGACTATCTCGAATGTCTTTAGACTGCGGGAGGAAAGCGAAACACCCGGAGGAAACACGCACTCAATGGGAGGAACGTACGAACTTTGTGACAGAGGATGCCAGAATGGAATTTTGAACTCCGATGCTCTGAGCTGCAATAACTAACGGCTCTGCTTCCATGATGCTACACTACCATTGTGTTGGTCCTCAAAGCAAATGACATTTCACTGTATGTTTTGATCTTCATGACATAAATAAAACTGAATCAGATCTGAATCGAGTTTACACAAAACACCCTGAAACTAAAATCATGCTGTGACCTTGAGCTCCAGATGCAGACTAAACTTCAGTGACAACATTACAATGTCACAGAATAGGAACAGCGCAACGTTCTGCTGCCGAATCTATCACCAGATAAGCAGGGACAGAGAGGGAACCGTAGGCTCCATGCTTAAGGGCATGCTGCACCCCAGTGCCTTAACATTCAATGTGCTATTTACTTATAAACACACACATACAATTACCAACAATGTACCTGGATTTTGCCCAACAACAGATTTCAGAACCTCCCTGTCTGCTTCAAAGCTTTTATACCTATTTAGAGATACAGCACAGAAACAGGCTGCCCCAGCGCAACAAACCCCTGCTGCCCGTTTACACCCGTGTGACCAATTAACCTTCTGACTGGACGTCTTTGGACTGTGGGAGGAAACTGGAGCACCTGGAGGAAACCCACACGATCATGGGGAAAATGTAAAGCACCTTATCAACAGCGGTGGGAACACTGACACTGTAACAATTTTACACTACCCAGGATACGCTACAGACGGCATCCCAGGGCAGGTACTCACGATGTGCATGGCACAACTGGCAGGCGTGTTTACAGACAGTTTTAATCTCTCCCTCGCCCAGTGTAGAGTGCCCTCCTGCTTCAAAACGTCCACCATTGTCCCTGTACCTCAAAGGTCTAAGGTAACATGTCTGAACAAATGGAGCTTAGGAAAATAGAGGATGATGCGCTAGGGAAATTCTAAGTAGTTTCTAGAGTAGGCTACATGGTCGACAAAACATTGTGGGCCGAAGGGCAGGTACTGTGCTGTAATTTCCATGTTCTATGTTCTTCGTTCTATGAACACTGGTGTCCTGTCGCACTCACCTCAATAATAAGCAAATGCTTTGAGAGGCTGGTCAAGGACTACATTTGCACCATGCTATCACCCACACTGGACTCCCTGCAAGTCGCCGATACAACCGATCAACAGATGACGCAATAGTCACAGCTCTACATACCGTCCTTACCCATCTGGAGAAGAGGAATGCTTATGTGAGAAAGCTGTTCTTAGACTGTAGAATTCAACTGCATAATTCCATACAGGCTCGACAAGAAGCTCAGAGACCTCGGCCTTCACCCTGCCTTGTGTAGCTGGATCCTGGACTTCCTGTCAGATCGCCAACAGGTGGTAAGAGTGGGCTCCCTCACCTCTGCCCCTCTGACTGTCTACACAGGTGCCCCTCAGAGCTGTGGCTTAAGCCCCCTCCTTTACTCTCTGCATACCCATGACTGTGTCACCACCCACAGCTCCAGTCTGCTGATTAAATTTGCTGCCAATACTACATTATTTGGCCTAATTTCAAATAATAGCAAGGCAGCCTACAGAGAAGTCATCGCTTTGACACAGTGGTGTCAAAAAAACAACCTCTCCCTCAATGTTGCAAAAAACAAAGGAGCTGGTTGTGGACCACAGGAGGAATGGAGACAGGCTAACCCCTATTGACATCAATGGATCTGGGGTTGAGAGCGTGAACAGTTTTAAGTTTCTCAGCATATGCATCACCGAGGATTTCATGTGGCCTGTACATATCGGCTGTGTGGTGAAAAAGGAACAACAGCAGCTCTCTCACCTCAGCCAGTTGAAGAAGTTTGGTATGAGCCCCCAAATCCTAAGAACTTTCTACAAGGACACAATTGAGAACATCCTAACTGGCTGCATCACTGCCTGGTATGGGAACTGTACCTCCCTCAATCACAGGACTCTGCAGAGAGTGGTGCGGACAGCCCAGCGCACCTGTAGTTGTGAACATCCCACTATTCAGGACATTTAAAAGAACAGGTGTATGAAAAGGGCCCGAAGGATCATTGGGGACCCAAGTCACCCCAACCACAAACTGTTCCAGTTGCTACCATCTGGGAAATGGTACCGCAGCATAAAAGCCAGGACCAACAGGCTCCGCGACAGCTTCTTCCACCAGGCCATCAGACTGATAACTCACAATGATACAATTGTATTTCTATGCTGTATTGACTGTCCTGTTGTACGTACTATTTATTACAAATTACTATAAATTGCACATTGCACATTTAGGTGGAGGTGTAATGTAAAGATTTTTACTCCTCGTGTACGTGAAGGATGTAAGAAATCAAGTCAACTCAACTCAATACTATGTCTCCTGTTGCAGTTTGGTGCTGAATCCACTTTTGAAATATTTGCTCTCAGATTTGAACTCAAAGAAGTTTTAGTTTCACTGTTGGATTGGTGTTGGTTTATTACGGTTACACGCACCAAGATAGTGAAAAGCTTGACTTGCATTCTGTGCATACAGATCAGATCATGACACAGCACATTGAGCTGGAATAAGGTAAAACAATAACAATGCAGAATAGAGTGTAAAAGATACTGAAAAGGGGCAAACTCATAATGAGGTAGTTTGTGAGTCCTAGAGACCCTTTCATCAAACAGGACGCCTACTGAGGAGTCTGATGACAGAGGGATAGAAACCGTTCGAGCCTGGTGGTACCTGCGTTCAGGCTTTCGTATCTTCTGCCTGATGGGGAGGGGGAGAAGAGAGAATGTCTGGGTGGGAGGGGACTTTGATTATGTTGGTTGTTTTACCAAGGCAGTGAGAAGTGTAGACAGAATCCATAGAGGGGAGGCTGGATTTTGTGATGTGCACAACTCTCTGTAGTTACTGGCAATTGTCTTCACAGCAGCTGCAATACCAGGACATGACGGATCCTGATAGAGCACCCCTAAGGTGAATGATGCTTCTGTCGTGCCGCAGAGAGTTCCTGGCAGCTGCGAAAGGAGAGACTGAACAACTAGAAACTCCAGCCACTAACGACAACCGCCACGTACTCTTGCCCACACTGCACCAGAACACGTGGATCCCAGATCAGCTTCCACAGACACCTGACTCACCAATAGACAATGCCTTAGGAGAACATCGCACTCAACTTGACTGATCACACACCACTATAATTTGCATTGATAAAAATGTTTTCCTCCCAGATCCAACTCAGATGCAATCCCACGATCGAGTGGATCAGCAGTTGATTTAATTCATCTCTAGATCTCTAGCAGAGATTATTTGAACCATCTAAATACTTGGAATTTTATCTACTTAATTAATTTATTTAGTGATACAGTGTGGTCTAGACCCTTCCTGCTCTTTAAGCCACAACAACCTCTGTCAAACCCAATTAACCCTAACCCAATCACGGGAAGATTTACAATGTCCAATTAACCTACTCGATATGGCCCTTGGCTCAGAGAAAGTCCATTCATTCCACAGCTAGGATGTATAGAGACTCTTTCCAGAACAGCACCAGAATTAACTCCGAATCACTTCAAGCTGTAATACGTCAGAATTACCGCTATGCTACTGTGGCACCCATTTTATTTTTTCATCTGCTTCAACCAAGTATCATTTGTTGTCACAAATATTTGGTGTTGAAGGAAGACCGTGAATGTGGTGTCTTGCCTGAAACGGTGTCCTGTCTAATCACTGTTAAAGGTGAGTCTTCTGTTTAACTCCAGGGACATGCTTTGGTCAAACAATATTCCTGTGTGTCCTCAGCTTCCTTGGCAGGCTGAGTCAGCGGTAAGGAAGACAAATGCAATGTTAGCGTTCATTTTGAGAGGACTAGAGTTTAGAAGTAAGGATGTAATGCTGAAGTTTTATAAGGCATTGGTCAGACTGTACTTGGAGAATTAGTGGCAGTTTTCAATGCCTTATCTAAGAAAAGGTGTGCTCATATTGGAGAGGGTCCAAAGAAGGTTCATCAGAATGATCCTCGGAATGAAAAGATTAATGAATGAGGAACGTTTGATGTTTAACAGAGAAAGCTTGATGGGCCAAATGTCCTAATTCTACTCCTACATTTTATGGTTTTCCTTGAGTTCTGCAAATATTGACCCAATGGAGCTCTGTAGTCACATTCTGCATTTTAGCAATAAACTTGCCTCCTGATAGAGTCATAGAATCATAGAGAAGTACTGCATCAAAACAGGCCCTTTGGCCCATCTACTCCATGCCTACTCCCACCGACCTGCTCTGGGACCATCATCCACATCCCTATCCAAACTCCTCTTAAATGGTGAAATTGATCTCACATGGCCCCACTCGCGCTGGCAGCTTATTCCATGCTTCAGCCATTTAGCCCATCAAGTCTGCTCCACAATTCCATCATGCCTGATTTATTATTGCTCTCAAATTCATTCTCTTGCCTTCTCCCTGTAACCTTTGACACCCTGACTAATCAAGAACCCTATCAATCACTGCTTTAAATATACCCTTTGACTTGGCTTGGCCTCCACAGCCGACTGTGGCAATGAATCTACAGATACTCCACCCTCTGGCTAAATGAATGTTGCTTTTCTGCAACACTGCCCCACGCACAGTATATGTGCTCAGTGATGGACTGGGTTGAGTGGTTGTTGTGACACCAGCCAATCTCTCTCACTCTTGTACATCACCTCGTCATTTCCTGACAAGTGGGATGAAGGAGGAGATCTTGGAGAAGTGACTAATTTGCCCTTAAGAAAGTAAGGATTTCCATATAACTGCAGCGATGTGCCGGGTCCTGGATAAGTCATCTTAACACCTAGAAGTTTAAAACTGCTGACTCTCTCGAGCATCAATCCCCTTGTGTAGACTTGTTCTTTATCTAGCTCATGATGTAAACACATAGACCTCAGTTTATCTACAGTCTGACTCACCAAGTAGATGCCTTTATGCACTTGTAACATGAACAAAGCCCACTGTAAATCAGAGGGTTGGATGAAGATAATCAAGTTGTCTCCAAGGAAAATAATTCATGGACATTAGTACAATCAAAGACCAATTATATATAAATATTAGACTGAATTTGTTGCTGTAAGAATTATGTGTTTGCAGAGAAATAGGGATTTGTTATTTAGCCACATTCATCACTAAAGCATGATGCAAATTAGATTCAAATGGCTCTGGTATTATCTTGCATATGATTTACTATAATGATGGAGTGAATAGCTGAGGCGAGGTGTGGGGGACTTTTTCTTGCTGAAAAATCTCTTTGTTTTTTTATTCTTGTATGCCCTGTAGATCTTTTACTACAACTCAGTTCTGGGAAAAGAACTCTGCTTTCAAGAAATGAAGTAAATTGTGAACCTTGATGGATCCTTGGCACTGTTAATTTGACAAAATATCAACATTTGTATTCGTAACACTGGGAGTGAAGTTCCTTTTCTGATGTAGCTCAAGGGTACTGTAACAGGAGTACAAAGCTCCTCGCCAGTAAAAGCACTGGGGTTTACTGAAATTCCAGATACAGATTTACTTATCACATGTAAATTGAAACATACATCGAAATGCAATGTTGCGTTAACAACCATCACAGCTTGAAGGTTTGCTGAGGGCAACTGCAAATGTCATCATGTTTCTGGCACCAGCATGACATGTCCACAGTTTACTAACCCCCCGTCTTTCGGACGATGGGAGGAAACTGGAGCACCCGAAGGAAATCCACATGGTCATGGGGAGAAGGTACAAACACCCTACAGACAGACAACACGTATAAGTGTGTGCTGGGGGCAGCCCACAAGGGTTGCCACTCATCATGGCACCAACGTGCCCACAACGTCCAGCAGAACAACACAGAACACAACAAGCAGCAAAACAGTAGTAGAACAAACCGTGTTCCTTCCTCCCTCCCACCCACATACGGACAGCCCTCCGATACGACAAAGCACATCAGAGATCGGAACACACACAAAATGATGGAGGAACTCAGCAAGTCAAGCAGCATCTATGGAAAAGACCGAGACCCTAATCTCAGACTGATGAAGGGTCACAGCCTGAAACTTCAACTGTTTACTGTTCTCCATAGATGCTGCTTGACTGTTCTGTTCCTCCAGCATTTTGTGTGTGTGTTGCTTGGATTTCCAGCATCTACAGATTTTCTCTTATTTGACATAAAACATAGGAACAGAATTAGGCCATTTGGCCCATTTCATCATGGCTGATTTATTATCCCTCTCAACCTCATTCTCCTGCCTTGTCCCTGTAACTTTTGACATCCCAACTAATGAAAAACCTGCTTTAAATACATCCAATGACTTGGCCTCCACAGCCATCCACCGCAATGAATTCCACAGATTCTCCACCCTCTGGCTAAACAAATTCCTCCTCATCTTCGTTCTGTTATGTACCCCGTCACCGGGTTAAGAACCAGCAGAAATAGAAAACACTTTGGATTCTGTTATTACTAATAACTAATAGTGTTTATTAGTAAACTAAGCAATACAGTAATATAAAATGCACATATATGAAACAGATTAGCAATGATATACACAGAAGTGTGGAAATAGGAACCAAAACCAGGCTCTTTCAGAGCTAGGGGTAAATGGATGCAGTCTTACGATATGATGCAGAGTTCAGTTCAGTCCAGGTCGAGGTAGTTGTTTGAGTATCGTTGGAGAGAGAGAGAGAGAGAGAGAGGTGATGCTATTGTCATCGATCTTCCCGTTGTCTTCCTGTTGTGGTCACAGACTATGACCATATCACGTACGACTGTTCTTCAGTGGTGGACCTGTCACCCAGGCAAGAGTGGACACACAAACAGTTCCCCACCGGTCACACCTTCTCACATTGTGAGCCACTGATCAATTTCCCCGAGTCGATCCTCAAAACCCCCACCTTCACGTGGGTGCACAAAGCTCGTTCAATGTCCCATGGTGTGTCTGCCTGCGTCTTAGCAGACCAGCATTGTATCTCCACTTTCAAGGCGCCGGCTGTCCATCAACCGGTCCCGCCTTGCTGTCTCTGCAAGAATCTTAACAAGCAGGCAAAAAGTGTCCTTGGAGCAAAGGTAAACAATCAGCCAAGGAGCCATAATATTAAATCTTGTCTCTCTCTGTCTCTCATCTTCTGCTGGGTGCCTCCCGCTCTCTCTGTCAATAGCAGCACAGGTCAATAGGGTCAGCTCTGGATGCCATCTCAAGCTCGGTTTGCCCATCACAGTTCCAAGTAGACATTTCTGAGGCTGTGCAGTCTGGTCCTAGATTCATCCACTATATGAAACATTGGGACAAGTTTTCAAACAGGTGTATTAAAAAACTTTCTTGTAGCAGTAACACAGGTAGATAGGTACAGATGACACATAGAGAATAATCAGAGTTAGAATCAGATTTAATATCAATGAATACTGTCTATAAATACTGTGGAAAAGTCTTAGGAACCCTAGATTTTTATTTGGTATCAGATTGTATGGCCTCCATAGAGCCCTGATCTCAACCTCACTAAGGCTCTTCAGGATTATGTGGAAAGACAGAAGCAAAAAGACAGGAGGACTGTGGCAAGTTCTCCAAAATGGTTGGAACAAACTACCAGCTGATTTTCTTATAAAACTACACAACGGTGTACCTATGAAAATTAATGCAGTTTTAAACGCAAAGGGTAGTCACACCAAGTATTGATTTGATTTAGTTTTTTTACTGTTTACTGCTCTTTATAGTAAATATTTTGATATTAAAATTAAAATTTCATTATTTTTGAAAGCATCTTTGCCTTGCAGATTTTTTTTTGCATGCACCGTACAGTGTATATACTTCCTCACCCCTTATGGGTGGTGTGTATGTTTTTTTCCTTTAATCTCAGATCCTCTACCAGAGGCCTGGGGGCTTGAGGGTTCAGCACAGTATCCTTGCCGTTCCTAGTAGTGCACTCTTCTGAACCGTGATCTCAGGTGTTGTTCCTGGGATTTGTTGGAGCCACTCTGTCAGTACAGCTGTCAGAGCTCCAAGTGCTCCTATCAGCACTTTGACCTTCCACATCTTCTCGATCTGCTCTTTCAAGCCCTGGTATCTCTCCAGCTTCTCATATACATAAAGTGTAAAAGAGAGGTGAGAGTGAACATTGGACAATTGGAAAGCGATGCTGGAGAGGTAGTAATGGGGAACAATGAAATGGTGGATGAATTGATTAAGTATTTAGCAGAAGCCTTCACTGTGGAAGACACAAACAGTATAGTGAAAGTTCCAGGTGTCAGGGCTCATGAAATGCATGAAGTTATCAACCAGAGAGAAGGTTCTTTGAAAATTGGAAGGTCTGAAGGTAGATAAGTGACCTGGACAAGATGGTGTACACCCCAGAGTTCTGAAGGAGGTAGATGAAGAGAATGTGGAGGCATTAGTAATGATCTTTCAAGAATCACTAGATTCTGGAATGGTTCCAGAAGACTGGAAAATTGCAAATGTAACTCTACTCTTCAAGAAGGGAGTGAGGCAGAAGAAAGGAAATTGTAGGCCACTTATTCTGACCTCAGGGATTGAGAAGATGTTGGAGTTGATTATTAAGGCTGGTGTCTCAGGTTACCTCAAGGCACATGATAAAATAAACTGTAGTCAGCATGAAGAAGTAACAAACAGGATAGACAAAGGAAAATCTGTTGATGTTGTGTACTTGGATTTTGACAAGGTGCCACACACAAGACTGCTTAACAAGTTATGAGCCCATGGTATTACAGGACAGATTTTAGCATCATAAAACAGTGGCTGATTGACAAGAAGCAAAGAGTGGGAATAAATGAAGTCTTTTCTGGTTGGCAGCTAGTGACTAGTAATGTTCCATAGGGGTATGCATTTTGGACAGATTCTTTTTATGTTACATGTCAATGATTTGATGATGGAATTGATAGTGTTGTTGCAAAGTTTGCCAATGATATGAAGATAGGTGGAGGTGGAGATAGTTTTGAGGAAGTAAAGAGGCTATAGAAGGACATAGACAGATTAGGCGAATAGGCAAAAAAGCACAGTGTCAGGAAGTGTACGGTCATGCACTTTGGTAGAAAAAATGAAAGGGTTGACTAGTTCTAAATAGAGAGAAAATACTAAGGGACTTGGGAGTCCTTGTGCAAGATTCCCTAAAGGTTAATTTTCAGGTTCTATTGTGAGTGAGACAAAAGCAATGGTAGCATTCATTTCAAGATCCCTAGAATATAAAAGCAAGGATGTAATGTTGAGACTTTATAAAGCACTGGTGAGGCCTCATTTGGAGTATTGTGAGCAGTTTCAGGCCGCGTATCTTAAAAAGGATGTGCTGCAACTGGAGAAAATTCAAAAGGGGTTTAGAAAAATTAATCCAGAATTGAATGTCTTATCATATGAAGACAGTCTGATGCTGCTGGGCCTGTATTCACTGGAATTCAGAAGAATGACAGATGACCTCATTTTATCGAATGGTGAAATGCACTGACAGAGATGAATGTGGAGAGGATGTTTCCTATGGTTGTAAAGTATCAAACAAGAGGACAAAGCCTCAGGTTAGAGGAGTGTCCATTTTGAACAGAGATGAGGAGGAATTTCTTTAGCCAGTGTTGGGAAGTGTATGATCATGCACCTTGGTAGCCAGTGAGTAGTGAATCTGTGGAATTCTTTGCCACAGACAGCTGTAAATGCCAAGTCTTTACAAATATTTAAGTCAGAGTTTGATAGTTTCTTGAATGGATAGAGCATGAAGGGATACGACAAGAAGGCAGGATATTGGGGCCACGAGGAATAGCGAATCAGCCATAATGAAATGGCGAAGCAGATTCAATGGGCCAAATGGTTTAATTCTGCTCCTATATCTTCTGTCTTATGATCTTCTTATATTCTTTCTTCATGATGTTACTGTCATTTTGGATTGACACATCTATTACTATTGGTTTCTTCTGTTCCTTGTACAATATTACTATGTCTGGTTTGTTAGCCGGTACCTCCTTATCAGTCTGTATTTGGAAGCCCTACAGGATTTTAGTTCTGTCACTTTCCACTACCTTCTTGGGTTTCCCATTTGGACTTGGGAGTGTCCAATCCAGATACAGCACAGATGTTCCTGTACATGATTCCTGCAACTTGATTGAACATTCACTGTAGGCTATCCCTGCCTATGGCAGTGGAGTCAAAGACCCGAGGGCTCAGTATCAGAACAGAGAGACATCCCTTTAAAATGGAGATGAGGAGGAATTTCCTTAGACCATAAGACTGTAAGATATAGGAGCAGAAGCAGGCCATTTGGCCCATCAAGTCTGCTGTGCCATTCAATCATGGGCTTGACCAATTCTTCCAGACATCTCCATTCCCCTGCCTTCTCCCCATACACTTTGATGCCATGGCTAATCAAGAACCTATCTACCTGTGCTTTAAATGCACCCAATAACCTGGCCTCCACAGCTGCTCATGGCAACAAATTCCAGATATATAAAAATAACAGATTTACCATCCTCTGACTAAAGTAGTTTCTCTGCATAACTGTTCTAAGTGGACATCCTTCAATCCTGAAGTCATGCCCTCTTGTCCTAGACTCCCCTGCCATGGGAAATAACTTAGCCATATCTAATCTGTTCAGGCCTTTTAACATTTGGAATATCGCTATGAGATCCCCCCTCATTCTCCTGAACTCCAGGGAAAACAGCCCAAGCGCTGCCAGACGTTCCTCATACTGTAACCCTTTCATTCCTGGAATCATTCTTGTGAATCTTCTCTGAACCTTCACCAATGTCAGTATATCCTTTCTAAAATATAGAGCCCAAAACTGCACACAATACTCCAAGCATTGTTTCAGGAGTGCCTTATAGAGCCTCAATGTCACATCCCTGCACTTATATTCTATACCTCTAGAAATGAATGCCAACATTGCATTTGCCTTCTTCACCACTGACTCAACCTGGAAGTTAATCTTCAGGGTATCCTGCACAAGGATTCCCAAGTCCCTTTGCATCTCTGCATTTTGAATTCTCTCCCCATCTAAATAATAGTCTTCCCATTTATTTCTTCCATCGAAGTGCATGACCATACACTTTCCAACATTGTATTTCTTTTTCTTTTTAAATCTTTTTATTAATTTTAAACAAACATAAATAAAACATGAATACAAAGTGTTTGAGAGTACATAATTAATAGCTTAAATAGACATTTATATAATAATAAATTAGATAACCTCCCAAAGTCATGACATTGATGAACAAAGAAATAAAAAGAAAAAAAAAGACCCCAGAGAAAAAAAAGAGAGAAAAAAACCACTAACCAACATGGGCCATTGAATAATATTAAGTACATATACAGTAGTGCCAATAACTCCGATCCTCCATCCAAACAATTAAGGATAATATAAGTAAGGTTTAGGAAAAGACAATTCAACTCATATGAAAATGTTGAATAAATGGTCTCCAAGTTTCTTCAAATTTAACTGAAGGGTCAAAAACAACACTTCTAATTTTTTCTAAGCTCAAACAAGAAATGGTTTGGGAAAACCACTGAAATATAGTTGGAGGATTAATTTCTTTCCAATTCAATAGAATAGAACTTCTAGCCATTAGTGTAACAAATGCAATCATTCGTCGGGATGAAGATAGACAACTATTATCCACCATTGGTAAGCCAAATATTGCAGTAAAAGGATGCGGTTGGATATTAATATTTAAAACTCTTGAAATAAAACTAAAAATATCTTTCCAGTAATTTTGTAAACAAGGGCAAGACCAAAACATACCAAAACATTGTATTTCATTTGCCATTTCTTTGCCCATTCCCTCAACTATCTAAGTCTCTCTGCAGGCTCTCTGTTTCCTCAACACTATCCGCTCCTCCACCTATCTTTGTATCGTCGGCAAATTTAGTTACAAATCCATTAATTCCATAGTCCAAATCATTGACATACATCATAAAAAGCAGTGGACCCAACAACAACCCCTGTGGAACTCCACTGGTAACCGACAGCCACCAGAATAGGATCCCTTTATTCCCACTCTCTGTTTTCTGCTGATCAGCCGATGTTCAAATCATGCTAGTAACTCCCTTGTAATTCCATGGGCACTTATCTTGCTAAGCAGCCTCAGGAGTGGCACCTCGTCAAAGGCCTTCTGAAAATCCAAGGACACCACATCTACTGCATCTTCTTTGTCTACCCTGCATGTAATTTCCTCAAAAATTACAGTAGGTTAGTCAAGCAGGATTTTCTTTTCAAGAAACCATGCTGGTTTTGGCCTGTCTGGTTATCTGCCTCCAGGTAATCCGTAATCTCATCGCTAACAGTCAATTCCAACATCTTCCCAACCTTTAGCCAGAGAGTAGTGAATCTGTGGAATTCATTTCCATATGCAGCTGTGGGGGCAAGTCATTGAGTATATTTAAGGCAGAGATTGATAGATTCTTGATTGGTCAAGGCATGAAGTGCTATGTGTTGAAGGAAGCAAATTGAGGCTGAGAGGTGTAATGGATCAGCCATGATGAAATGGAGGAGCAGACTTGATGGGCCAAGTGATCTAGTTCTGCTCCTGAATCTTATGGTCTTATGGTCTAAAATCCCCAGATCAGTCAACCCATCATCAACAGTTACTGGGAGAAGGCAGAGATTGGGGCTGCGAGGGAAATAGAACAGCCATGATGAAATGATGGAGCAGATTCAATAGGCCAAGTGGCTTAATTCTGCTCCTATATCTTATAGTCTTGTATCAGATTGATTGTCAGAACTAAATTTTTGCTAAGTCTTTCTGGGGTGTCTTTAAAATGTGCGACTGGGATTTAAGTAAAGTGGCAAGATTTCCCTCCCTAAAGGCATTTGGGGGATGAAGAGAACCTTTTACAGCCTCACAATCACTTTTCTTATTCCAATACATCCAGATTTATAGAAATAGAATTCAAAATTTTAACCCAGTATGATGGGATTTCTATTTACCTTCTCCAGATCACTCAGTACATCAAGTGTTGACGCGGAAACAATAATAAGTATGCTAATCAGTGATGTATCTCACAACACGTTTGTAACACACACACCCCTTATTACAGTCTACAATGTTCTGACAGAAGTCATAGAGAGAATCTATTTATTTCCTAACTCTCAGTTTTATATTTTGCTTTGAAGGTGAAAGATATTGGAATACAAATGAAAATGAAGTCTGTGGGCTGGAGATCTGAGCTTTTTCGTGTCATCCTCTCTGGCCAAAGACTATGCAAGAAGGAATTGTGCAACTCCTGGTGTGACTAGTTTTGGAGCATGAAGCACTGTACATCATAAAGGAGGTTGTGGAAACATGAGAGATGTTGCAAAAAGGACTAACAAGAAAGATGAATAAATGGAGATGTTCCACATTAGCAGAGTAAAATCATAAAGCACTACAGCACAGAAATAGGGTCTTCAACCCAGCTCATCCATGCTGACTTTATCTTCTGGCTAGTCCCATCAACCTGCACCCAGACTATAGCCCTCCGTACCTCTTTCATCCATGTACTCATCCAAGTTCTCTTAACTTCTTTGATGTTGCAAAATAAGTGGTGTTAAGAACATGTATGGTGTGCTGGCTTTCATTAGTTGGGGGATCGGGTTTAAGAGCTGAGAGATACTGTTGCAGCTCTACAAGCCACTGGTTAGACCACTCTTGTAGTATGGTGTTCAGTTCTGGTTTGCTCATCATAGGAAGGATGTGGAAGTTTTAGAGAGGGTGCAATGATTTACCAAGGTGCTGTTGGATTGCAGAGCATTTCTTATGATGACAAGTTGACTGAGCTAGGGCTTTTAGACTGTAAGACCATAAGATACAGGAGCAGAATTAGATTATTTGCCCATTGAGTCTGCTCCTGCATTTCATCATGGCTGATCCATTACTCCTCTCAGCCTCAGTCTCCTGCCTTTTCCCCATAACCCTTCATGCTTTGGCCAATCATGAACCTATCAACCTTTGCCATAAAAAAACATTAAAAACTTGGCCTTCATACTGCCTGTGGCAATGAATTCTACAGTTTCACTACTCCATGGTTAAAGAAATTCCTCCTCCTTTCCATTTTAAATGATGCCCCTTTATTCTGAAGCTATGTCGTCTGGTCCTAGGCATTCCTACCACAGGAAACATCCTCTCCACATCAACTCTATCAAGTCCTTTCACCATTCAATAGGTTTCAATGTTCTGAAATCTAGTGACTACAGACCCAGAGCCATCAAACCTCCTTTGAACCCTCTCAGTGCCAGCACATCGTTTCTAAGATAAAGGACCCAAAAGTGCTCACAATACTTCAAGCGAGGTCTCACCAGTGGTTTATAAAACCTCAACATTACATCCTTGCTTACATTCTAGTTCTCTTGAAATGAATGCTAACATCTCATTTGCCTTGCTCACAACAGAATCAACCTGCATAGTAACATTTAGGGAATCCTGCACACAGACTCCCAGGTCCCTTTGCACCTCAGAGTTTTGAATTTTCTCTTCATTTTAAAATAACCTGTCCTTTTACTACTTCTACCAAAGTGCATGACCGTATACTTCCCGAGAAACATTCCTTTGCCATTCTCCTAATCTGTCTGTCCTTTTGTAGCCTCTCTACTTCCTCAAAACTACTTGTCTCTCCACCTATCTTCATGTCGCCCACAAACTTTGCAACAAAGCCATCAATCCTGTCATCTAAGTCTTTGATATATAACATAAAAAGAAGCTGTCCCAACACAAATCCCTGTGGAACACCACTCATCACTGGCAGCCAACCAAAAAAGATTATTGCCATACTTTACCTCCTCCCAATCAGCCACAGCTTTATCCATCTTTCCTGTCATAAGACCATAAGACATAGGAGTAGAATAAGGCCCCTTGGCCCATTGAGTCTGCTCTGCCACTCATTCATGGCTGATCCTTTTTGCCCTCCACAGATCCACTCCTTGGCCATCTCCCTGTATCCTTCGATGCCATGTCCAATCAAGAATCTATCAAGCTTTGCCTTAAATGCACCCAATGACCTGGTCTCCACAGTGCCTTCGGTAACAAATTCTACAAATTCACCACCCTCTGGCTAAAGAAATTTCTCCACATCTCTGTTTTAAATGGATGCCCCTCTATCCCGAGGCTGTGTCCTCTTCTCAGCTCCCCACAATGGGAAGCATTCTTTCCACATTTACTCTGTCTGGACCTTTCAACATTCGAAAGGTTTTAATGAGATTTCCCTTATCCTTCTAAGTTCCAGTGAGTACAGACTCCAGGCCATTGTTCCTTGTATGGTATCCCTTTCATTCCCGGAATTATCCTTGTGAACCTCTTCAATGCCAACACATCTTTTCTTAGATGAGGAGCCTAAAATTGTTCACAATACTCAAGGTGAGACCTCACTAGTGCCTTATATAGCCTCAGCATCACACCCCTGCTCTTGTATTATAGACCTCTTGAAATGAATGCTAACGTTGCATTTGCCTTCCTCACCACAGACTCTACCTGCAAGATAACCTCTAGGATTTTCTGCATAAGGACTCCCGAGGTCCCTTAGCATCTCAGAATTTTAGAATCTGCACATTTATTTCTACTAGTAAAGTGCATAACCACACATTTTCCAAAATTGTTTTCCATTTGCCAATTTCTTGCAGCCTCATTTGTGGCACCTTGTCAAAGGCCTTCTGAAAATCCAGGTACACAGTATCAACAGATTCCCCTCTGTCTATCCTACTTGTTATTTCTTCAAAGAATTCGAACAATTAGTCAAGCAAGATTTTCCCTTGAGAAGACCATGCTGATCATGGCCTATTTTATCATGCGCTCTAAGTACCCTGAAATCACATCCTTCACAATTGACTCCAGCATCTTCCAAACCACTGAGGTCAAACGAACTGGCCTATAATTTCCTTCCTTCTGCCTCTCTTCCTTCTTGAAAAGTGGAGTAACATTTGTAATTTTCCACTCTTCTGGAATCATACTAGGATCTACTGATTCTTGAAAGATCATTGCTAATGACGCCACAAACTCTTCAGCTATCTCTTTTTGAAGTGTGTGCATACACCATCTGGTCTTTGTGACTTATCTACCTTTAGACCTTTCAGTTTCCAAAGAACTTTCTCCCTAGTAATGGTAACTTCATACGCTTTTGACCCGCTGATACTCCAGATATTCTACCATACTCCTAGAGTCTTCCACAGTGAAGACTGATGCAAAATACTTATTCATCTGCCATTTTCTTATCTCCCATTACTACTTCTCCAGCATCATTTTCCAGTGGTCAGATATCCATTCTCTCCTCTCTTTCACACTTTATGTAGCTGAAGAATCTTATGGTATCCTCTTTAATATTATTGACTCGCTTATTTTTCTATTCCATCTTTTCCTTCTTAATGATTTTTTTCATTGCCTTCTGTTGGTTTTTAAAATCTGCTCCCTATTATTTTGCTTGATTATATGCTCTCTCTTTGGCTTTTATGTTGACATTGAGTTCTTTTGTTAGCCCAGTTGCGTCATCTTGCTTTTAGAATATTTCTTCCTCTTTGTGATGTACATACCCTGTGCCTTCTGAATTGGATCCAGAAATTTCAGCCTCTGCTGTTCTGCTGTCATCCCTGCCAGTGTTCTTTTCCAGTCAATTTTGGCCAGTTCCTCTAAATGCCTCTTTAATTCCCTTTACTCCACTTTAATACTGATGCATTTAACTTAAGCCTCTCCTTCTTAAATTTTAGGGTGAATTCCATTATATTATGATCACTCTCCCCTTATGCTCTTTAATCAATTCTGGTTTATTGCACAACACCCAATCCGGAATAGCTCATCCCCTAGTGGGCTCAGCCATGAGCTGCTCTAAAATGCCATCTCACAGACATTTTCAAAATACCCTGTATTGGAATCTAGCATCAATCTGATTTTCCCAATCTACCTACATATTGAAGTCCCCCTTGACTATTGTAACATTGTCCCTTTGGTGTGTATTTTCTATCTCTCATAATAATTAGTAGACCACATCCTTAATACTGTTTGGGTGTCTGTATACAAATTCCATCAGCGTCTTTTTACCCTTGCAGTGCCTGAGCTCTGTCCACAGTGATTCAACACCTTCCGACACTATACTAGCTCTTTCTAATGATTTGATTTCATTTTTTGCCAACAGAACAACATCATCCCTCTGCCTACCTGCTTGTCTTTTCAATACAATGTGAATCCATAGACATTAAGCTCCCAGTTATAATCTTCTTTCAGCCATGTTTCAGTGATGTCTACAACATTATAACTGTGCTCTAAGTTCAGCCACCATATTCTGTATAATGTATTCATTCAAGCATACCACCTTCAGTCCTGTATTCACCCTTTTTGATTTTGTCTGCCTTTTACATTCTGACTCATAATTTTGACAGCAATTTTGCTGCATCATTAGCTTCTCCTTTCTCGGGGTCTCACTACACATTGCTGCTGTTTGTAAACTAACTACTTCAACTTCAGCACTATCACTCTGGTTCCCATCCTCCTGCCAAATTAGTTTAAACTCCTCCTGAACAACTCTAGACAACCTGCTCACAAGAATATTGGACCCCCTCAGGTTTTGTATAACCCTTCCCTTTTGTACAGACCATACCTTCCCCAGAAGAGATCCCAATGTTCCGTAAATCAGAACCCCTCCTCCTGCACCAGTTTCTCAGCCACACATTCATCTGTTAAATTATCCTATTCTTACCCTCACTAGCATGTGGTGCAGGTAGCAATCCAGGGATTACAACCTGGTAGTCCTGCTTTTCAGCTTTATATCTAGCTCCCTGAAATCTCCCCTCAGGACGTCCTTAGCTTATCTACCTGTGTGTCCTGTGCCAATGTACACCAAGACTTCTGTCTGCTAACCTTTGTCCTTGAGAATGCCGTGGACCCAATCTGAGGTATCCCAAGCCTGGCACCAGGGAGGCAACATACAATTCGGGTGTCTCTATTCTTGTCTCTGTTCCCCTGACTATAGAATACCCTATGTTCACTGCAGTCCTCCTCATCTCTCTGCTCTTCTGAGCCACAGCACCAGACTCAGTGCTGGATACCCAATCACTGTGGCTCCCTCCAGTAGCTCATCCCTCTCAAGTGTAACCCCCTGGGTCACCTCAGGCTCGCTCAGCTCGTTCTCGTCTAGGGGGAGCAGCCTTCGGCCCCGCCAAACTGGGTAATCAGCTGGTGTGGATGCTGTGTGATGTCCCCGCCTCGCCCAAATACAGACAGTACACCATATGCGATTAAATGAGTACAATTTATAAAGGTTACTATAACTAAGTGATTAATAACGATACAGTACATATGAAGAAAAAAAATAAAGAAAAGGCGCCAAACTTATCAAAGTCCAAACCACCTTGTGCACAACCGTTGGAGCTCAATTACTGAAGTCTTCTGGCCACCATTCGATCCCCTCCGAACTCCTCGACTCGCAGCTTAGGACCATCCGAAGTGGTCAACCAAGCACATCTAGTTTCATCTCCTCTCCTCGGAGTACCTCCTGGCCTCGGACCCCCACTTGGGGTCCGTTCCTTGCCCAGCTTACAGCATCGCGCCCTCTCTCTCAACCCCTCATGCCGATCTCCCCAAAAGCCCACCAACAATAGCTTACAGACTCAGAAGAAAGAACAACATTAATCCCAATTGGTTTACAAAGGAATACAATTCTCGTTATCAGTAAATTTTAACCCAAACAAGCTTCCAGCACTCTCTCGCAACAAAGCAGCATTCCTGCTTTTAACAAAACAAAGAAGCCAGTAACAAAGAAAAAAAAAGAAGAAACCCTCTTTACACTCTCCCCCCACCAAATAAAAGTCATGTCCTTATGACTATTAAATAACTCGCCACCTTTCCTGCCAACACACCGTAACCCAAGCACAAACAGTGATATCTCCTCCCCACACAGTAAACCTCACGCCCTGTTCCTCAGGCGCTACATAGGCCAACTATCTGGGAGTTCCCTAACCCTTCTGAGACCTCCGTACCCCCTCACCTAAACCCTTCAGGCTAGGACACAACTGGGGATACCTTGGGCCCACTACCAACTCCTCTCTCAACCTCTCACTCATGCCCCCCACTGCACACAGCTAACCCTCCCCACTACACCTGACTCAGTGGGAGAAGGGCCAAAGGTCTCTTCCTCAATCGAGAGAAAGTCAGCAAAAGGCAGCATGTACCACACATCCAGCACACTATCCATCAAATCTGTATTCTTCCTCATTTCTGCGATCAGTAGCTGCTGTTTGATCTTCTTCAAATGGAAACACGTAGCCTGCAGTCTCTTCAGCCTCCTGTTCAGTATTCATGGCACTTCTCTCCAACTTTTTCTTCCTCATGACTTCTTCCAGATCAACTTTCTCCAGTCTCTCCGTCTTCATTTCAAACTTGATTCCGTAGAGACAGTCACTCATGAGCTGCGACCTTCGCCAGCCCTGGCACGTGTCCAGAAAACACTTTAACTCTGTAGTTCTCAGCCGCTCCTGCAACGACCTCACTTCGTATTCTCCTGAGGCAAATCCAAATACCAAGAGATCATCCACATACAACAAAACACCAAATGCCTCCACATCCCCCATGGTCTTCCACATGCCCCGCAGGAAGGTTGCAAGGGCTCCGGATATGCCCTGTGGCATCTTCTTGGACCAGAAGACTCCTAGGGAACTTATAACGGCCGTCTTCTCCTTTTTGGCCTCACTCATCAGGATCTGGCAACATCCACTCTTCAGATCCAGCACCGTAAACCACTTTGCACCACTCAGACAGGCCATCGCCTCTTCGGCCCTCAGGGCCATATTCTGGTCACTGACAGTGCACCTGCTCAGCGCAATATAATCCACACACACGCTGCCTACATCTTCCACGGCTTCAGGGTCCAGTCGCCGCAACCTCTCTCTCTCTGAGGTGTCTTCAGCAGTCAACTCCCCTCCCTCATGGTATTTCGTAGTGTCCACTAAGAGGTCCTCACCCTCAGATACTTGCCCCAGGCCGTCCCACCACTGGCTCTTGTTTGAATTCGGTATCGGCCCAATGCTGCTACACACATCTGCACAAGCAGCTCGAAACTCTGGGTGCATCGACAATGCCTCCAAACAGCGCTCACCCGCGTCCTCTGGGCAGGCTCCCAAGCGCACCAGCAGAATATTGGTTCTCTCCAGAACCGAAACGCTGCCCCTCTCAACAGTGTCCGGACACATCAGCATTAAGGATTCATGAACCTCAGTCACCTCTACATTTACCTCTAAGAACTCCATTTTCACTGACCAACAACCATCATCTGGATAATCACCGGCACTGGTACCCCAAATCTCCAGTGTCCTCAATGTCGTCAAGGGTAAATGCTTCCAATAATGGTCTTAAAACAAACTGTACAGCAACTTAACTGGCGCCCCGGTGCCGAGGATGGCTTTAACTTGACTTCCATCCATCCGTAACAACACCTGTGCGCGTGGTCCCTCTAGCCTTCAGGAATAGGGTCTGTTCCTTTCGGGAGTTCCTTGGTACATTGTTGGGACTGTGCTCCCCCAGAGACCCCAAGCCGTTCCCCCACTGGGCCTCCTCTAAGTTTCCCGACACCTCTCGAATCAACGGAACAACTGATCCCCTTGACAGATCCCCTTGGCACCGCAAGCAATTTATCTGCCCCCCTAGCCAAAAGGGATACCCTAAAAACTTTCCACTAATCTCCTGCCACGGATATGGTAAGCCCCCCAGCTGCGGCATTTGACTTCCAGTTGAACTACACGCATTTTCCCACACTTTTCCAGAACTGGCAGCTGTCACTTCGAGGTAATTGCACCCGACAGTTCTAACAACGACACCAGCCCACCTACTCAAACTTTCAACCAGTCCCTGTCACTTTCCCTCAGCCAAGCACTGCCACTCACCCAACAACTGAGAGGTCTGCTCTGCCCACGCCTCCGCCCCTTTAGGGCTGGACATTATTCCAACAACCGGGTGGAGCCTACCATTGCTGAAACATCCCAACTTGTCACTCCTCACTCTCCAAACAGTACAGACAACCCATGGTCCCACCACCATTTCATCAATGCTAGTCGGAACTCGAACAACGCCCTCTGGGGCACCAACAGCCACCCCACCCAACGCATATGCAGAGATAACCAGCAATCACACACCCACAAAGGAACACCAGCTCTTCGCCACAGACATAATTTAAAGAGGGTGATCACACAGCTTCCACAGAAATCAATCCCGGATGAGCCCCCACAATGTAACCCCCTGGGTCGCCTCAGGCTCGCTCAGCTCATTCTCGTCTAGGGGGAGCAGCCTTTGGCCCCACCAAGCTGGGTAATCAGCTGGTGTGGATGCTGTATGATGTCCCCGCCTCGCCCAAAACAGACAGTATACCATATGCGATTAAATGACTAAAATTTATAAAGGTTACTATAACTAAGTGATTAATAACGATACAGTATATATGAAGAAAAAAAAATAAAGAAAAGGCGCCAAACTTATCAAAGTCCAAACCACTTCATGCACAACCGTTGGAGCTCAATTACTGAAGTCTTCTGGCCACCATTCGATCCTCTCCGAACTCCTCAACTCGCAGCTTAGGAGCATCCAAGCGGTCAACCAAGCACATCTAGCTTCATCTCCTCTCCTCGGAGTACCTCCTGGCCTCGGACCCCCACTTGGGGTCCGTTCCTTGCCCAGCTTACAGCATTGCGTCCTCTCTCTCAGCCCCTCACGCCGATCTCCCCCAAAGCCCGCCAACAATAGCTTACAGACTCAGAAGAAAGAACAACATTAATCCCAATTGGTTTACAAAGGAATACAATTCTCGTTATCAGTAAATTTTAACCCAAACAAGCTTCCAGCACTCTCTCGCAACAAAGCATTCCTGCTTTTAACAAAACAAAGAAGCCATTTTGATTACATACACAGTAACAAAGAAAAAAGAAGAGACCCCCTTTACACAAGAATATCTAAAGTTGTATACTTACTATTGAGTCTTTTCTCTTTAGAGAGAAGAAGGATGAAACGAGATGTGATGGGGTGTATAAAATAATAAGAGGCATAGAGAGAATGGATAACCAAACACTTTCCCTAGAGCAGAAGTGGTTAATATGAGGGGGCGTACCTTGAAAATGATTGGAGGAAGGTAGAGGGGGAATGTCAGAGGAAGGAATTTAAAAAAACAGAGTGGTGGGTTTGCGGAACACACTGCCAGGGTTGGTGGTAGAGGCAGATATATTAGGAACATTTAAGAAATTCTTAGATCAGCACATAGATGAAAGAAAATTGGAAGGCTTTGTGGGAGTGATCTTGCAGTCATTTAAAAGGTTGTTACAACATTGTCGGCCAAAGGTTCTGTACTGTGAGATACTGCTCAATATTCAATGTACTTTGTTCTATATCCAGGAGAAAGGAAAAGACAGATATACTCCTGGGCAGAGAGGGAGATCACAAGATATTCATTAACATGGTCTTGGGCTTCTGGCCAGTTCTTGTGTTGTGATTTAATAAAACTGTGAGCAAAGAGAAATGAACATGATTTGAGTGATATCATGACCTGAACCCAGTACAGCCACCCTCCTACCCTGACTTTCATTTTTACCAGCATTACTAAGCCTGGGTTAGAGTCAATGCCCTGGAACAATTTTCCCAACTTTCACCCAGAACCTTAAAATCAACTTTAAATAAATTGAGCCAGAGAACAATGGGTCAATAGTGCAAATCATTGCAGTTGGCAGAACGATATCAGAGCAGCTGGAGATTTACATCAAACAGCTCCTGAATGTGAGTGTTCACTGTCTAAAGCTTCATACAGAACAAGTATGATAAACCTCTTTTGATTCTTATCGCCAAGATTCAATATCTTTCTTTCAATGTTCTGCCAGTGATATATATTTTCCAGCAGCTAGTGCGATGCTGTCACTGGTTGAGCATCAGAGTTCAGAGTTCAATTCCAGCATCCTCTTTAAGAAAGTTTGTACTTTCTTTCCATGACCATATGTATTTCGTCTGGGTGCTCTGGCTTCCCCCCACCATTGAAAGGTGGATGGGTTAGTAGGTGAATTGATCATTAAATAGCTGGGTTGCTGGGTGGCACGACTTGCTGGCCAGATGGACCTGTTCTGAACTGTATCTCTAAGTAAAATATAAAATCTGCGGATGCTGGAAATTCAAACAACGCACACAAAATGCTGGTGGAACACAACAGACTAGGCAGCATCTTTAGGGAGAAGCACTGTCGACGTTTCGGGCCAAGACCCTTAAAGGGTCTTGGCCCGAAACGTCGACAGTGTTTCTCCTTATAGATGCTGCCTAGTCTGCTGTGTTCCACCAGCATTTTGTGTGTGTTGTTTATAAAATCCAATATTTTGTTACAGTATTCCTAATGTGACTGGATTCAAAGCCAACAACATGCACACTGGCAAAGGTTTAATCCAGTGTTTCATTAATGAGTGTGCTTTCCATGAGAGATCTAACAAGGTTCTTTTTTTTTACTTTCACAAGCACATCAACTTGGAATGAAGTATAAATTCAGCTGGATGGAATCTTCAACTTAACAGAGGCTTCAGAGCACATAACATTCCTTTTCCAAGGGTCATCCGCCTGTCATGGTGGACTGGTTTCTTTGTTCCTGCGATCGGTTAGCATGGTAGCTTAGTGCTTTACAGCACTGGTAACCCTGGTTCAATTCCACAGCTGACCATAAGGAGTTTGTATGCCCTCCCCATCATCGTGTGGATTTCTTCTGGGTGCTCGGGTGTCCTCACTCATTCCAAAGATGTACAGGTTAGTAGGTTAGTCACATGGGTATAATTGTGCGGTGTGGTGTGATGGAAGAGCCTGTTACTCTATCTCAAAATAAATAAAATAACTGGAAAATCCACAAAGCAATCCCATCTGGAGTTAAGCTCCTGGGAGAATCACCCCTGGTGAAAGGTCAAGGGGCTTGGGAGTGGTCCAAGAACTCAGTGGTGGAGCCAGTGGAAGATGCTGACACATCACAATGGCAGTGGAGGTGGAGGAAACTGCAGCAGTGATGGATCCCCAGTCATCTTGCACTCCGTGCCACTGGACCCTGACCCCGATCTGTCAAGGACCATGTGGTGGTTGCCATTCATCAGCCTCCTCACATTAAACAGAGTCACCCACAGGCATTCTCCATTAAGGAAGCCAGCCAATAACTAATCCCTTAGGAGAACATCATACTCGATTTCAGTGATTGGACACTACTACACCACAATCTAGAGTCTGAAACAGCTTTCAGATCTCTTCTCCTTCAGACTCTGCTAACGTGTATTGTACTTAGTGATCTAATACTGAGCAACAACCAGTCATCCTGGAAATTCTGGACAATCTTTAATATCAAGGAAGATGTTGCTTGGATTTCTGTAATGAATTCTTACAGACATCGATAGGATGCAGAACTGGGTTGAGAAATGGAAGATGGACTTCAACCCAGAAGAGTGATGTGGTTTATTTCAGTAGTTCAAATTTGAAGACAGAATATAGTATTAATTCCAAGAATCTTGGCAGCGTGGATCAGAGAGATCATGGGGTCCGTATCCATAGGGCACTCAAAGCTGCTGCGCAGTTTGACAGTGTTGTTAAGAAGGCTTATGGTGTGATGGCCTTCATCAACCATAGGGTTGAGTTCAAGAGCCATGAAGTAATGTTACAGTCATTTAACACCTTGGTCAGACCCCACTTGGAGTACTGTGTTCAGTTCTGGTCACCTCACTACAGGAAGCATGTGGATAGTACAGAGAGAGTGCAGCTAAGATTTACAAGGATGTTGCTGGATTGGAGGGTTATGAGAATAGGTTGAGTGAACTTAGCCTTTTCTCCTTGGAGTAACGGAGGATGAAAGGTGACTGATAGAGGTGTATATGATAGTGACGGACACTGATCGTGAGGATAGCCAGAGGCTTGTGCCCAGGGCTGAAATGGCAAACACAAGGTGGCATATTTTTAAGGCACTTGAAAGTAGGTACTGAGGGGATGTCAGAGGTACGTTTTTCATACAGAGTGGTGAGTGTGTGAAATGCACTGCAGCAAAGGTGGTCGAGGCGGATACAACAGGGTCTTTTCAGAGATTCTTAGATAGGTACATGGAGCTTGGAAAAATAGAGGCTATGTGCTAGGGAAATTCTAGGCCATTTCTAGAGTAGGTTATATGGTCAGCACAACATTGTGGGCCGAAGGGTCTGTAATATACTGTAGATTTCTATGCTTCTAATAAACCCGAAATGGGACTGAATGGGAATAAAGAGCAGCTACATACAGATTGAATAGTCACTGGGAACTACCCTGAACAAGAAGCTTATTTAAAAAAAGCTATATTGATAAGATCCATCTGATCATAAGACATAGGAATAGAACTAAGAACCTATCAAGCTCTGCCTTAAGTTCAAACACGTGGAAATCTGCAGATGCTGGAAATTCAAACAACACACACAAACTGCTGGTGGAACACAGCAGGCCAGACAGCATCTCTAGGAGAAGCACTGTTGACGTTTCGGGCCGAGATCATTCACAAATCTCTGACAAAATAAATTTCTCCACATCTCTATTTTAAAGGGATGCCCCTCTCTCCTGAGGCTGTGCCCTCGTCCTAGACTCACCTATCATGGGAACATCCTTTCTACATATACTCTGTCTAGCCTTTTAACATTCAAAATGTTTCAATGAGGTCCCATCTTATCCTTCTAAATTCCAGCGAGTACTGACCTTGGGCTATCAAACATTGCTCATGTGGCAACCCTTTCATTCCTAGAATCGTCCTTGTGAACCTCTTCTGATCCCTCTCCAATGCCAGCACATCTTTTCTACGATGAGAAGCCCAAAACTGTTCACAATATCAAGGTGAGGCTTCACCAACAACCTCTAAAGGCTCAGCGTCACTTGCTTGGTCTTGTATTCTAGACCTCTTGAAATGAATACTAACATTGCATTTACCTTCCTCTCCACTGACTCTACCTTTAGGGTTTTCTGGACAAGGACTCTCAAGTATGTTTGCATCTCAGATTTTTGGATTTTCTCCCCATTTATGAAATAGTCTGCACATTTATTTATATTACCAAACTACATGGTTATGCATTTCCCAACATTGTATTTCATTTTCCACTCTCTTACCCATTTTCCTAATCTGTCCAAGTCTTTCTGCAGCCCACCTCTTTCCTCAATACTACCTGCCCATCCATCAATCTTTGCACCATCTGCAAACTTGGTGACAAAGCCATCTAAATCATTGATGTAGAGTACGACACCCTCATTTTATGAGAGTCATAGAACCCTTGTTTGTTCATTATGTGCCCTGTCATATGACATGGGTATTCAATGTCTCTCCATGACCATGACTGTTCTTGCTAAATTTTTCTACAGAAGTAACTTGTCATTACCTTCTTCTGGGCAGTGTCTTTGCAAGACAGGGTACCCCAGCCATTATAAATACTCTTCAGAAATTGTCTGCCTGGCTTCAGTGGTTGCATAACCAGGACTTGTGATATGCACCAGATGCTAATACAACGATCCACCAATTGCTCCCATGGTTTCACGTGTACCTGATTGGAGGGTGGGGCAAAGCAGATGCTGCACCTTTCCCAAGGGTGACCTGCAGTGTGGTGGAGGGAAGGAGTGCTTTACACCTTTGGTAGTAGTCGCCACTCTCATAGAACAATACTACACAGAAACAGTTCATTTGGCTAATCTAGTCCAAACCAAGCTACTTGGTCCCATTGACCTGCACCTGGACAATAGCCCTCCATACTCTTCCTATGAATGTACTTATCCAAATTTCTCTTAAATGTTGAAATCAAACCCACATCCACCATGTGTGCTCTCATCATCTCCTGAGTGAAGTTCCACACTCTCATCATCTCCTGAGTGAAGTTCTCCCTTATGTTCCCTCAAGCATTTTACCTTTCACCTTGAACCCATGACCTCCAGTTATAGTCTCACCCATCCTCAATGGAAAAGGAACCGGATCATCAGTGGGAGCAAAATGGAGCAAGAAAGGCTCATTTAAATATCAAACCATATTGATGTTTAATGGACTTTTCAACGTTCAAGATTGTTTAATACCATTTCCAGTATGCTAGTGTAAAGGACAACAAAATAGTTGGTACTCCTGATCCAATGCAGCACAATAAGAAAATAAACTCAAAAAATAATAAAAAACACAATAAAATGAAGAATCAGTTAAAAAAACATAATAAATATAAATACATAGGATAGTTTATATACATAGATTTTCAGACACCTCCTCCGGCAACTCCCAGATACATCTGCATACTTATCCCCTATGGAGGACCCCACTCCGGACTATCAGAAACCTGCGACACCATCACTGACCTGATCAACTCTGGAGAACTCCCTTCCACTGCCACCAAATTCATAGCTCCCTTACCCTGCACTGCTGACTTCTACCCTCTACCCAAGATCCATAAACACAACCGTCCAGATAGACCAATTGTCTCTGCCTGCTACTGCCCACTGAACTTGTATCCTCATATCCTCATAATTTCCTGGTCCTGAATGCCTCATTTTCACATTGGATGTTAGCCCCCTTCAAGAAGGTTTCAAATCTCTCTGCTTCATTCTTAAAAAAAAACAACTAATTCCTCTCCACATTGACCTTCCTCCATCTGGCAGAACTGGACCTCACACTCAACAACATTTCCTTTGTTTCCTCTCACTTTCTCCAGACGAACTGTAGCTATGTGCCCCAGCTGTGCCTGCCTTTTCGATTGCTGAGTAGAACAGTCCATGTTCCAAGCCATCCACTGTAATATTCCCCAACTGTTTCTCCACTACATCAATGATTGCATTGGTGCTGCTTCATGCACCCATTCTGAACTCGTCAAGTTCATCAACTTTGCCTCCAACTTCCACCCTGCCCTTAAATTTACTTGCTCCATTTCTGACTTCTCCTTCCCCTTTCATGATCTTTTCTTCTCCGTCTCTGGAGTGAAACTGCCAACTAATATATCAAAGGTTGAAAGGTACATTTAATGTCAGAGAAATATATACAATATACTTCCTGAAATGTTTTTTCTTCACAACTATCTACAAAAACAGGAGTGCCCCAAAGAATGAAAGACAGTTAAATGTTAGAACCCCAAATTTCTCCCCTGCTCCATTCCCTCCCTCGCATATGTGGGAGCAAGCAACAATCCCCCTCCCCACCAGCAAAAATAAAGCCCACCTGCTAGCAGCACTCAAGTGTGAGCAAAGCGATAGTAACTTGCAGTTATCTCAAAGACTACATTGTTCATCTGATAATTCAACATGCTGCAGGTGCTCTCTCTCCTAATAAGGGAGAAAGACGTGACTTCATTCCACTTTCCAACGAGCGGGAGAAATAACAAACAACTCGCTGGTTGACGTTAGAATTCCGTTGCATCACTTTTTTCGAGCTCTGTGCCTGGAGATTGCAAGGATCCTGGGTCCCCAGGCACACAGCAGACGTTCCGACTCCCCCAACAACACATGGATCTCCTGTGGCGACACCAACCCTTGATTCGCCCTTCTCCGGTTACTCGAAATCCCAGGCTTCTGAAACAGTGCAAAAATTTTAGGCTGAGACTTTGGCATGCAGAATAGCAGCTGATTGTGGAACCCCGAGAGCGGGTCCCATTTTGGCAAAGAACCATAGTCAGCGTGTAACTCCAGGTCAGGAGGTCAGGGTCTTCAAAAGAACACTGAAAGGGAAAAGTAGAGATATTAAAGATGGAAAAGGACTGTTTTCAAAGATGCAAGCAAAAGAGTCACCATTGGGCACCATAACTACTTAGGTATATTTTATAAACCTATCAATTCGCATGCTTATCTTGACTATACCTCTTCACACCCCATCTTCTGTAAAAATGCTATTCCTTTTTGTTCCTTCATCACCAGCACAGAAATGTCCTGTTTCTTTAGAGAATGGAGCTCCCCTCACTCCATAATTGATAATGCACTTCCATTTCCTGAACAACCACCCTCATCACATCTTCCCACTGCCTTAACAGTAATAGAGTTTCTCTTGTCCTTACCTACCACCTCTTGAGCCTCTGAATTCAATACATTATCCTCTGCAACTTCTGGCATCAAAAAAGGGATCCTACCACCAAACACGTGAGACCATAAGACAGAGGAAACAGAATTAGGCTATTTGGCCCATCAAGTCTGCTCTGCTATTCAATCATGGCTGATCCTTTTTTCCCTTCCTCACCTCAGCCCCACTTCCCACTTCAAAAAAAAAGGAAGGAGAGAAAAACTGGGGAATTATAGACCAGTTAGTCTGACATCGGTGGTGGGGAAGATGCTAGAGTCGGTTATCAAAGATGTGATAATAGCACATTTGGAAAGAGGTGAAATCATCGGACAAAGTCAGCATGAATTTGTGAAAGGAAAATCATGTTTGACGAATTTTATAGAACCAGTAGAGTGGATAGGGGAGAACCAGTGGATGTGGTATTTTTAGATTTTCAAAAGGCTTTTGACAAGGTCCCACACAGGAGATTAGTGTGCAAACTTAAAGCACACAGTATTGGGGGTATGGTATTGATGTGGATAGAGAATTGTTTGGCAGACAGGAAGCAAAAAGTGGGAGTAAATGGGACCTTTTCAGAATGGCAGGCAGTGACTAGTGGGGTACCGCAAGGCTCAGTGCTGGGACCCCAGTTGTTTACAATATATATTAATGATTTAGATGAGGGAATTAAATGCAGCATCTCCAAGTTTGCAGATGACACGAAGCTGGGTGGCGGTGTTAGCTGTGAGGAGGATGCTAAGAGGATGCAGGGTGACTTGGATAGGTTAGGTGAGTGGGCAAATTCATGGCAGATGCAATTTAATGTGGATAAATGTGAGGTTATCCAATTTGGTTGCAAGAACAGGAAAAAAGATTATTATCTGAAAGGTGGCCGATTAGGAAAAGGGGAGATGCAACAAGATCTGGGTGTCATTGTACACCAGTCATTGAAGGTGGGCATGCAGGTATAGCAGGTGGTGAAAAAGGCAAATGGTATGTTGGCATTCATAGCAAAAGGACTTGAGTACAGGAGCAGGGAGGTTCTACTGCAGTTGTATAAGGCCTTGGTGAGACTACACCTAGAGTATTGTGTGCAGTTTTGGTCCCCTAATCTGAGGAAAGACATTCTTGCCATAGAGGGAGTACAAAGAAGATTCATCAGATTGATTCCTGGGATGGCAGGACTTTCATATGAAGGAAGACTGGATCGACTAAGCTTATACTCACTGGAATTTAGAAGATTGAGGGAGGTCTTATTGAAACGTATAAAATTCTAAAGGGATTGGACAGATTAGATGCAGGAAGATTGCTTCCGATGTTGGGGAAGTCTAGAACGAGGGGTCACAGTTTAAGGATAAAGGGGAAGCCTTTTAGAACCGAGATGAGGAAAAACTTCTTCACACAGAAAGTGGTGAATCTGTGGAATTCTCTGCCACAGGAAACAGTTGAGGCCAGTTCATTGGCTATATTTAAGAAGAAGTTAGATATGGCCCTTGTGGCTAAAGAGATCGGGGGTATGGAGAGAAAGCAGGTACAGGGTTCTGAGTTGGATGATCATGGCAGGCTTGAAGGGCTGAATGGCCTACTCCTGCACCTATTTTCTATGTTTCTATGTTTCCCAGCTTTCTTCCCGTAACCTTTGATGCCACATTTAATCAAGAAAATATCAAGCTCTGCCATAAATACACCTAACAACTGGGCCTCCACAGCTGCCTACAGTATTATATTCTGCAACTTTCCTTCCTTCTGGCTAAATAAATTTCTCCACATCTCTGTTTTAAATGTATACTCTTGCATCCTGAGGCTGTGTCCTCTTGTCCTAGACTCCCAACCGTGAGAAAGATCTTTTCCACATCTACTCTGTCTAAGTCTTTCAACATTTGAAAGGTTTCAATGAGAACCCTTCTCGTCCTTCTAAATTCCAGTGAGTGCAGACCCAGAGCTATCAAACGTTCCTCGTAAGATAATTCTTTCATTCCTGGAATCATCCTTGTGAGTCTCCTTTGAACCCTCTCCAATGCTAGAACATCTTTTCTTAGATGAGGATCCCAAAACAGTTCACAATATTCAAGGTGAGGCCTCACCAGTGCCTTGTAAAGTCTCAGCATCACATCCCTGCTCTTGTATTCTAGACCTCTTGAAATGAATACTAACACTGCATTTACCTTCCTCACCACCAACTCAACCTGCAAGTTAACTTTAGGGCATTCTGCACAAGGACTCCCAAGTCCCTTTGCATCTCTGAATTTTGGATTTTCTCCTCATTTAGAAAATAATCTGTAGATTTATTAACAAAGTGCATGACCATGCATTTTCCACCATTGTATTTCATTTACCATTTTCTTGCTCATTCTCTTAATCTGTCTGCCCTTCTGCAGCCTTCCTGTTTCCTGAACTTTACCTGCCCCTCCACCAGTCTTCGTATCATCTGCAAACTTGGCAACAAAGTCATCTGTTCCATCATCGAAGTCACTGATATACAGCATAAAAAGAAGCAGTCCCAACAACCAACCCTGTGGAACACCACTAGTCACTGGCAGCCAACCAGAAAAGGATCCAACTTGCTGCCTCCTACCAATCAGCCAATGCTCTAACCATTCCAGTAACATTCTTGTAATACCATGGGCTCTTAATTTGATAATCAGCCTCATGTGTGGCACCTTGTCAAAGGCTTTCTGAAAATCTAAATACAGAACATCCCCTGCATCCTCTTTATCTATCCTACATATCATCTCCTCAAATAATTCCAAAAGGTTCTTCAGGCAAGATTTTCCCTTAAGAATATGATGTTGATTTTGTCCTATCTTGTCCTGTGTCACCAAGTACTCCATCACATCATCATTAACAATTGACTCCAATGTCTTCCCAACAACTGAGGTCAGGCTAACTGATCTATAATTTCCTTTCTGCTTCCTTCCTCTTTCTTAATGAGTGGAGTGACATTTGCAACTTTCCAGTCCTCTGGCACCCTGTCAGAGTTCAATAATATTTGAAAGATATTACCAATGGCTTTCAGAACCCAAGTGTGCAGTTCATCTGGTCCGGGAGACTTAAGGACCCTTAGGTCTTTCAGCTTTTTGAGCACCTTCCCCCTTGTAATTGTAACTGGACTCACTTCTCTTCCCTCAGACCCTTCAATATCTGGAACACTGCTAGTGTCTTCCACAGAGAAGACTGATGCAAGTTACTCATTTAGTTATCTCCTTGTCCCCATTATTATTTCTCTAGCTTTATTTTCTAGCAGTCCTATATCCACTCCCATCTCTCTTTTATTTTTATATTTGCAAAAACTTTTACTATCCACTTTGATATTGTATTCTAGTTTGTTTTTATATTTCATCTTTTCCCTCCTAATACTTCTTTTTGTTGCTCTCTGTAGGGTTTTAAAAGCTTCCCAATCCTCTGTCTTCCCACTAATTTTTGCTCTGTTCTATGTCCTCTCTTTTATTTACATTAATGTTGACATCCCTTGTCAGGTACAGTTGTACTATTTTGCCATTTGAGTATTTCTTTGTTTTTGGAACACAGCTATCCTGCATCTTCCTCATTTTTCCCCAGAAACGCACACCATTGCTGCTCTGTTGTCATGCCTACCAGCATTTCCTTCACTGAAGCACAGCTTTGCCAGACTTTACTTTCTCTCTATCAAGTTTCAAGTTGAACTCAATCATATTGTGATCACTGACTCTTAAAGGTTTTTTTACCTTAAGCTCCCTAATCATCTCTGTTTCAATGCGTAACACTCAATCCAGTATAGATGATCCCATAGTCAGCTCAATGACAAACTGCTCTAAAAAGCCATCTCATAGGCATTCAACAAACTCACCCTCTTGAGATCCATTTCCAACTTGATTTTCCCAATCGACTTGCATGTTGATATATCTTATGACTAATATTGTCCTTTTGACACACACACCTTTTCTATTTCCTGTTGTAATCTGTGTTCCACATCCCGGCTATTCTCTGGAGGTCTGTGTATAACTGGCATCAGGGTCCTTTTACCCTTGCAGTTTTTTTTTTATCTCAACCACAATGATTCAACATCTTTGATCTCGTATGTCACATCTTTCTACTGATTTTTTTGCCATTCTTTACTAGTAGAGCCACACCACCCCCTCTGCCTACCTTCCTAACCATCTGATATGACACGTAACCTTGGACATTCTGCTCCCAACTACAACCATTCTTCTGCCATGAATCAGTGATGGTGAAAACATCGTACCTAACAATCTGTAATAGTCTAACAAGATCATCCACTTTACTTCATATACTCTGTTCGTTGAGATATAACACCTTGAGAACTGCATTTTGCTATCCTTTTTGATTCTGCTTCCCTACCCAATGCACTGATACCCACCCTGCTGACAGCAATTTTGTCCTATCATCTGCCTGCCCTTCCTGACAGTCTGAGTGCACACTATCTTTGCTCTTTTACCATTTGTCCTATTTGAGTCTCTTCTGTCCAGTTCCCACACCTATGGCCAAGTTAGTTTAAACTCTCCCCAACAGCTGAGGATCACTCCCTCAGCAATTCCATTTTCTATTTGTCCCTCCTACTAATCTCCCTCCGGACACTGCAAGTAGCCCAAGTGCTACTCCTGCCTCTTCACCTCCTCCCTCACCTCCACTAAGGGCCCTAAACAGTCCTTCCATGTGAGGCAACACTTCACCTGTGAATCTTCTGGCATAGCCTGCCATGTCGAGTGCACCTGTTATGGCCTCCCCTACATTGGTGAGACCTGTCATAAAGTGGGGGACTGCCTTGTCGAGCACCTTCACTTCAGCCACCAAAAACGGAACCTCCTGGGGGCCAAACAGAACAATTCTGATTCCCGCTCCCATTTTGACTATTGTTATGTGGCCTCCTCTTGTGCCAAACTAAGGCCACCATCAAGGTAAAGAAGCAATGCTTTATATTCTGTCTGGGAAACCTCCAACCTGATGACATGAGTATTGATTTCGCCTTCCAGTAATTTTTTTCCCTTCCCATTCCCTTCTTCTATTCTCATCTCTGGCCTCTTGCTTTTCTCACCTGCCTATCACCTCCCCCCGTGCCTCTCCCCGTTCTTTTTTTTCCCATGGACCACTCTCCTCTCCTATCAGACACCTACCTCTCCAGCCCTTAACCTTTCCCATCTACTTAGCCTCTTTCCCTCCCCCCACCTTTTTATTCTGGCATTTTCCATCTTCCATTTCAGTTCTGAAGAAAGTTCTCAACCTGAAGTGTTGACTCTTTATTCATTTCCATAGATGGTGCCCAACTTAGGGAGTTCCCGCAGCATTTTGTGTGAGTTGCTTTGGGTTTCCAGCACTTGTAGATTTTATTGTGCTTATATATGCATATACATTGATTGTTTGTCCATAAAGTGAGGTGAGGCGCAGGATGTTTGTACAGAAGGAAATGATAAAGTAGCGGTGGTGGCTGGGCTTTTTTCCACTAGCTTTCTGTATATAATCGTATATCCTTGATGAAGGATAGGCTGTTGCCAGTGATGAGTTGTGCAGTTTTCAATACCTATTGTATAGCTGTCCTCCCTGCCGCAAAAGTTCCCATATTGTTTTTTTTTTGTTTTCAAATGGAAATAAATCTTGCCTTAAATTCCACAGTGCACTTCAAACACGATCAAATATTGAAAGGCCAACATGGAGTGGACGTGAAGGGGATGTTTCCTGTAGTGGGAGAATCTAGGACCAGAGGGCACTGCCTCACAATAGAACAGGTCTTCCCAACATGGGGTCTAAGGACCCCTTCGTTCATGGCATTGGTCCATGGCATAAGGAGGCTGGAATAGAAGAAGGTCCCTTTAGAACTGAGATGAGGAAGAATTTCTTGAGCCAGAGGATGTTGAATAAGTCAACCAAGATAGGAGCAGACCAGATGGGAGCTGAATTAGGCCATTCAGCCTATGTACTACAGTCTCATTGTTTTTCTTGTTTTAAATTCTACAATAGACTACAGTAATTACAAGTGCTGGAAATAATGCTCAGGCCTCAGAAAGCAAAAATGCTCATCACATTTTGTATATAGTTTGAGTTAAGATTCAGAAGATGATCTGTAATAAATCTATGTAATCCAATAAGTAAGTCCATTTCAACTGCAAGTTTATTAGCTAGATAGCTTTGTAAATTCTTTTATGAAACAGATCTTGAAGCAGATGCAGTCAATCAGTATGATAGGTTACATTAGCTTTAAGTTAACCAACTGCAGAAGCCACGTCACAAAAATGTCGAATCCTATTAAGCAGCAAATTTGGTTATACACACAATGGCCACTTTATTAGGTACATTCTGCTTAATAAAGTAGGCACTGAGTTTGTGTTTTGTGATCTTCTGCTGCTGCAATCCATCCACTTCAATATTTGACATGTTGTGCATTCAGAGATGCTCCACAACAGTGATATGCAGAAATTGCCACCTTCCTGTCAGCATGAACCAGTCCGGCCATTCTCCTCTTATCTCTCATTAATGAGGCATTTTCACCCACAGGACTGCAGCTTACTGGATGTTTTTTGTTTTTTCACACCATTCTCTATAAATTCAAGAGAATATTGCATGTGAAAAATCCCAGGTGATCAGCAGTTTCTGAGATACCCAAACTATTCCATCTGGCACTGACAATCATATAATAGTCAACATCACTGACATCACAATTCTTCCCCATTCTGATGCTTGGTCTGAATAACAACTGAACCTATTGACCATGTCCACATGCTTTTTGGCATTGAGTTACTGCCATATGATTGGCTGATAAGATAATGAGCAGGTGTACCGGTGCACATAATAAAGCTGTCACTGAGTGTACAAAATGAACTGATTCATTTGCCTCACTATTTATCCCAATTGATGCTCTATCATCTGTGCAATCTTCAATCACCACTCAGAGGTCTTCAGTAATGAAGGGAGCTAATCGAATATGACAGGAAGTTCTTGGCTGTACACTCCAGAGATCTTGTTGAAAATCAGGTGAATGAATTTGAATTTATTTAATTCTTACATCGGTCCCACAAAACAACAGAGTAAAAATCTTTGCATTATGACTCTGTCACAATGTGAATTAATAATTGGGGAGAGGGCAGGAACGGGGTACTGATTGTGTATGATCAGCCATGATCACAGTGAATGGAGGTGCTGGCTAGAAGGGCCGAATGGCCTACTCCAGCACCTACTGTCTATTGTCTATAATAAGTCTAATGGCTAGTGGAAAGAAGCTGTCCTGTAGCCTGGTGGTCCTGGTTTTAATGCTGCAGCACCGTTTGCCAGACAAAAGCAGCTGAAGCAGTTTATGGTTGGGGTGACCGCTGTCCCTGATGATCTTCCAGGCCTTCTTTACACACTTGCTGTTGTAAATATCCTCAGTGGAGGGATGTTCACATCTGCAGATGCGCTGGGCTGTCCGTACCACTGTCTGCAGTGCAGTTCCCGTACTAGGCAGTGATACAGCCAGGCAGGAAGCTCACAATGGTGCCCCCTTAGAAGGTCTTGAGGATTTGGGGGCCCATGCTGAACTTCTTCAGTCACCTGAGGTAGATTGGACACTGTTGTGTTTTTTTTGCCACACAGCCGGTGTCTACAGTCCAGGTGAAATCATCGGTGATGTGTATACCAAGGAACTTGAAACTACTCACCCTCTCAACTGCAGACACATTGATTTTGATCGGGGTGAGCCTGTCTCCATTCCTCTCGCAATCCACAATCAGCCGTTTTGTTTTTTGGATATTGGGGGGGAGGTTGTCATCTTGGCATCACTGTGTCAGGGTGTTAACCTCTCCTCTGTAGGCTGTCTCATCACCACTAGAAATAAGGCCGATCAGTTTTGTGTCATCTGCAAATTAATCAGCAGTTTGGAGCTGTGTGTGGCAGCACAAACATGGCTGTAAAGGGAGTAGAGAAGGGGTCTCAGGACACAAACCTGTGGGGGGGGGGGCACCTGTTTTGTGGGTCAGACAGGCAGAGGTGAGGGATCTAAATGCAAGAGATTCTGCAGATGTTGTAAATCCAGAGCAACTCACACAAATTTCTGGAGGAGCTCAGCATGTCAGGCAGCATCTATGAAGGGAGATGAATATTTGGTTTGAGACCCTTAATCAGATGAATAACATTTGGCTTTGAACACCTCTGGATATCTCAGAGTTCAAGGTCAGGTGCCACAGTAGTTAGCACGAAACAATTGCATATCGGGACCTCAGAGTTTGGAGTTTAATTCCAGGGCACTTTGTAAGAAAATTTGTGAGTTACTTCCAATGAATGCATGGGTTTCCTCTGGATGCTCCAGTTTTTCCCCCACAGTCATAGATGTACTGGTTAGTAGGTTAATTGTTAATTGTAAATTGTCCTGTGATTAAAATCAGTGGATTGCTGAATGGCGTAGATCAATGAGCCGATACAGCTGACTCCACGCTATATTGCAAAGTAAATAAGTTAAATAAAAGTTTTCCTCTTTGGGGGATCAGTCAATGACGTGGTTCCAGTCCATTTCTGTGGATTCTGTTGAGTTAATGAGCCTAATGTAAGAGTGACAGACTCTCAAAGCTGAGGCAGGAGCTGCCCGAGGAAACAGTTTTGGAGGGAATTCATTCCTTCCACAGGGATTGTGCTCTCAAACCATATAACCAAATAACAATTACAGCATGGAAACAGGCCATCTTGGCCCTTCTAGTCCATGCCACTGCTTACACTCACCTAGTCCCACTGGCCCGCACTCAGCCCATAACCCTCCATTCCTTTCCTGTCCATATACCTATCCAATTTAAATTTCAATGACAATACTGAACCTGCCTCTAGCACTTCTACTGGAAGCTCATTCCACACAGCTACCATGCTCTGAGTAAAGAAATTCCCCCTCATGTTACCCTTAAACTTTTGCCCCCTAACTCTCAAATCATGTCCTCTTGTTTGAATCTCCCCTACCCTCAATGGAAAAAGCCTATCCATGTCAACTTTATCTATCCCCCTCATAATTTTAAATACCTCTATCAAGTCCCCCCTCAACCTTCTACGCTCCAAAGAATAAAGGCCTAACTTGTTCAACCTTTCACTGTAACTTAGGTGCTGAAACCCAGGTAACAGTCTAGTAAATCTTCTCTGTACTCTCTCTATTTTGTTGATATATTTCCTATAATTTGGTGACCAGAACCGTACACAATACTCCAAATTAGGCCTTACCAATGCCTTGTACAATTTTAATATTACATCCCAACTCCTATACTCAATGCTCTGATTTACAAAGTCCAGCATACCAAAAGCTTTCTTCACTACCCTATCTGCATGAGATTCCACTTTCAGGGAACTATGCACCATTATTCCTAGATCACTCTGTTCTACTGCATTCTTCAATGCCCTACCATTTACCATGTGTGTCCTATTTGGATTATTCCTACCAAAATGTAGCATCTCACACTTATCAGCATTAAACTCCATCTGTCATCATTCAGCCCACTCTTCTAACTGACCTAAATCTCACTGCAAGCTTTGAAAACCTACTTCATTATCCACAATGCCACCTACCTTAGTATCATCTGCATACATACTAATCCAATTTACCACCCCATCATCCAGATCATTAATGTAAATGACAAACAACATTGGACCCAATACAGATCCCTGATGCACGCCACTAGTCACCGGCCTCCAACCTGACAGTTATCCACCACTACTCTCTGGCATCTCCCATCTAGCCACTGTTGAATCCATCTTACTACTTCAATATTAATACCTAACGATTGAATCTTCCTAATTAACCTTCCATGTGGAACCTTGTCAAAGGCCTTGACAAGATTCAAACAGATTCAAAATAATCAGCGCCATTCCTAAATCCCCTTCTCCAATCCAGCTAGCCATGAGTTAGGGATTCCCATGGATTGCTGGTGATATTACACTTTCAAGGAGGATTTCAATAATTTTTAGAATCATTTTTGCAGTCCACTTACAAATTGCAAGCAGTGACTCAACTTGGAACAGAGTGTCTCTTTAGACAAGTTGCTATGACCATGGCCGGCCCATGGGAGATGAGTGGGTATAATTTGGAACTTCAACCTTGGAATCGGAGAGGAATCTGTTATCATTTTGTTTACCTGACTTATGATTGGAGAATTTTGTGGAGTGTGCATTGGAAGTAGCTTTGTGCTTTGAGTTGCTGGCTGTAGAAGTGTATAGAAGTGTGGGACCACTTTTATACTCAGTCTACTACAGGCTAAATTTCTTTATACCCAAGAAATTCTGCAGATGCTGGAAATCCAAAGCACCATACACAAACTGCTGGAGGAACTCAGCAGGTCAGGTAGCATCAATGGAAAGTAGTAAACAGTTGATCTTTCAGGCCAAGATCCTTCATCAGGACTGGAAAGGAAGGCCTAAGAAGTTTGAGTAAGGTGGGAGGAGGGGAGGAAGAAGTACAAGGTAGTAGGTGAGGGGAGAGTCTAGGAGAGGGGTAGGAGTGATTAAAAAGCTGGGAAGTTGATTGATGATAGATATAAAGGGCTGGAGAAGAGGGAATCTGATAGAAGAGGGTAGAATAACATGGAAGAAAGAGAACAAAATGACAGGAAGGATCTCCAGAGGAAGGTGATGGGCTTCCCTTCCTCCTCCTTCACCTGCATCTCCTCATTTTGTGCACATGTGCCCTCACCCCATCCTCCTACAGCTACACCAAGGTTAGGATTCCCCTTGTCCTCACCTATCGCCACACACACCTCTATACCCATCACATTATTCTTGGTAACTTCCAACATCTCCAACGGGATCCCACCACCAAACACATCTTGTCCTTCCCCACACTTCCTGCTTTCAGCAGGGATCGCTCTCTATGTGTCTCCCTTGTCTATTCGTCTCTCCCCACTGATTTCCCTCCTGGCACTTAACCTTGCAAGCGGATCAAGTGACGCACCTGCCCCTACACTTCCTCCCTCACTGCCAAAACAGTCCTTCACCTGCAAGGCCATTGAGGTCTTTTACAGTATCTGGTAATCTTTGTGTGGCCTCAACATAGACTGGGAGACTGGTTAACCGAGTACCGAGCTCCATCTTCCAAAAAAAACCAGGATCTCCCGGTGGCCACCCTTTTCAATTGACTTCCCATTCCCATTCCAACACATCAGTCCTTAGCCTCCTCTACTGCCACAATGAAGTCACATTCAGGTTGGAAGAGCAACACCTTATATTCTGTCTGTATAGCCTTCAACCAAGTGATGACATGAGCATCGATTTCTCAAATTTCTGTGAATTCCCCTCCCACCAATCTCCTTCACCATTTCCCATAGAACCATAGAACATTACAGCACAGAAACAGGCCTTTTGGCCCTTCTTGGCTGTGCTGAACCATTTTTCTGCCTAGTCCTACCGACCTGCATCCGGGCCACATCCCTCCAAACCCCTCTCATCTTCTTGTTTCCCTTTCATGCCTGCTCTTTCGCATGCCCATCACCTCCCTCTGGTGCTCCTCCCTTCCCTTTTTTACATGGTCTTCTGCTGCTCTCTCCTATCAGACTCCCCCTTCTGCAGCCTTTTATCTCTTTCAAAGGTTTCAAAGGAAGATTTAATGTAAGAGAAACGTATACAATATATGTCCTGAAACTCTTTTATCTCGCAGCCATCCACAAAAGCAGAGAGGTGCCCCAAAGAATGAGTAACAGTTAAATATTAGAACCCCAAAGACCCGCCCAGCTCCCCACTCCCATGTGTAAGCATCAGCAAAGCAATGATTCCCCCCTTCCCCACCAGCAAAAAAAGCATCTGCCCCCTCCGCTGAGCACTCCAGCGTGCAGCAAAGCATCAATAAAGACACAAACTTGCAGTACCCCAAAGACTACTCATTCACCCGGTAATTTGACCTACCACTGCCTCTCTCTCTCCCTAATAAGGGAAAAGGAGGTACTTTCGTTTCACCAATCAATTTTCCCACTCTTTACTTCACCTCACCCCTTCTCCCAGTTCCTGCCATCTTGCACTTCTTTCTCCCCTCCTCCCACCTTCTTAATCTGACTTCTTCCCCCCTTTCTTTCCTGTCCCGATGGAGAGTCTGAGCCGGAAACATTGACTGTTTACTCTTTTCTATCGATGTTGCCTGGCCTGCAGTGTTCCTCCAGCACTTTGTGCAGGATGAATTGCATCATTGTCTTCACTGAGGCAAGAGGTCTTCAATTGGTCAGAGTCAACCATGGATGTTGCATCCCAGCTATCTACATGATCTGCATGCCCAGGCAGCAAGCTGTAGTCGTTGCAGCAGGCTGCCCTTTTCTGTGCAGCTGATCAATCTAAAGGAACAGCAGAGACTGATATAGTTTGGATGCAGTGGTGTCACAGGAGTTGGCAGTCAGTGTTGAACTCAATGTAGACTCCCTTAGGGACTTCAGTTTTGGATTTTTCTTCAGAGTTTACCCCCAAAGACTTTGCCATGACGGGGTATAGCCATAAGGCAGTGGAGTCTTGAGATCTGAGATTTCCTTCTCCTAGATGAACTGCCAGCTACAGTTGACAAGCCCCATTTCCCAAATGCGACTTGTTTTAAGGTGCCATTAACCCACGTTTACCTCTTTTCTTGTCAACAGAAATGGTTCTGTCAGGATTGGTAACTAAGCCATGTATGAAGGCCAGGAGCTGGACTTGGTTGTCAGAGACGCATGCCATTTGGAGCATTTAATAAGTAGTGGGGGTTTATACTCCCCAGCTCCCCCAGCTATAACAACCTTGAGGAGTCATTACTGAGACAAAGGCTTCTAAAACATGGGAAATGAGCAATCTTTCATAAATTACAGTGGGACATTGACAGGATGCAGAGCTGTGAAGTGGCAGATGGAATTGAACCTGGAAAAGTGTGAAGTGACACATTTTGGAATGCTGAAACATCAGACCCAGTACAGGATGCTCATCGGTGTGGAAGAACAGAGGGATCTTGTGGTCCATATCCACTCAAGTTGTTAGAGTGATTAAGAAGGCACAGGGTATGTTGGCCTTCATTCGTTAGGGGATTTCATTCAGAGTTGAAAGGTAATGTTGCTGTTCTATAAACCTCTGGTTAGACTGCACCGAGTATTGTATTCAATTCTGGTTACTTCATAATAGGAAAGATGTGGAGGCTTTGGAGAATGTGTAAAAGAGATTTACCAGGATGCAGCCTAGACTGGAGATAAGGATAGGTTGAGTAAGTTAGGGCTCTTCTCTTTGGAGTGTAGGAGAGTGAGAGGTGACTTGATAGAGATGTAAGATAAGAGGCATAGATATAGTGGACAGTCAGACCCTTTTTCACAGAGCAGGAATGAGAGGGCATAATTTTAAGGTGATTGGAGGAAAGAATATTGGGGGTGTCAGAGGTAGACTTTTTACACAGAATGGAGCGTGCGTGGAACGTGCTGCTGGGGTGGTGTGAGTAGCAGGTGCATTAGAACCATGTAAGAGACCCTTGCATAGGCACATGGATGAAAGAAAAGTGAAGGGCTACTTGTTAGATTAATCTTGGAGTAGCTTAAAATGTCGGTATAGCATTGTGGGTTGAAGGGCCTGTACTGCGCTGTATTGTTCTACAGTCTATGCTCGAGGTTGTTTTAATACCATAAGATCATAAGAATTAGGAGCAGAATTCGGCCATTTGGCTCTTTTCATCATGGCTGATCTATTTTTTCTCTCAGCCCCAGTCTTCTGACTATCCCCTGTATCACTTCATGCCTGACCAATCAAGAATCTGTCAACCTCTGCCTTAAATATACATAAAGACTTGGCCTCCACAGCTGCCTGTGGCAAAAAATTCTGCAGATTATAGCTAAAGAAATTCCTCCTCATCTCCATTCTAAATGGATGCCTCTCTATTTTGAGCTGTGCCCTCTGGTCTCAGACTCTCCCACCAAAGGAAACACTCTCTCCACATCCACTCTATCAAGGCCATTCACCATCCGATTAGGTCACCCCTCATTCTTCTGAATTCCAGTGAGTACAGGCCCAGAGACATCATTCCTTCCCCATGTGTTGGACCTTCAGTATTTTTTTTGGTTTTGTTTTAATTATTGGCACGTCTTGAGTTAGTAAAAAACTTGTCTTAAATATGGTTCATACTGATCACTTCTTGACACAGTGTTAGTTCAAAGGAAAACAATAATGGAATGGGGAATAAAGTGCTACAGTTACAGAGAGAATGCAGTGCAGGTGGACAATAGGTGCAGGCCATAACAAAGAGGGCTGAGGACAAGCAGTCCATCTCATTCAGTCGTCGCATTACAAAAGGACGGCAGCTCTCCTTGAGCCTGGTGGTACATGCTGTCTGGTTTTTTATCCAGTAATGTTTCTTGCCAACTAAGTAGAAGCAAACTGAAAGACCACACAGAGTTGCTTTTCAAAATAATAGGCAATCTTTAACAAAAATGGTGCACACCAGGAGATCATCCAAAGCTGATCTGCCTGAGCATCAACTTGGAACAGTTTCTGGAACATTCTCAGTCGATGGGATTACCAGTATAACTACATTTTGAAAACAGAATTGTGGCTATTGAAAGAACTAATTTAATAACAGAACAAATCCTGTGTATATAATAAAATAATTATCCATAGGTTTCTCAATAAATCCAATTTTCTAATACAACGATGAGCACAGCTATCACATAAATAGTGAAGTTCTTAAAACTCTGGTGTTGTCACTGCTCCAGTCCACGTTCCTGCTTCTAGGCTCCCCTGTCACCACAACCTATTTCTCTCTTTACTAGTTATTAGTCCTCACAATCCATTTCCTGTCCACTATCTTTCACCTTTTCTGGATATGTTCATGATTACAATGATTATGGTGTGTTTGACCTCCCCAGGTGCGGTCCTCCTGATCCTAGACATGAAAGATAAGGTTGTGAATCTACAATCAATGTTCCTTTTTGCCAAGTTATAGAACAGAGTTTGTGACAGATTAATGCAAGGATTGATTCAATGAATCAAAAAAGGTTAAAGTACTTTCATTCATCCTGTTCATGATTGCTAGACTCTAATGGATATGAAGAACATCAAGTGCTGTAGGTCTACCCCACTGGTCAGTCGCTCAATAGCGGTTGATCTGGACTTGTAGACTTGTGGATCGTGTTGTCGCCTGCTACCGCCACACAGACAAGAAGGCAATGGAGACAGTGTGTGGTCTAAAAAATATGCAAATCATTGTCTTACATGTTTTTCTTGTGATTGCAAAATCCTGTTGGTAATGTAGAATACTACAAGTCAGACTCATTGGCAAGACCAGCAGTAGGGCAGCTGTGTGGCCTCACTGTTGCGTGGAGCAGGCTTTTGAGCCATGGTGTTGCCTGTTACAACTGCCCAGGAGAGGAGACATAGAGCCATTGTGGGAGAGAGCAGAGGCACAATGGGTGTGCTGGAGTCTGTGCTGGCCCAGGAGCTGTCCCCTCCCGTTGGTGCTACTCTCCAGCGTGTGCTCAGTTGAAAACAAAATGGAATTGATTTTCCATGGCTGCTCTAGTGCATGATGAGGAACTGCTGCATGTTTGATTTGTTGAACATGTCTCCAGGACAACACCCCATGCACCATCAATGTACAGGCCATGACTCTCAGGGACTTGGGCTATTTTTTTTGTGATGGTATGTTTTTCTGCATTGCAATTATCTGTGCTCTATGTGCTACTGTTGGTACTGTGCTTTGCACTTTGGCCCTGGAGGACTGGCATTTTGTTTGGCTGGATTAATGTGTATGGTCGAATAACAATTAAACATAAACTTGATTCATTCTGGGTACCTTGCTTCACTTGGTCAGTGCATCCTTTGAAGAACAGAATGTATGTTGGCAATTTATATTTTGCAATGAACCATATTTCTGGGCTCCTTATCTAAGAAAGGATGTGCTGGTGCTGGAGGGGGTCCAGAGGGTTAAGACAATGATCCCAGGAATGAGAGAGTTAACATATGAGGAGCGTTTGATTGCTCTCAGCTTGTACTTGCCAGTGTTTAGAAGAATGAGGGGATCTCATTGAAGCCTACTGAATACTATGGAAACCTATGCAAAAATTGTAAATGTCACTCCATTTGTGAGAGAGGCATTCCAGACATGTCATTCCAGACGTGAGAGAGGCGGAAGAAAGGAAACTGTAGGCTAATTAGTCTGTCCTTAATTGTCTGGAAGATTTGGAATTGAGAGTTAAGGATGTGGTTTTGGGGAACTTGGAGGTACATGATAAAATAGGCCATAGTCAGCATGGTTTCCTCAAGGGAAAATTTTACCTGACAAATCTGTTGGAATTCTTTGAAGAAGTAACAAGTAGGAAGAACAATGGGAATCAGTGTTGTGTACTTGGATTTTGAGAAGGCATTTGACAAGGTGACAAACTTGCTGCTGCTTAAAAAGTTATGAGTCCATGGTATTATAGGAAAGATTCTAGCATGGATAAAGCAGTGGCCAAGAGGCAGCAGGCAAAGAGTGGGAATAAAGGGAGTCTTTTCTGGTTGGCTGCCAGTTGTGTTCCACAGGGGACCATTTCTTTTTATGTTATATGTCAATGGATGATGGAATTGATGGCTTTGTTGCAAAATTTGCAGTCGATATGAAGATAGCTGGAGGGGCAGATAGTTTTGAGAAAGTAGAGACGCAGCAGAAGGACAGACAGATCAGGGGAATGGGTAAAGAAGTGCCAAATGGAATGCAGTGTCAGGAAGTGTATGGTCATGCACTTTGGTAGAAGAAATGGAAGGGTTGACTATTTTCTAAATGGAGAGAAACTACAAAAATCTGACACACAAAGGGACTTGGGAGCTCTTATGCAGGATTCCTTAAAGGTTAATTTGCAGGCTGAGCCCATGGTGAGGAAGGCAAGTACAATGTTAGCATTCATTCAAGAGGACTAGGATATAAAAGCAAGGATGTAATGTTGAGACTTTATAAAGCACTGGTGAGGCTTCAGTTGGACTATTGTAGCAGTCTTAGGTCCCTTATCTTTGAAAGGCTGTGCTGAAACTGGAGAGCGTTCAAAGGAAGTTCATGAAAATTATTCCAGGATTTGAGTGGTTCATCATATGAAGAGTGTTTGATGGCTCTGGGTCTGTATTTACTAGAATTCAGAAGAATAAGGGTTAGCCTAACTGAAATTTATTGAATAGTGAAGAGCCTTAATAAAGTGGATATGGAGAGGATATTTCCTGTGGCGGGGGAGTCTAACACCAGAGAACACAGCTTCAGAATAGATGGGCATCATTTTAGAATGGAAATGAGGGTGAATTTCTTTAGCCAGAGAGTGGTGAATCTGGGCAATTCTTTGCCATAGGCGGATGTGGAGGCCAAGTCTTTATGTATATTTAAGGCAGAGACTGATGGACTCTTTATTGGTCAGGACATGAAAGGCTACAGAGGGAATTCTGGAGATTGGGGCTGAGAAGAATATTGGATCAGCCATGATGAAATGGAGGAGCTGATTCGATGGACCAAGTGGCCTAATTCTGCTCCTATATCTTATGGTCTTATGGAATATTGGAAGATCTAGGTGGAGTGCATGTGAAGATGATGTTTCCTGTCATGGGACTAAATAGGACCAGAGGGCACATCCTCAGACTACTAAGATGTCCATTCAGAGCAGAGTTAAGGAGGGATTCCTTTAGCCCGAGAGTGGTGGATCTGTGGAATTCATTATGATGGGTGGCTTGGGGAGGCAAAGTCATTGAGTATATTTAAAGTAGATGTTTATTAGGCCATACGGCCCTCAAGACTGCTGTGCCAATCCATTGTGGCTGACTTATTATCCCTCACAAACCTATTTACCTCCTTATCCCTGTAACCTTTGATACTCAAGAAGGTTTCAAACTCTGTTTTAAGTATACTCTGTGACTTAGCCTCCACAGCTCTCTCTAGGAATTAATTCACCACCCTCTGGCTAAAGCAATTCCTCCTCATCTCTGTTCTAAATAGACGTCCCTGCATTTGCCTTTGTTCCTAGACTTCCACTACAGGAAACATCCTTTCCACATCCACCCTTATCTAGGCCTTTCAATACTTGATATGTTTCAATAAGATCCACACCCCCTCATTCTTCTAAACTCGAGTGAGTACGGGATCAGAGCCATCAAGCACTCTTCACACTTCAGATAATACGACTGAAACACTAATCTTTCCTTCTCCATGTTAGGAATATTAATCACTTGATCTACTTGGAATATTTTGCATTTAGGGTGTTGAAAACAGCCGGTAGATGCCTATTTAAAGTCTATAATTTTCAGACTAATTGACAATGATTGTGATATAAATGTGCTTGAGACATGGCCAGATTTGTGAATTCAGCCTCCAGGTTTGGAGCAGAGAATATTAAATATAGACCATTACAACACAGTCCTGGCCCTTCTGACTTCAATGTTGTGCCCACCTACTCTAAGATCAATCTAACCCTTCTCTCCCACATAGCCCTCCATTTTTCTGTCTTCCTAATGCCTATATAAGAGTCTTTCAAATGTTCCCAATGTATCTGCCTCTACCACAACTCCTGGCAGCGTGTTCTACGCATCATCCACTCTCTGTGTAAAAACATACCTCTGTCTCTCTTCTATAATTTCCTCTAAACACTTTAAAATTACCAATTACCCTCTCATATTACCCATTTCTGCCCTGGAAAGAAGTCTCCGGCTATCCACTTTATCTATACTTCTTATCACCCTGTACAACTTCATCAAGTCATCCCTCAATCTTCTTCACTCCAGAGAGAAAAGCCCCACCAACTCATCCTGTCCTCATCAGTCATACTCTCTAAACCGGGCAGCATCTTGGTCAACATCTTCTGCAACCTCTCTAAAACTTCCATGTCCTTCCTATAATGAAGCATCTGAAAATGTCCGAGATTACTTGTTGATCACAAACAAAAATCAAAGACTCCACCCACCCCAGGCATTCTCAAGTGACATGTATGCACTTTGATAATAAATTAACTTTGAACTTTGTTCCTGAACCTGGTTCTGTGGGTTCTGAGACCCCTGCACCTTTTTCCTAATGGCAACAGCAGGAAGAGAACATGGTTTGGATGGTGGAGATCCTCGACAATGGATGCTGCTTTCCTGTGACACCACTCCATGTGGATGTGTTCAGTGGTGGAGAGGGCTTTACCTGTTACGGACTGGGACATATCCATTACTTGTTGCAGGTTTTTACATTCAAGAGCATTGGTGTTTCCATCCCAGGCTGTGATATTCTCCACCATCCATTGATAGAAGTTCATAAAAGTTTTAGATGACTTGCTGATTCTTTGTAATCTTCTGAGAAAGTAAAGGCGCTGCTGCTGTGCTTTCTTCATATTGACTCTCAAGCGATGGAACCTGCAGAGCTCCTCTGAAATGATAAGACTGAGGACTGAGGTATTAAAAATTGCTGACTCTCCCCACCCTGGAGAGACCCTCTCAAGTGATGGATCTTGGAGAGATCCTCTGAAATGATAAGACTGAGGTATTTAAAATTGCTGACTCTCCCCACCTCTGATCCTCCATTGAGAATTTGCTCACAGACCTCCAGTTTACTCCACCTGAAGCAACTGCGCTGCTCCTAAGAACACCATATGAGGTCACGCTTACCCTCAGTGTTTAGGCTCTATAATGAGTCAACCTGCAGCCGGGGAAGTGATGACCTCCTCATGCTAGACTGTCTGAGGTAACTTATTTTTTATTCTTTTTTTCTTGTCTTCTAATATTTGGATATTTGTATATCAGCACACTTGTAACTGTGGCACTGTAATTTCTTTTGGGATCAATAAAGTATCTATCTATCTATCTATCTATCTATCCAATCAGCTTCTTGATCTTGCTGACATTGAGAGGTTGTTGTGACACCACTCAGTCAGATTTTCTATCTCCCTCTGACACGCTGACTCATCACCGCCTTTGATTTGGCTAACACCAATTGTGTTGTCAATACTGAATTGGAGCTGTACTTAGCCTCACAGTCATTCTGTAAGTGTAAAGCGAGTAGAGTAGGGCTGAACTAGCAGTCTTGTGATGCACCTGTGCTGATGGAAATTGTGGAGAAAATGTTGTTGCCAATCCTACCATTCTTGGGTCTGCATGTGAGGAAACCAAGGATCCAATTGCACAATGAGGTATTGAGGCCAAGGTCTTGAAGTTTATTGATTACTTTTGAGGGATGATAGTATTGAATGCTAAGTTATAGTCAATGAAGAGCGTTCTGATGTATGCATCTTTGCTGTCCAGATATTCCAGGGTTGAGGGAAGAGCCAAAGAAATAGCATCTGCTGTGGACCTGTTGAGACAGTAGGAAAATTGGAGTAGATCCAAGTCACTTCTCAGGCAGGAGTTGATATGTTTCATCACTAGCCTCTCAAAGAACTTCATCACAGTGGATGTAAGTGCACCTGGACGTGAGTCACTGAGACATTGTGCTTACTTTCTTAGGAGGTTCAGCTTGTCATTCGCATTCTGACAAACTGCTGCAGATATTCTGTTGAAAATATCCTGTAATACTGTTATGCCAACCATTATGTTACTGTGTTGCCTCAAATGATGATTTGTTGTGTGCTCCACATACCATTCCACCTGAGTACAAAGATCAAGTCTGATTGCTGAGATTAGCCAATCTTAACCAATAGATTAGGGCCTTGGCCTGAAATGGTGACAGTTTATTCATTTTCATAGACGCTGCCTGACCTGTTGAGTTCCTCCAGCATTTGTGTGCTTTGCTTTAGAATTCCACATCTGCAGAATTTCATGTGCTTAACCGATAGATAGAAGATCCACCATTTTGTCCATGATCTCTTCTCACTGCTGCCATCAGGAAGAAGAACAGGAGCCTCAGGAACCAGACCACCTGGCTCAGAAACTGTTAATACCCCTTAACCATCAGGCTATTGAGCCAGAGGGGATAATTTCACTCAACTTCACTTGCCTCATCACAGAACTTGTTGTCTTTTGCACACTGGTTGTTTGTCCATTTTGTTGTGTGCGGATTTTCATTGATTCTATTATGTTCCTTTGTACTTATTATGAATACCCACGAGAAAATGAATCTCAGGGTTGTATATGTATGTACTTTGATAATAAGTTTACTTTGAACTTTGTGATTGTGTGTGTGAGCATGTGTGTCTGTGTTGGAGTATGTATGTGTGTGTGCATGGGTGTGCATTGGTGTGTGTGGGTGTGTGAGAGAATGTGTGTATGTATATGTGACGGTGTGCAACTGTGTGAGTATGTGTGTAGGTACTGCAACACATACAAAGTACTAGAGTAACTCAGCAGATCAGGCAGCATCTATGGAAAAGAGTAGAATAGCAGCATCCGTCACCAAAGATCCTCACCACCCAGGCCATGCTCTTTTCTCTCTGCTGCCATCATGTAGAAGGTACAGGAGCCTCAGGACTCGTACCACATGGTTCAAGAACAGTTACTACACCTCAACCATCAGGCTCCTGAACAAAGAGAATAACTACACTCATTCTACTTCAGATGTTCCTACAACTGATATTCTCAATTTAAGGAATCTTTTATCTTTTAATTTTATGCTTATTATTTAATGCTATTTATTTATATTTGCATTTGCACAATTTGTTGTCCGTTGATCCTGTTTAACAGTTCCTGTTGTATAGATTTACTCAGTATGTCCACAAAAAATAAACCCAGGGTTATATGTGGTGACATATATGTACTGTACTCTGACAATAAATTTTGTTTTGAATTTTGATTTTGACTTTAAACAGTCAATGTTTTGGGCTGAGATCCTTTATCAGGAAAAAAAGATGAGAGATCAGAGTAAGAAGGTGGGGGAGGGGAGGAAGAACAAGGTGGCAGGTGACAGGTGAAACTGGGAGGGAGGGAGAGGTGATGTAGCGAGCTGGGAAGCTGACTGGAGAAAGAGATAAAAAGCTGGAGAAGGGGGATTCTGATAGGAGAGGGTAGAAGACCATGAAAGAAAGGGAAAAGGGAGGTGATGGGCTGGTAAGAAGATAAGGTGAGAGAGGTAAATGGGAATGGGGGGAGATATCCGAGAAATTGATATTCATGACATCAAGCTAGAGGCTACCCAGATGCAATATAAGGTGTTGTTCCTCCAACCTGAGTGTTTGTGTGGTGTTTCTGTGTGTTTGCCTTTATGACTGTGTGTGTATGTACATATATGCATGTGCACACGCGTAAGTGTGTGCGTACATGTGTACGTGCGTGTGCTTGTGTATGTGTGCGTGTGAGTGTGTGTGTGTACCCCTGTTTGTGAGTGTGTATGAAATTATAGTTTGAAGATTGGATCACTCTGTCACAAAGCCTCTGTAATAACTGGCCCAGCACTATTCATTCTCTTGACAGATAAAGGATTCATATTCAAGCAGGGTATCAAAGAGCTTCCTGAGCATTAGTTTCAGCTGTGAAAATATCACATTGTGTGCTGTAAATAATAAAATCAGCCTGATTGCACCTGCCTGGTCACCTGACAGATCAATATACTTTTCTGAGTATTAAACTGAACCACAGTGACTGAGGCCGCTCTGATTTTACAATATATATGACAAAGCTTCATACCTTCAAACTCCCTTTGATTGAATTCATTCATAATCATCAACGTAGATTCGCAGGAGGGTTGATAAGTCGCCCTGATGTCTTTATCAAAATAAAGCAGGCTCGCTTTAGCAAATGCTGCCTGTGAGATATATTCTTCAAAAAGCTGTCGGCTGATTCTCAAAGGCCCATCATAAACTCCTAACAGACACAAAGGAAAGGTTTCTCCCCAGATCAATTGCTATATCAGATTTACTGATCACTTTCCCATAGAGTCAGTTCATAAAACAGTGTCCATTACAGTGGACTGATTCCCTGGGAATAGTTATCATCTAAACATCATTGACTGGATTTACTTACCCTGTGAAGTTCAGTAATTAATTGGAGAGGATGTTTTTAAAAAACAAATTGTAATGTTTATTGAGTGTTGACCTTCTCATGGACTTATTAGTCAAATTTTGGCTGAAAGACTGCAGGCTCTTATTTCCTACTGGAGGTTTGACCTTGGGGGATTTGCTCGACACTTAGTGTGTTGGGCAGTGGGGTCTATCTGTTCAACACACCCCCTCACCCGATCAATGCACAAATCACTGTGTACACTGACCAACAGATGATTTATTTATTTTCCTTTAGCGATACAGCACGGTAGCCAGCACCACACGCAAAATGCTGGAGGAACTCAACAGGCTAGGCAGCATCTATGGAAAGGAGCACAGCCTGGCTGCTCGTCTTGAGGAATGGCTTGGCCTGAAATGTCAACTCTACCCTTTTCCATAGATGCTGCCCGACCTGCTGAGTTTCTCCAGCATTTTATGTGTGTTGCTCGATTTCCGGCATCTGCAGATTTTCTCTTGTTTGTCACGAATGCTGAATCAGGCTCATCAGCTGTGGCTGGAAGCTCAGCTAGAAAAAGGAAAACTTTGATCAAAAATCACTGCTGTCCTGAGGCTATACACACTGATGAAGAAGGCTTCGAGAGTAAATGCTGAGGAAAAATCTGGAGCTGGAGTCCCTAAAGCAGTCTTACTTTGAGTTCAGTACTGACTGGCAAATCCTGCGATGCTGTTGGTGCTGAACTGTATCAGTCTCAGCTGTTCCTTTGGATTCATCAGATGCGTGGAGAGGGGGATCCTGCTGCATGGGCAAAAGCTGGCTCTCCATTTCGTACGGCCCTGGCTTGTGTATCGACTTAGACATTTAGGATGCAACATCAGACCAACGGACAGCCACAAGTACACCATTACAGCCTCACAGAGGGCGTCGGAATATAGTGTTCAGTTGCAGAACCCTATTGAAGGAGTTTGTATATTCTCCCTGTGACTGCATGGGTTTCCTCTGGGTGCTCTGGTTTCCTCCCACAGTCCAAAGATGTACCAGTTTGCAGGTTAATTGGCTATTATAAATTGTCCAGTGATTAAGCTGGGCTGAAATAGGTGGGCTTCTGTTTGATGTAGCACGTTGCACAGGAAGGGCCTTTTCCACACTGAATCTCTGAATAAATACATAAATAAATATAAACCTGGAGCAATGAGCAAAACCCTGGAGGAAAAATTTAAAGATTAAAAAATAAGTTTATTTGTCACATGTGTATTGAAACTTTACTGAGTAATGCATCGTTTGTGTCTGCAAAAATCGTAGTCCAGGATTGTGCTAAGGACAACAGTCACCGTACCTCCGATGTAAGCATTTCACACCCACAGTTGATTAACCCGAACCCATATGTTTTAGGAATGTGGGCGGAAACTGGAGCAGCCAGTGGAGCTGGCGGAAGCTGAGGACACATCAGAATGGCAGTGAAGGTGGAGGAAGGCTGCAGCAGTGAAGGGTCAGCAGCTATCTTGCGTTCCGTGCCACCGGACCCTGACCCCAATCTGTCCAGGAACATGAGTTGGCTGCCAATGTGTCAGCCTCACCACATTAAACAAAATCACGCACATGTGTTCTCCATTAAGGGAATAGCCCTTGGGGGAACATCATACTCAACTCGAGTGACCGCACTACTACTAGACCCTCACGTCATAGGAACCTTGAGGGGAGCACGGATGTGAAGCAAGAGTACAGTAAAGGCTAAACTGACAGTCTTATCGATGACCTGCAGGCTGAGATCTTGTCTGATACCATTGAAAATATTGCAACTTTGGAACATGATAACTCTGCAGGAGGTCAAATGTTCAACCTTTTGTGATGACTGAAAACCATCTTCAGATTCAGTTTAATTTATCACAAGTATATCAAAACAGACAGTGAACTGCTTTGTTTGGGTCAACAACCAACACACCCAAGGATGTGCTGGGGGGCAGCCCACAAATATCGCTACACATTCAGGCATCAACATATCATACCCAGAATACCCGATACGACAACACAGATCATAACAGACCAGAACACGAAATGAAATAGCAACAGCAGCACTGCCCAGATCCTCCCTCCCAATCACCTACTCGCATACACACCCACACACATTTCACCAACCAGGACAGCACAGGTTTAGCAGGGAGGATGCTGCGGTCAGCTTGGATCAGCTGAGCCAAAGGACCTGTTTCTATGCTGTATTACTTTATGGCTGAATTACCCTGGTGGTGAAATCAATCATCCAGACTTTTAGTATCCAGTCTTCAAGAACATGGAGAAAGTATTTTCCATCTTATTTCTCCACAACTTTATTACAGGCTATCTCATTTCAGAAAAATAAACGATTCAATACTGAGAGGAATTAAATCCATTATAAAATCTGACAATAATAGACCCTTTCTCTAGAAGTAATTTATTATGTACCAATTACAATGCATCATTTTTACACTATATTGAACACCCTGGTAACGACATGTTCACCTGGTAACAGCACATTCTCTTGGTAATAACATGCTCACCTGATAACAACACACTCACCTGGTTAGAACACGTTCACCTGGTAACGACACATTCCCCTGGTAGCGACACACTCACCCGGTAACTACGTGTTCACCTGGTAGCGACACACTCACCCGGTAACTACGTGTTCACCTGGTAGCGACACACTCACCCGGTAACTACGTGTTCACCTGGTAGCGACACACTCACCCGGTAACTACGTGTTCACCTGGTAGCGACACACTCACCCGGTAACTACGTGTTCCCTTGGTAGCGACACACTCACCCGGTAACAACGTGTTCCCCTGGTAGCGACACACTCACCTGGTAGTAACACAGGATGCGACAAACAACAAACAGCACCAGCAAAACAATCCGTTCCTCCCTCCCACACTTCACTGTTGAATCAGATGACATTTCAGGTCACCAGGAAAGGGGTAGAAGCCACAACAAGATGGGAAGGGGGAAAAAGTACAGGCAAAAGACAGGCAATAGGTGAGATCCTCTACGCTCGCCTTGCCGAAAAGATCATGAACTCTCTCGGTTCCCACCATACAAGATAGCACAACAGATCCTGCACTGGTTTGTTCCCCCGTTGTCTGTAGTTATAACCCAAACATCGCAGCTACAGGGAACCATTACCTCATCAGTTAACATTACAGAGAAGCCATTTCATTACAACACTACAGAGAAGTCATTTTGTTAGCCTTAACAGTTAACGTTACTGAGAACCCTACACAGCCTAACCATCAGCTTGCAGAAGACAGAAGCTGTGCTTCAGCTCGCACCCCATAGAACCACGAATTGAGAGTGAAGGTACAAAATTCAACAATGCTGATGCCTTCACCTACCTGGAAAGCTGCCTCACCTCCTCCTGGAGTCTAGATTGAGAGGTCTCAAACAGACTTGCCAAAGCTGGGGCATCCTTTGGTAGGCTATGGACACGTGTGTGGGGAGAACGTGGCATCAGGCTGAAGATCAAGATGGCAGTTTACAGATCAGTCGTCCTGAATTCTCTGCTGTATGGCTGTGAAGCATGGACCCATATCACAGGCACAGCAAGATGCTTGACCAGTTCCACCTGCGATGCCTTCGCAAGATCATGGGCATCTTGTGGCAAGACAGAATCCCCACCACAGAAGTGGTATGAAGGGCCTAGAGCTCTGGCAGAGAGACACTGATCATGAATGCTCAACTTTAACAAGTGGTCTGGATGGAAGACAACTCCTTCCAAAGATGATAATCTTTTCTGAGCTGGCACATGGCACCGGAAAACAGGGAGGCCCCACAAAATACTATAGAAGTCTATGTAAAAGCATCCTTGAAGGTATGCAATATTTCTGTGACTGGCTGGGGGCCTTGGCTAAAGACCGCAAAGCCTTGCGCCGGGCAATCTACGAAGACATTAGCATATTTGAAGAGTAGCAGCCAAAACAGCTTGATCAAAAGCGCCAGACTTGCATGGTGCCCTGCACTTCCCAGTCCGGGCTTCTCTGTCATCAGTGATGTCATCACTGACATCATCGTCGTCCCCAGCAGACTTCCAGGAAGAAAGTTATAGTCCCATCCACTTCAGTGGAAAAAGCCGGCTCACATTTACCCTATCTATCTCCCTCATAATTTTGAATACCTCTATTAAATCTCCCCAAAATTTTCTACGTTCTAGGGAATGAAGTCCTATCCTTTTCAGCCTTTCTGTGTAACTCAGGTCCTCAAGTCCTGGCAACATCCTTTTAAATTTTCTCTATATTCTTTCAATCTTATTTATATCTTTCCTGCAGGTAGATAACCAAAACTGCCCGCAATACTCCAAATTAGGACTCACAAATGTCCTATATAACTTCAGCATAACGTACCATCTCCTATACTCAGTACATCGATTATGAAGGCCAATGTGCCAAAAACTTTCTGTACAAACCAATCTAACTGTAATGTCACTTTCAATGAATTATGGACCTGCATTCCCAGATACTTGTTTTACTGCACTCCTCAGTGCCCTACCATACTCTGTATAAGAACTACCCTGGTTAGTCCATCTGAAGGGCAACACATTGCACTAAATTCCATCTGTCGTTTTTCCAGCCAGTCCATATCACACTGCTCGCTTTGATTATCCATTGCATCCCCAGTCGTGTTAGCAACTGTAAATTTGTTAATCCAGATTGTTGAATTGGATGAGAAACAACAGCGGATTCAGCACTGATCCCTGTGGCACACTACTTGTCACAGGCCTCTAGTCAGAGAAGCAACCATCTCCTGCCACTTCCTGCCTTCCCTCGTGAAGCCAATGTCTAATCCAATTTACTACCTCATATTGAATGCTGAGTGACTGACCCTTCCTGACCAACCTTCCATGTGGGATCTTGTCAAATGCCTTGCTAAAGTCCATATTAACAACATCCACTTCCTTATCTTCATCATTGTTCCTGGTAACTTCAAATAACTCGATAAGGTTCGTTAGACACAATTTAACACATACAGAGTTATGTTGACTATCCCTAACAATCCCTGTCTATCCAAATGCTTATATAATCGGTCTCTTAGAATAACTTCCAAAAACTTTCCCATTACTGATGTCAGGCTTACCAACCTATAGTTTCCTGGCTTATTCTTAGAGCCTTTCTTAAACAATGGAACAGCACTAACAATCTTCCAATTCTCCGGCATCTCACCCTGAGCTAAGGATGTTATAAACATCTCTGCTAGGGCCCTTGCAATTCCTGCAGTAGCCTCCTACGGGGACTGAAGGAGTACCTTGTCAGACCCTGGGGATTTATGCTCCCTAATTCGCCTGAAGTCAACAAGCACCTTCTCCTCTATAATCTCTATTGGGTCCATAACCCTGCTTTGGTATTTCCATAAATCAGTAGACTCTGTGTCTGTCTCCTGCGTAACTGCAGATGCAAAAAATCCCTTTCAGATCTCCCCCATCTCTTTTGGTTCCATGCATGGATTACCATTCTAACCTTCCAGAGGACCAATTCTATCCTTTGCAATCCTTTTGCCCTTACATATCTGTGAATCCCTTTCGATTCTCTTGCTAGGGCAATTTCACGCCATCTTTTAGCCCTCCTGATTTCCTTCTTAAGTGTTGTCTGACATTTCTTACACTCCAGAAACACCTCATCTCCAGCCTGATGGTATGAACATTGAATTCTCCAATTTCCGGTAATTCCCTCCCCCTTCCCCTATCCCAGGTCCCTCTCTGCCTCTCTCCCCTTTCAACTTTCTGCTTCTTTATCTCTACAGTTCTTTCATGGTTATCCCCTCCCCCTCCCCCCTTTATCTTTCCTCTGATTGGTTTTCCACTTGGCGCCTCTAGGCCCTACCCCCTCCCCTATCTCTATTACTGGGCTTTGGCCCTCTCTTCCCCCCCATTCCTGATGAAGGGTCTCAGCCCGAAACGTTGGCTACTCTTTTCTCATGGATGCTCCCTGACCTGCTGAGTTCTTCCAGCGTTGTGTATGTATCATTTGTTGCTACCTGCCTATACCTGTATTGCACCTCTTTCTTTTCTTTAACCAAGGCCTTGAAAGCCAAGGTTCCAAAAATTTGTTTTCTTTGCCTTTTGCCTTTTATTCTGTCAGGAACATATGAAGCCCCCTTTTCTGGGCATCTCGTTAGCCCCTCACTAACAGCCACTGGATTCCGCAGTGAGAAATTCACCTTTACCAGCTTCAAGCATCTGGGATCTATACAACTCCCATGAGGTTGGGATGCTTCACCATAAAACCCTGGTTTGTGTGAATGCTGAGTGAGTTACTGCCCCCGGTAAGATCATACACTGCATACAATATAAAGAAGTATATTTAAGAATGTTAAGCAAAGTTATTAAATGAAAGAAAGAAAAAAAATCTAAAAGGGCCCATTACTCTTAAACAGCCGAATGTGCACAAGTTGGAGTTCATCTTGAACTTCTCTCTCACTCATGCACTGGTCCCTCGGTCAGTGTGAAAGCACACACCACCTTCCGAACACTGCTCGCAATCCATCTCGAACAAACGGGTCTCCCACAGGAGTATTGGTTCTTCCTGTTTGAAGCCATTTTTCAGCACAAAGCACCTTGTGCAACAGGGGTGACATCCTCAGCCATCTACCCATCCCCCCATCTTTCCCCAGCTCCTGCCTTCAAGAGGTGAGCTTTCCAGTCTGTCCTGACTGAGCACTGCCATGTCATCTTCCCTCTCCCTTTAATCCTTCCCACTCTATTATGTCTAAAACAGCAGAACCCCAGAATACTGAGCTGCCAGTCCTGCCCCTCCTACAACCAAGTCTCACTAATGGCTACAACATCATAATACCACATGCTGATCCATATCCTAAACTCATCCACCTTTCCTTTAATACTCCTTGTATTGAAATATACACATCTCAGAATATTAGTCCCACCATGTTCAACCTTTTGATTCTTGACCCATCGTGTCGGTTTAACAACAGTCTCCACAACTACTTAATTATTTGTACTGGCACTCTGCTTTCATTGCCCTGCAACTCTAGTTTAACCCCCCCCCCCCCCAGTAAACTTCCGGCTGGGATATTAGCTCCTCTCCAGTTCAGGTGCAAATCATGCCTTCTGTACATGTCCCACCTTTCCTGGAAGAGAGCCCATTGATACAAAACTCTGCAGCCCTCCCTCCTGCAGCAATGCCTCAGCCACATGTTAAACTGTATACTCTTCCTGTTTCTGGCCTCACATGTCACGGGTAGCAATCCTGAGAACGCAACTCTGGTGATCCTGTCCTTTACTGCACCTGACTCCTGACTTCACTTTGCAGGAGCTCATCACCCATTCTACCCACGTCTTTGGTACCAACATGGACCACAACCTCTGGCTGCTCACTCTCCACTTAAGAATGCTGTGAACTCAGTCTGAGGTGTCTTGGACCCTGGCACCCAGGAGGCAAAAAACCGTCCAAAAATATCATTCTGGTCCAAAGAAGCTCCTATCTGTTCCTTTAACTAATGTACCCCCTTCCACTACAGCTTGCCTCTTCTCTCCCTTCTCTTCTGAGCCACGGATCCAGACTCAGTGCCAGAGACCTGCTCACTGCATTTTCTCTCTGGTAGGTCATCCCTCCCAACAATACTCAAAGTGGTATACTTATTATTGAGGGAAACAGCCAAAAGGTAGTCTGCACTGACTGCCTATTCCCTTTCCCTCTGCTGAGAATTACCCAGGTAACTGCTTCCTGCAACTTAGGGATAACTACATCCCTGTAGCCTGATCATCAAATCAAAGGTTTCAAGTTGTAGCTTCAGTTCCTTAACACTGTCTTTATGAGGCTGCAGCTCATTGCATTTCATGTAGTAGTTATCAGGGAAACTAGAGATCTCTGAAAAATCCCACATCTCACATAAGGAACATACCACAAACTCTGGACCCATTCTCAGTGAACAAGCCATGAACTAACAGAAACAAAAAGTTTACTGGAAACTTACTTAAAGCATGCTTATACGCACTTGCTCACAACCAAGCATGCTGAGCCAAAACCAGACCACTCTAACACTGCTTGACTCTAGCAATGAACACTCCACTTAACCTCCCTTCTTTTTATTGGGTCAAATAAAACTCACTCCCAATGAGAGGTGCAATTTTCAAATGGCTCTTGCTCTGCAAAATGTTGCTCTCTCACTCATTAATTCAAGCTGTCAGTATAGGAATAGGAAGTTGAATTGAAATGGGAGCCACGGGGCATACTTCTTTTTCTGGCAGACAGAGCGTAGGTGTTGGACAAAGAGAACCCCAGTTTGCATTGGGTCGCTGTGGATTCCCACTGATGTAGAGGAAGCCAGACAGGAACACCAGGTCCAGTGGATGACATACTTGCAGGTGAAGTGTTGCCTTCCCTGGAAGGACTGCTGGGGGCCATGAATCCTGGCTAGGGAGGTGTTGAAAAGGTAAGTGTAGACCTTGTCTTGCTGGCTGGGATAAGTGTCAGGAAAGAGATTAGTGGTCCACTGGGAAGGGAACACTTGCAGAACCTTTTTCCCTTATTATTGCATTTCAGTGACCAATCTGGATATCAGATGTTTGAGGGAAGGGGATTTCACGCAGGTCCACTGCCCAAGCAGAAAAAGGCTGCGGTGGATCACAGCAATGTAACCGAGCTTCAACCTGAGACCAGTCTGCATTTGGGATTGACTGGCAAAAGCAAATTAAAAGAAAGCAGGAGCAAGCACAGTGGCCATTGTTGCTATAGCAATAGTCTGGGTAGACAGAGTGGTGATCTTGAGGCTTTTGCTCTTTGAGTCGCTAGTCAGAGAAAGCAAACAGCAAAGAAAAGATCAAGATTAAGATTTTTTTTTCCTTCCCTTCTTTATATCTGCTCAGTTCGGACAGTAGAGATGTCAGGCAGGATATTGTAATGCTCCTCTTGTGGGATGTGGGAAGGCAGGGAGACCTCCAGTGTCCCTGACAACTACAACAGCGAGAAGGGCATCCAGCTGTAGCTTCTAACAAATCATGTTGAAGAGATGGAGCTGGAACTGGATGAACTACGGATTATTCAGAGTGCTGAAGGGGTGATAGAAAGGACATAGAGAGGTAGTTACACCCAAGGTGCAGCACATAGGAAAGTGGGTAATAGTCAGGAAGGGGAAAGGGGTTAGGAGCCAATACAGAGTACCCTGTGGCCATCCCTCTCAAAATCAGTTACCACTTTGGATACTGTTAGGTGGTTGAACTAACAGAGAAAATTCACAGAGGTCAAATCTTTGGCACTGAGTCTGGCTCTGTGACTCAGAAGGGAAAGGGAGGAGAAGAGGCACACTGTAGTGATAAGGGATTTGTTCATTAGGGGAATAGACAGGAGGTTCTATGGGCAAGAACAAGATTCCTGTATGATAAGTTACCTCCCCACATGCCAGGATCTTGGACATCTCAGATTGAGTTCTCAGCATTCTTAAGTGGAAGGGCGAACAGTCAGAAGTTGTGGTCCATGTAGGTACCAATGACATGGGTAGGACAGGTGGCAAGGTTCTGCATAGGAAATTCAGAGAGTTGAGTGATAAGTTAAAGAACAGAACCTCCAGGGTTGTGATCTCAGGATTGCGACTTTTGTCACTTGCTAGTGAGGCCAGAACTGGGAAGATTATAGTTTGACACATGGCTAAGGAGTTGGTGTAGGAGGGAGGGCAAATGATTTTTGGATCATTGGTCTCCATTCCAGGGATGTCTGGAGCTGTACAGAAGGGACAGTTTGCTTTGAACTGGAGGGAGACTAATATCCTAGTGAGAAAGTTTGCTAATTTACAAGGTGAGGTTTAAACTAGAGTTGCAGGGGGATGGGAACCAGAGTGTCAGAAAAGTCAGTGGAGACGTTGTGGAGCCAGATGTTGGTAAGACCTCAGACAAAGTCAGGAATCAAAGTTTCAGCATGTTGTGACTAGTGTCCTGAGCTGTGTATATTTCAATGCAAGTAGAATTGTAGGAAAGGCAAATGATCTCAGGGTATGAATCAAAACCTGGAATTATGATATTGACACCATCAATGAGGGGCAGGACTGGCAGCTCAATATTCTGGTCTTCCATTGCTTTGGACGTGACAGAGGTGGAGGGATTAAAGGAGAAGGGGTGGTGTTACTAGTCAGAGAAAATCTCACAGCTGTGCTCTGTCAGAAGTGTGGAGAACTCAACCGGTGAGGGAATTTGGATGAAGCTGAGAAATATGAAAGGTATGACCACATTGGTGGGGCTCTATTACAGAACACACAACAGTCCGAGGGATTTAGAGGAACAAATTTGTAGAGAGATCGTCGACTATTGAAAGGGTCAGTTGATATAAAGGGTGATTTTAACTTTCAACATATTGACTGGAAATCCCATATTGTAAAAGGATCAGATGGGAAAGAGTTTGTCAAATGTCTTCAGGCCAGTGTGCTTCATCAGTATGCAGAAGTCCCAAAGAGAGATATGTACTACAAGATCTGCTATTAGGGAATGAGACATGGGAAGTGACAGAACATTGTGTTGGGGAACACTTTGCATCCACTGACCATAATGCCATTAATTTCAAAATAAATATGCAAAAAAATAGGTCTGGTCTGCAGGTTGAGATTCTAAATTGGAGAAAGGCCAATTCTGATAGTATTAGAAATAATCTGGCAAGTGTGGATTGGAACAGGCTGTTTGTTGGCAGAGGTGTACTTAGTGGGAAGCCTTCAAAAACAAAATTTTGAGAGTACAAAGCTTGTCTTGATTATCTTTTGCTTGTCAAAGCGTGTATGTGCTTGTCATAATAAAAGGAAAAGATAACAAATGTAGGGAATCTTGGTTTTCAAGAGATATTGAGGATCGTTAAGAGAAAAAAGAGGTATAGGCAGGTAGAAACAAATAGGATGCTTATGGAGTACAAGAAATGCAAGAGAACACACAGAAAACATCAGGAGGTCTAAAAGAAGGCATAATGTTGCTCTAGCAGACTAGGTGAGGGAGAAACCTAAGGGATTCTACAGATATATTCAGAGCATAGGGATTGCTAGGGACAAAAATGGTCCACTGGATGACCAGAATGGTAATCCAGTGTAGAGCTGAGAAAGATGGGAGAGATCTTAAATGAATGTTTTGCATCTGTATTTACTCAGGAGATCGATACAGAGTGGATGGAAACAAGACAAAGTGGCATCAATTTCATGGACCCTGTACAGATTACAGAGGTGGAGGTGTTTGCTACCCTGAGGAAAATCAGGGTGGATAAATCTTCACAGCCTTCAAAGGTGTTCCCTTGCACCCTAAGGGAGGCGTGCAGAAATTGCCGGGGCCCTAGCAGAGATATTTAAAAAATCATCCTTAGCGACAGGTGAGGTACCAGAAGATTAGAGGATACCCATTGTTGTTCTGCTGTTTAAAATAGGCTCTAAACTGAAACCAGGAAATTTGTCTGGGCAGTCTGACATCAGTAGTGGGAAAATTATTGGAAGGTATTCTAACGGACCGGATATATAAGTAATTGGATAGGCGTAGATTAATTAAGGATAGTCAACATGGTTTTGCGCATGGTAAGTCATATCTAAGCAATCCGATAGATTTTTTTCAAAGTTACCAGGAAAGTTGATGAAAGCAAGGCAGTGGATGTTGTCTACATGGAGTTTAGTAAGGCTTTGACAAGGTCCCGGATGGGAGGCTGGTCAAGAAGCTTCAGTCCCTTGACATTCAGGATGAGGTAGTAAATTGGATTAGACATTTTCTTTGTGGGAGAAGCCAGAGAGTGGTAGTAGGTGGTTGCCTCTCTGACCAGAGGCCTGTGACTAGTTGTGTACCACGGGGATTGTGCTGGGTCCTTTGTTGTTTGTCGTCTATATCAATGATCTGGATGATAATGTGGCTAACTGGATCATCAAATTTGCAGATGACACCAAGATTGTGGGTGTAGTGGACTGTGAGGAAAGCTATAATTACATACAGATGGGTCTACAATTGCAATGTATTGAGTATAGAAGATGAGATGTTATGTTGAGTACTATAAGACATTGGTGAGGCCCAACTTAGAGTATTGTGTGCAGTTTAGGTCACCTACCTACAATAAGTATGTAGACAAGTTTGAAAGAATACAGAGACAATTTACAAGGATGTTGCTGGGTCTGGAGGACCTGAATTATAAACGATGATTGAATAGATTAGGACTGTATTCTTTAAAATGTAGAGGACAGATCTGATAAAGGTATACAAAATTATAAGGGGTATAGATAGGGTAAATACAAGCAGGCTTTTTCCACTGAGGTTGGGTGGGACTATAACCAGAGGTCATGGGTTCAGGGTGAAAGGTGAGAAGATTAAGGAGAACATGAGGGGAAACTCCTTCACTCAGAGGGTCGCAAGAGTGTGGAATGAGTTGCCAGCATAACTGGTGCATGCCAATTAGATTTCAATGTTTAAGGGAAGTTTCAATAGGTATATGGATAGTAGGGATTTAGAAGGTTATGGTCCTGGTACAGGTCAACGGGAGTAGGCATTTGAAGTGGTTTTGGCAAGGACAAGATGGGTTGAAGGGCTTTTTTCTGTGCTGTATTTCTCTGTGAATTTATGATAGTGGATTCCAGAAATCGGTCATTGGTTAATTGGGGGAGCCACTTATTTGGGACAGCTCTTAAAGAGGAACAACTAATTGTGAAGGTAGTCACGATTCTCTTTGTTTATTTGGGACACTGTAGCACTGAAGTGGGACAGCAGACTGTTGCTGAACAATTTCTAACTAGTGTGCACTTGCATGCCCATTAGACACTATGCAGAGCAAACAGTTTTTAAATAGCATCTGTTGTGCGTGCTTGTGTTCAGAAAGCAGTGAATTTTGTCACTGCTAGTTGCCAACAAACCGTAAAACAACTCAGAACTGTATTGCTCACTGTGATTTCAAGAATTCAGGCTTGGAGATGCCAGAAATGGCCGGGAGTGAACATGGAACAATTTCTCGACTTCAACAAGTTAGGAACAATGAGAAATTTGAAGGTACTAACAATTGTCCTGAAGTGAAAATGAAGATTTGGAGGATGCAATCGGCAAAAACATTGTCTGAAGGCAGCCCATTATCTGCACCATGTGTCTACACTGCCTTTGCTCACATACAGTGAATTAAAAGAATGGCAGCACACATTGGGTGAATTCCTGTCAATAACTATTAGCAAATTATACTGTATTCATACTGTGATAGTATTGATAGTGTTCTAATCTGTTCTGTATTTCATTTAATACATCATTTGTTACTCAGTTACATGGTAGTTTGTCCTTTTTAAATCATTTCCATGAACCTTTCTCTAATTGAGACAGCCATTTAATTGGGCCAATATGTACTGGTCCTGTGTTCTAATTAACCAGAATCAATTGTATATATTTTTGCCCAAGAGACACAAATCAAAAAAACTTGCGCATCAGAAGCAACCTGCTGAGACCAGGCTGTGTCATGTGGGTGAGATTAGGAGGAATGGAACAAGAGTCTTTAGATAGGTTTCTTCCTTCAGAGAGATAGTTTTCTCCTGTCAATTGACGTGATATTAACAGAGATAAATGAAAAGAAATTCACAACTTGTCATCTAATATCCACAGAATGATTTGGGGTCTGCTTGGAATGAATACATTAGCTTGATAGACATTCACTAATGTTCTTTATTACCACTAGAGTGTAATATTTCACATAATATGCTATAGATGTGATTTATCAGAAGAAGCTATATTTTAAATATTTATTCACTTAGACCATAAGACATAGGAGTAGAATTAGGCCATTCAGCCCATCAACTCTGCTCTGCCATTCCACCATGGCTGATCCTGGATCTCACTCAACCCCATCCACTTGCCTCCTCACCACATCCGTTAACGCTCTGACAGATCTGGAAATAACCAACTTTTGCCTTAACTATAACTATGGACTTGACCCCCACTGCAGTCTGTGGCAGAGCATGTCACAGATTCACCACTTGTAGGGCATACACACTAGTACACTCAGTAGCCACTTTATTACGCACCTCCTGTACCCAAAAAAATGGCCACTGAGTGTACGTTCATGGTCTTCTGCTGCTGTAGCCTGTTGACTTCAATGTTTGACATGTTGTGCTTTTTGAGATGCTCTTCTGCATACAACTGTTTTAATGTGTGGCAATTTGAGTTACTGTCACCTTCCTGTCAGCTTGAACCAGTCTGGTCATTCTCCTCTGACCTCCCTCGTTAACCAGGCGTTTTCACCCACAGAACCAGTCTGGTCATTCTCCTCTGACCTTTCACATTAACAAAGCATTTTTTCCCACAGAACTGCCGCTCACCGGATTTTTCTTGTTTTTTTGCACCATTTGCCGCAAGCTTTAGAGACTGTTCTGTCTGAAAATCCCAAGTGATCAGCAGAAAGACACTCTGATACCAACAACCATTCCAAGGTCAGCATCCTTAGATCACATGTTTCCCCATTCTGATGTTGGATCTGAACAACAGCTGAACTTTTTTATCATATCTGCATCCTTTTATACTGTATATTGAGTTGCCATCTCGTGATTGGCTGTTTAAATATTTGCATTAATGATCATTTGTAGAGGTGTGAATATTGAACTGTGCTGGAAAGATTGCACATATTTTGGCAGAGACTCTCAATCCTGTAATAGGAGACTTGAAATTTCAAAGACACTGTAGAAATCTGAGCACAGGATTCAGGGTACCACGGAGGGGGCAGCCCTGCCAGATGTTGAAGGCTTGTAAATAGCCTGAACAGGCACATTTAATCACCTCTGTATATCAGCTATCTCCCCTCTAGCTTTCAGTCTAGATGAACGGTCTTGACTGGAGACTTTGATTTCTCTGCCTTCTTGTAATTTCTCCACTCCCTCCTTCCCTCTTTTTCCCTTCCTCACTCTGGCTCAACTTTCATTCCTTCTCTTCTTACCTGTCCATCACCTTTCTATAATTCCTTTCCTCCTTACTCTTCTTTCACCTACTGTCCCCTCGTTCATATTCCTTCTTCCTCAGCCCTTCACCTCTTCCACCTATCACCTCCCAGGATGAATCCCTCCACCTTCTTTATTACAGCGTTTTTCCCCTCCTTTCCAGTCCTGATGAAGTGTCTCAGCCCAAAACATTGACCATCCATTTCCCTCCACAGAGGCTTCCTGACCCATTGAGCACTGAAGGGCAGTGTAGATAGAAGGGGCAAAACTAGATATGGACAGAAAGACTTCAAAAAGTGATGCCTCAAAAATATGGCATCCATCATTAAGGACCACATCAGCTTGGATACTCCCCCTTCTCATTGCTACCATTGGGGAGGGAAGAGGTACAGGAACCTGAAGCCACATACACAATGATGTAGGAACAGTTTCTTCCACACTCGTCATGGTCCCGATTGTTAATCCCCTATTTTGCCTCTAATCTCCTTTGATTATGCCTTGATTCCAATTGTTAATTTCCCATTTACTGCTAATTCGCTTGATGACAGCACACTTGGTCTCCATCAAGAACTGCAGTATAAGAACCCTGGCGTCACAACCACTGGTTGCCAGTTTGTTGGTCTATTCCCATGTGCTAACTTCATTTCCCAACCGCTTAGAACCGTTAGTTCCAAGCTCAGCTACAGTTTCAAGATATTCCATGAAAACCCCGTCTCCATGTCAAGACTCCATATCAGAGCTCTGTGTCAAGATTCCTCCGGTTTGCAGTTCAATATTCATATCTGTGCCAGCATCCCCAAATCAGTCTCCGTGCCTGTGTCCTGCTCTTGGGTCCTCCTCAGTCACTCTGGGCAACAGATCGAACTGGCCACAATGAATCCAGTGGACATGAATCCCCTGGAAAAAGCCCTCACCAGCCAGGGCTCCCTACTGGACCTGCACGATCAGCTGCTCCGGGATGTCATGGAGAACCTCTGCTCCCCGTCAGTGAACGTAAGAAAGGTCAGTGAACAGGTCGACCAAGTATCCGCTCATCTTACCCCATCGACTCCAGGAACTCTGTCTGACCAGCTTGGACAGCCTGTAGTGGCAACGCCCTATGTGTCGACAACACGGCCGCTAAGAGATCCACACGTACCTGAACCAGAACACTACGCTGGGGATCTGGGGAAGTGCTGGCCCTTTCTGCTGCAATGCTCCTTGGTGTTTGAGCAGCAGTCATCCACATACGCCATGGACAGATCCAAAATAGCTTACATCATGGGGTTGTTGGAAGGAAGTGCCTTAGCGTGGGCCACCGCGATTTGGGATAATCAGCTAGAGATCTGCTCTTCATTTCCCACCTTCATCTCAGAAATGAGGAGATTGTTGACCATCCCGTCCGCGGTAAAGATGCCGCTAAGCGTCTACACACCCTCCATCAGAGCTCAAGCAGTGTTGCTGAATACTCCATGGAGTTCTGGACATTAACAGCCGACGGGGTGTAACGATGAGGCACTCCAGGAGGTATTTCGGCCTCTGTGACATGGTAAAGGACGAGTTGGCGGCAAGGGATGACACTAACAGCCTGGATTCATTGATCTCCTTAGCTACCAGGCTGGACAACCGACTCCAAGAACATCAGAGGGAGAGAACCGGTTGCCCTATACCTTTGGTCACCCCACGGCACACTTTACCATCTACTCCCAGCCCTAGCCTCTCCCCTCCTCCTGCTCCTAGAACAGCTCCCAGCCCAGGCATATCAACCATTCCGGGAGAGGAACCAATGCAGCTGGGATGGAACCCCGTCTTTCTCCCACAGAGCGACTCCGGAAATTCAGAGCCGGGGAATGTCTCTATTGTGGTCAGTCTGGCCATTTTCATGGTACCTGTTCCCTTCAGCCAAAAGAGAGGGCTCACCAGTAGAAAGGGGGACCCTGGTGAATCAGACAACATTCCCTTCTGTCCCCCAAACCCAGATGCAGATCCAAGCTACTGTAAGCTACCACCAACAGTCCCTGTCCTTGTCTGCCTTGGTGGACTCTGGTGCCGAGGGAAATCTGTTGGATGAGGACATAGTCTCCCGGGCTGGAATTCCTCTGGAGCCATTGAGTACCCCTCTGGAAGCCCGGGCGCTGGACGGAAGACATCTGGCCCGAGTCACTCACTGAACACCACCACTGTCTTTGGCTCTCTTTGCGAACCATTGGGAACAGGTACAATTTAACCTAATTTCCTCTCCTCAAGCTCCTATCGTTCTTGGGTAGCCCTGGTTAAGCTGCCATAATCCCCACATTGCTTGGTCCACTGGGAAGATGGCCAGCTGGAGTCCATTTTGTTACTCCACTTGAATACAGTCAGCCCTTTCCCCTGCAAAAGCCACCGCGACCTCGTCTGCCGCTGATCCCCCAGGGTCCCAGCGGAGTACCATGACCTGGGACAAGTGTATAGTAAACAACGGGCCCTTTCTCTGCCTCCACACCGACCATATGATTGTGCTATCGACCTTCTCCCCGGAGCTCCTTTACCCACCAGTCGGCTGTATAACTTGTCCCGGCCAGAGAGGGAAGCAATGGAGGGTTACATCAGTGAATCTCTTGTAGCCGGCATAATCTGACCCTCATCCTCCCCAGTGAGCATAGGGTTCCTCTTTGTGGGGAAGGAGGATGGTTCACTATGTCCCTGCATTAACTACCGAGGCCTAAATCATATAACCATAAAGAACAAGTATCCACTGCCTCTTATAAACTCTGCTTTCGAGCTGCTTCACGGAGCCACCATCTTCTCCAAGTTGGACCTACGAAGCGCCTACTGTCTGGTCAGAATAAGGGAGGGAGACGAGTGGAAAATGGCATTCAACACCCCTCTAGGCCACTTCGAATACCTGGTCATGCCATTTGGCCTCACCAATGCCCCTGCCATCTTCCAGGCCCTAATTAACGATATCCTAAGAGACTTTATTAACCATTCTGTGTTTGTTTATCTGGATGACATCCTAATCTTCTCCAGCAGTTTCCAGGAACACTCCATCATGTCTGTCAGGTTCTACAGAGGCTTTGAGAGAACAAATTATTTGTTAAAGCTGAGAAGTGTGAGCTCCATGTCCCCTCAGTCAGCTTCTTAGGATACATCATCGACAGCGGGTGAGCAAGAGTGGATCCCGGGAAGATCTGGGCAATGGCTGAGAGGCCAAGACCCGCGACACGCAAGCAACTCCAGCGACTTCTGGGGTTTGCGAACTTCTATTGCTGGTTCATCAGGGTTTATAGTCGGGTGTTCACCTCACCTACGACCCCTCTTCATTGGGACCCTGAAGCTGACTCAGTTCTCGGAGCTGAAGAGGCTTTCCACCTCCACTCCCATCCTGGTCCAAGCAGACCCTTTGTGGAGGTCGACGCCTCTGACTCTGGGGTGGGAACGTTCCTCTCCCAAAGTTCAGGCCCTGATTAGAAACTTCATCCCTGTGCCTTCTTTTCTCGCCGGCTGCCCCCTGCTAAACAAAATATGACATAGGGAACCTGGAGTTACTTTTGGTTAAACTGGTTTTGGAGGAGTGGAAGCACTGGCTGGAGGGAGTGGAACATCTGTTTTTCGTCTGGACTGATCACAAGAACCTTGAATACATCCAAACTGCCTAATGCTTGAACTCCCGCCAAGCCTGTTGGACATTACATTTTGGCTGGTTCAGGTTTACACTCGCCTATCGTCTGGGGCCCAATGTTCTCTCCCATCAATACATTTCCGAGGAGGGCCTTCCCAACCCCGACACCATCCTGTGTGGAGGCTGCCGTCACCTGGGAGATCGAGGCCATAGTCAAAGAGGCCCAATGGGCCCAACCTGACCCAGGCAACGGATCCTCCAATTGCCTTTTTGTGTCCGATTCCATTCGACCTCAGGTTCTCCAATGGGGGTACACGTCTCATTTCGCTTGCCATCCCAGGATTGAATGGATGCTGTCCCTTCTGAAGAGACATTTCTGCTGTCCCTCCATGGACACTGATACCCGTACCTTTCTCTCTGCCTGTTCTGTTTGTGCCCGTGGAAAAGCCTCCCACTAACCACCTGCTGGATTTCTTCATCCCCTACCTCTTCCTAGCTGTCCTTGGTCTCACATAGCACAGGATTTTGTTATGGGACTGCCCCCTTCACAAGGGAACACTGCCGTACTCGTAGACCACTTCTCCAAAGCTGTGCACTTCGTAGCCCTTCCCAAACACCCTACAGCTCATGAAACAGCCAACTTTCTAGTCCATCATGTCTTCCACCTTCACGGGACTCCTTCGGACATTATTTCGACTGGGGTCCCCAATTCATCTCTCAAGTCTGGAGATCTTTTTGTCAAGCCTTTGGAGCCTCAGTAAGTCTGTCATCCACAGACAAACGGTCAAGCAGAACGGTCTAACCAGGATTTGGAAGCTGCATAACCACCAATGACCGGTCTGCCTGGAGCACCCATCTTACTTGGGTAGAGTACACCCAGAACCCCCTGGTCAGCACCGTCACTGGAAGGTCTCCCTTTGAAAGCTCCCTTGGTTACCAGCCCCCTCTGTTCTCTGCTCATGAAGAGGGCATTGCTGAGCCTTCTGTTCTGGCCTATCTCCACCGGTGCTGCAAGATCTGGGAAGACATATACGTGGCCCTGCTCCGCTTAGCCGACCACAACCAGAGGATTGCCAATCGCCATTGGATTCCTGCACCTGATTATCGACCTGGGCAGAAGGTTTGGCTGTTTTCTAAAGACATCTCTCTCAAGAACGAGCCCAAGAAACTCACCCCTCGCTTCCTGGGACCTTTTGAGATTGAATTATCAACCCCATGGTGGTCTGACTCAAACTGCCTAGATCTATGCACATTCACCCTACATTCCACATTTCCCAATGGAAACCAGTATGTGTCAGCCCTTCCTTCATCCGTGATTTCCATCAGGAACATCCGGACAAGCCTGGTGAATTGCCTGGAGGCTCCCATTGAGGGGGTGTGGTATTGTCACAATCTGGATTGTTAATCCCCTATTTTGCCCCTAATCTCCTTTGATTATGCCATGATTCCAATTGTTGATCTCTCATTTACTGCTAATTCACTTAGTGACAGCACACCTGGTTTCCATCAAGAACAGCAGTATAAGAACCCTGGCGTCACAACTACTGGTCGCCAGTTCATTGGTCTATTCCTGTGTGATAACTTTGTTTCCTGACCGCTTAGTACCGTTAGTTCTAAATTCAGCTCCAGTTTCAAGATATTCCATGAAAACCCCATCTCCGTGCCAAGACTCCATATGAGAGTTCTGTGTCCTATTTGCTTTTCAACATTCACGTCTGAGCAAGCATCCCCAACTCAATCTCCGTGCCTGTGTCCTGCACTTGGGTTCTCCTCAGTCACTCTGGGCAACAACACCGTCATCAGATTTCTGAATGGACAACATCACTATTTGTTTTCATTTTTGCTCTCTTTTTACACTACTCATTTATTTAATTTTATAATTTTTATTAATTAATTTTAATTTAATAACACAATTTACAATTCATGGTTTTTATAAGCATTATATATTGCACTTTACTGCTGCCACAAGACAACAAATTTCATGACATATGTCAGTGATCATAAACCTGATTCTAATCCTGACAGAATAGGGAAGGAATTGTCCACATTTCAGCACAAAACTCTACACCAATCCTGACACAAAGTTACAACCAAAAACACTCCTACAGAAACAATTCATTTCCTCCTTCCAGCAGATTGTTAGTTGCTCCAGTTTCCAGCATCCACAATCTCTTGCATCTACCAAATAAGTTATGCTCCATTAACTTCTATTAGAGCCTCCAGTTATTCATCACCAATGAATTAATAAGAATCTTTGTCCTATTTTCCTTTCTGACTTTACCTATTAAAGTTTAATGTTCAAGGTAAATTTATTATACAACCCTGTGATTCATTTTCTTGCAGGCATTCACAGTGGAACAGAGTACAATAGAATCAATGAAAACTACACACAAATAAAGACTGATAGCAACCAAGTAGCAAAAGAAGATGAACTGTGTAAATACAAAATAAAATAATACTGAGAACATGAGTTGCAGAGTCCTTGAAAGTGAGTTCACAGATTATCAAATGAGTTCAGTGTTGAAGTGAGTATAGTTATCCACGCTGGTTCAGGATCCTGATGATTGAAGTGATCCCGAACCCGGTGGTGTGGGACCAAAGATTTCTGTATGTCTTTTCTGATGGCAACAGTGAGAAGAGATCATGGCCTTGATGGTGGGGGTCTTTGATGATGATCACATTGTATGATAATCTTCACAATTTATTTCCATAGTGACCCTGGACTCACCCTGTTAGAGATTTTCCTTTCAGTCCTTTGTATGGTAGCTCTCTCAGACAAAATCCCTGTTTCCATCTCCCAGCTCTTTCATTATCAAGTTTTCTGTTGGATAAGCCATGAGCTGTTGGTGTGTTAGGCCAGGATCTACAGATCAGGTGTCCCGTGCTCCTACTTCGCCTATACATAACGTTCCTGTGAGGACATTAGTGGTACCCTGGGAGTGTAGCGTTAGTGTGATGCTTTTACTGCTCAGGGTGTTTTGCAGTTCAGTTCCAGCTCTGTTCTGTAAGGAGTCCCTGTACATCCTCCCCATGAAGTGTATGATTTTCCTCCTGGTGCTCCAGTTTCTTCCCACATTTCAAAGACGTTCTGGGTAGGTTAATTGGTCACTGTAAGTTGTCTTGTGATTAGGGTAGGGTTAATCGGGGCTGCCGTTTGCTGGAGCAATGGGGCTTGAAGAGCCTACTCTGTTCTGTATTATCAAGCAAATAAAAAGATTGATTTTTAGTGTGGGTCTCTGTCAGCCAGATGTCTTTTGACAACCAAGTGTGAGATGAGGCAGTGGAATACTGGCCCAAGAGTGTATTGAAAAGGCAGGGCACAGGTCTGAGAGCAATGAACCAAACAAGGTTTTGGATGATTTAGGTGTTTGGCCAAATTGAAAGGGTCAAGGTGTCAGGACCGGAAGAGAGGGATGGGCCAGTTCATCTCATTGGTCCACGATGTTTACTTGGCTCCTCTCTGAACTGAGACTGTGGCCTGGTCCGGAATCGACTGCAATGATGCCTGGCTTCAAGTCTATGGACTAACCTTTGTAACCGTCAATTCTGAATGCTATTTGTTTACTTTTATTGTTTGCGTGATTTGTTTTTTTTCTGCAATTTGGGTGTTCGATAGTCTTCTCTTTTAAGTGGGTCCTACTAGGTTTCTTTGTTTCATGGCTGCCTGTAAGATGAATCTCAAGGTTGTATGTAGTATCCATAGTTTGATAATAAATGTACTTTGAACTTTGATGTGTTATCAGTAACTATAGGATTTAGAGGAATGGAGAATTGTATCATTTATATAATGAAAATTTAGAAAGTCTTAGAAAGAAGGGATTAGTTTAGTTGGGAATTTTTACATATTTTATTTCAAGATACAGCATTGTAGCAGTCCTTTCTGGCCCAATGAGCCTATGCCACCGACTTGCACCCATATAAGCAATTACAAATGTCAACTGTTTATTCCTATCCACAGTTCTTGCCTGGCCTGCTGAATTCCTCTGGCATTTTGTGCATGTTGCCATATAAACAACTAACCTACCAACCCTCACATATTTGAAATGCGGGAGGAAACTGGAACATCCAGAGATATCCAATGCTGCACATGGAAAAAGGAAAAACTGCTTACAAACTCCTGGTGGATTGCTGGCGCTGTAATATCATTAGGCTAACCCAGGGGTGGGCAAACTTTTTGACTTGTGGGTCACAAAGGGTTCTGCGGGCTGGATTAAAAAGCTTAACAGGCCGCATATGGCCCCCGGGCCGTAGTTTGCCCATGCCTGGGCTAACCACTGCACTACTGTGCTTCCCATTGATAACAGGATTGCTGTTGTGTTTAGTTTGTTACAACAGTGTGGATCAAAGGGCCCATTCCTGTTCAAGCTTAGACATGTGGTGAATAACTGTTCGTCAGGTTGGAGGGCAGTGACTAGTGGTATGCTTCAGGGATCTGTTCTGGGTCCAGTGTTGTTTGTCATATACATTAATGATCTGGATGATGGGTGGTAAATTGGATTAGTAAGTATGCAGATGATACTAAGACAGGTGGTGCTGTGGATAATGAAGTAGGTTTTCAAAGCTTGCAGACAGATTTAGGCCAGTTAGAAGAGTGGGCTGAACGATGGCAGATGGAGTTTAATGCTGATAAGTGTGAAGTGCTACATTTTGGTAGGACTAATCAAAATAGGACATACATGGTAAATGGTAGGACATTGAGGAATGCAGTAGAATAAAGTGATCTAGGAGTAATGGTGCATAGTTCCCTGAAGGTGGAATCTCATGTGGATAGGGTGGTGAAGAAAGCTTTTGGTATGCTGGCCTTTATAAATCAGAGCATTGAGTATAGGAGTTGGGATGTAATGTTAAAATTGTACAAGGCATTGTTGAGGCCAAATTTGAAGTATTGTGTACAGTTCTGGTCACTGAATTATAGGAAAGATATCAACAAAATAGAGAGAGTACAGAGATTTACTAGAATGTTACCTGGGTTTCAGCACTTAAGTTACAGAGAAAGGTTGAACAAGTTAGGTCTCTATTCATTAGAGCGTAGAAGGTTGAGGGGGGATTTGATCAAGGTATTTAAAATTTTGAGAGGGATAGATAGAGTTGACGAGAATAGGCTGTTTCCATTGAGAGTAGGGGAGATTCAAACGAGAGGACATGATTTGCGAGTTAGGGGGCAGAAGTTTAAGGGAAACACGAGAGGGTATTTCTTTACTCAGAGAGTGATAGCTGTGTGAAATGAGCTTCCTGTAGAAGTAGTAGAGGCCAGTTCAGTTGTGTCATTTAAGGTAAAATTGGATAGGTATATGGACAGGAAAGGAGTGGAGGGTTATGGGCTGAGTACGGATAGTTGGGACTAGGTGAGATTAAGAGTTCGGCACGGACTAGGAGGGCCGAGATGGCCTGTTTCCGTGCTGTGATTGTTATATGGTTATATGGTTATAGGGACCTCAGTCTCCTCAGGAAATAGGGGTAACTCTGGCCCTTCTTATACACAGCCTCTGTGTTAATGCTCCACTCAAATCTATCATCCAGGTGCACCTCCAGGTGCTTGTAGATACTCACAACATCCATGTCCTCACCATCAATAGTAAAAGAGAGCTGTGCAGCCTTAGTTTTCCTAAAGTCCTTCACCATCTCCCTTGTCTTACTACTGTTGAGCTGCAGATGATTCAACTTGTGCCATTGAGCAAAGTCCTCCACCAGGGCGTGTATTCATCTTCCCATCCTGCCTTAATACACCCAATTATTACTGAGTCATCAGAGAATTTCTGTAAATGACATGACTCAGTGTTGTATCTACCTCCTACCCAAGGTCCACAAACTGGACTGTCCAGGTAGACACGAGGAAATCTGCAGATGCTGGAAATTCAAGCAATACACACAAAATGCTGGTGGAACACAGCAGGCCAGGCAGCATCAGGTCCTGACAAAGGGACTCAGCCCGAAACGTTGACAGTGCTTCTCCCTATAGATTCTGCCTGGCCTGCTGCGTTCCACCAGCGTTTTGTGTGTGTTGTCCAGGTAGATCCATTGTTTCTGCTTCTTCCTGCCCCACTGGACTCATATCTGCAAACAATTCAGGTTTATCCCCCCTGGTTCAGTCCTTTCCTACCTGCCTCCATGACACTTCACATGTTCTTGATCTTTTCAATGATTTCAAGTTCTCTGGCCCCCATCATCTTATTTTCACTAGGGATGTCCAGCCCCTATATACCTCCATCCCCCACCAGGAAATCCTCAAAGTTCTCCTTTTCTTTCTGGGCACCAGACCCAACCAGTTTCCCTATGCCAGCACTGTCCTCCGCCTCGAGGAACTTATCCTCAGTCTCAATATTTTCTCCTTTGGCTCCTCTTACTTCCGTCAAACAAAAGGTGTAGCCATGGGCACTCAGATGGGTCCCAGCTGTACCTACCTTTTTGCCGGTTACATGGAACAGTCTGTGTTCCAAACCTACACTGGTGTCCGTCCCCCATTTTTCCAGTGCTACATCAGTGATTGCATTGGAGCATGTTCCTGCACCCATGTGGAGCTCTTCAACTTCATCAACTTTGCCTCCAACTTCTACCTACCTTCACATTTTTTGATCCATTTCTGACACTTCCCTCCCCTTCCTCGATTTTTCTCTCTCTATCTCTGGAAGCAGCCTACTTACTGACCCACTGACACTCACAGCTACCTGGACTCTTCCCACCCTGTTACTTGTAAAAACACCATACCTCAATTCCTCCGTCTCTGCCGCATCTGCTCTCAGAATGAGGCTTTTCATTCCAGAACTAAGGAGATGTCCATCTTCTTCAAAGAATGGGGCTTCACTTCCTCCACCATCAATGGTGCCCTCAACTACATCGCTTCCATTTTGCACTTGTTTGCCCTCTCCCCATCCTCCCGCCACCCCACTGGGGATAGCGTTCTTCTTGTCCTGACGTACCACCCCACCAGCCTCCACATCCAGCACATAATTCTCAGGAACTTCCACTCTCTCCAATGGGATCCCACCACTAAGCACATCTTTCCCTTTCAGCTTTCCCCAGAGATCACTCCCTACGTGACTCCCTTGTCCATTCATCCCACCCCACTGATCTCCCTCCTGGCACTTACCCTCAAAAGTAGAACAGGTGCTACACCTGCCCTTACACCTTTTCCCTCACCTCCATTTAGGACCCTAAACAGTCCTTCCAGGCGAGGTGGCACTTCACCTATGAGTCTGTTGGGATCAACTACTGGATCCAGTGCACCTGGTGTGGCTTTCTGTGTATCGGTGGGACCCGGCGTAGATTGGGAGACCACTTTGCCGAGCACCTACATTCAATCCGCCAAAAAATGCAGGACCACTCATTTTAATTCCACTTCCCATTCCCATTCTGACATGTCAGTCCATGGCCTCCTCTACTTTTGCGATGAGGCCACACTCATGTTGGAGGAGCAACACTTTATATTCCATCTGCAGAACTTCCAACCTGATGGCATGAGCATCGATTTCTGGAAATTCCGGTAATGCTCCCCACCCTTTACCATTCCCCATCCCCTTATCCCTCTCTCACCTTATCTTCTTGCCACCCAACACATCTGTCTGGTGCTGTGTGGCTAGCCATAGCTCAAACACCATCTATAAATTTGCTGCTGATACAACCATTGTTGGTAGAATCTCAGGTGGTGATGAGAGGGCGTACAGGAGCGAGATATGCCAACTAGTGGAGTGGTGTCACAGCAACAACCTGGCACTCAACATCAGTAAGATGGAAGAGCTGATTGTGGATTTCAGGAAGGGTAAGACGAAGGAACACATACCAATCCTCATAGAGGGATCAGACATGGAGAGAGTGAGTAGCTTCAAGTCCCTGGATGTCAAGACCTCTGAGGACCTAACCTAGTTCCTACATATCAATGTAGTTATAAAGAAGACAAAACAGCGACTATACTTCATTAAGAGTATAGTCGCTGATTTGGTACATCAACAAATACACTCAAAAACTTTTATAGGTGTACCTTGGAGAGCATTCTGACAGGCTGCATCACTGTCTGGTATGGGGGGGGGGGCGCTACTGCCCAGGACTGAAGGACGCTGCAGAGGGTTGTAAATTTAGTCAGCTCCATCTTGGGTACCAGCCTACAAAGTACACAGGGCATCTTCAGGGAGCGGTGTCTCAGAAAGGCAGCGTCTGTTATTAAGGACCTCCAGCACCCAGGGCATGCCCTTTTCTCACTGTTACCATCAGGTAGGAGGTACAGAAGCTTGAAGGCACACACTCTGTGATTCAGGAATAGCTTCTTCCCCTCTACCATCCGATTCCTAAATGTACATTGAACCCTTGGACATTGCCTCACTTTTTAATATATATTATTTCTGTCTTTTTTGCACAATTTTTAATCTATTCAACATATGTATATTGTAATTGATTTGCTTATTTTTTCTTCTTCTACTGTATATTATGTGTTGCATTGAACTGCTGCTGTTAACAAATTTCATGGCACATGCCAGTGATAATAAACCTGATTCTGACTCTGATCTGCTCCTCCCCCTCCCCTTTCCTTTCTTCCAAGGCTTTCTGTTCTCTCCAATCAGATTCTCCCTTCTGTATTCCCCCTGTATTTCTTTCACCAATCAACTTCCCAGCTCATTACTTCACTCCTCCCCTCCCTCCCCTCCTCCACCTTCTAACTCCTCATCTTTTTCTCTCCAATCCTGATGAAGAGTCTCTGTCCGAAATGTTGATTCTTCTCTTTTCCACAGATACTGCTCGGCCGGCTGAGTTCCTCCAGCATTTTGTGTGTGTTGCTTAGATTTTCAGCACCTGCAGATTTTCTCTTGTTTGTGATTGAACCATATACATGTATACAATTAAATAAATCAGCATACCTCTGCAGCCAAGGTACAAAACACAGTGCATACTGTCACATACAGAACACAGCACACATAGTAACGATACCACATTCAGTCACAAAATATTAGCCCAAGTCCTTGAATGGCATGGCCTGTAGATTGATGATGTATGGGGTACACACAAGAGATTTTGAGTTGCTGGAAATCTAGAGCAACATTTCTCAAAATACTCTAGGAACTTTGCATGTCAAGCTGCATCTATAGAGAGGAATATTCAACCTGAGACCCTTCATCAGGACTGAAAAGGAAAGGGGAAGATGCTAGAATAAGAACGTAGGGCGAGGTGAAGGAGTACAATGTAGGAGAACAAGTTAAAGCCAGGAGGTGAGAGAGGAGGGGGGGAACTGAAGAGAGAAGCTAGGAGGTGGTAGGTGAAAAAGTCAGAAAGGAGAAGAATCTGTCAGAAGAGGAGCGTGGACCATGGGATGTAGGTCTGGAGCCATGATTCTACAGGAACAAGCACACAGCCGTCAGTTCTGTGCTGCATTGTTCTCTGTTCTATAAAACAACTGAATAACTAAGACAAACATAAAATAAAATAAAGATGGATCTGTTACAGAAAGGGAAATAAAGAAAGCAAAAGAAGATTAAGAGGACAAGAAAACAGAATAATAAACAGAATAGATTTTGATGGATCTTCACAAATTTGAAGGAAAAATTAAAGAGTTTGTAAATTTATGGTAAACCTGCAAGATACATTTAAATATTACCATTTATGTCCATTTTCAGAAATTACCAAAGCACTTTACAGCAAATTAATTTCCTTTGGAAAGTAGCTTGTGCTGCATTGCAGAAGATCCAAGAGCCAATCTCATGTCAACAATATTGCAGTAATGTATAATATCACCAGCGAGTGTTAAACTGTTTCTAAAAATGTTCACTGTGAATTAAATATTGCTTAGCACTTTGGAGGAAAGCACCACAAGTTTTTCACCTTCCAGAGAATCAGAATCAGATTCAGGTCAGATTTATTATCACTGATATACAGTATGTCATGACATTTGTTCCGCAACAGCATTACAGTGCAATGCATAAAAATACTATAGATTGCAACAGGAAATATATACGCTGTAAAAAATTTAAATGAAATAATTAGTCCAAAAAGAAAGCAAAAATGGTGAGGTCATGTTAATGGGTTGGTTCAGCGTCTGTTCTGAAATCTGGTGGTGGAAGGGAAGAAGCTGTTCAGGGGGCACTGAATGTTTGTCTTCAGACTCCTGTGCCTCCTTTCTGAAGGTAGTAATAATCCTATATGATACCTTGTGTAGAATCATCCCTCTGTAAGGCACTGACTGTTCAGCTGCCAATTTTAAATAAAAAGTCACTCACGGCAGAAGCCTCAGCAACCAAAGAAACGCCAATCAAAGATAAACTACGATAACTGAACTTTAACTGAAAGGCTGATTTATACTTGTGCATACAGGTTACGCCGTAGCCTACACCGTAGCCCTGACTTTCACTTCTGCATAGCTCTACACTGTAGCGAGCTTGCGTCGGTGTGCACCAAAAGGTTAGTTGTGGTGGGGTTTCTATGCCACTTTGTCGAGTTTCTTTGTGAGAGACATGGATGAGGAAATGCATTTCAAACATGTTTGCATGTTGGCAGGTAGATTTGACAATTTGGTTCATCTATTTTGCATTGGTGTAAAAACATGGCAGAGAAGAAGCAACCGGAAATGCGTAGGAGGAAATGCGATGCTACCAAGCGGACCAATCACAGTCATTGCAGTCAGCGTCGCTGCGACGCGTAAGTTACTTTTTTGGGGAGGTGCACGTCACCCTACAGCATAGGGTACATGATACCTACAGCGTAGATGTGACACACAAGTATAAATCAGCCTTAAGATCACAGTGGCGTCTCCAGTTACAATCAAAGGTGAAATAGGGAGTCCTGTTCATCCATTCTGTGACTGAACTTGAGGACAAACTCAGAGCAGGTGACAAAGTTGAGGGATTTGAGGGATATTGAAGGTAACACATTAGATGCACAAAAACAAATCTGGCCCTGGAGTCTATTGTGTTCCTTAACAAAATTTTGGCTCAACCATATATCCATCATTTTGTATTATTGCTTCACATGGTCATAGAATCATAGATTCATAGAACACCGCAGCACAAAACTGGCTCTTTGAGCCAACCAGTCTGCGCCAAACTATTATTTTACACAGTCCCATTGATGTGTGCCTGAACCTTAGCCTTTCAAACCACTCACATTTATGGATCTATCCAAATTTCTCTTAAATGTTGAAATTAGGCTCACATCAACCACTTCAGCTGGCAGCTATTCCACACTCTCAACATCCTCTGAGTGAAGAAGTTCTCCATCATATTCTCATCAAACATTTCACCTTTCACTTTTAACAAATGACCTCTGGATGTAGTCTCACCCAAACTCTGGAAAGAGCCTGCTTGCATTTCCCCTATCTATCATCACCATTATGTGCTATGTCGTGTCTCATAGGTGATCGTGATGACCATGATTGTTCTTGGCAAATTTTTCTACAGAAGTGGTTTGCCATTTTCTTGTTTTGGACAGTGTCTTTACAAGACGGGTGACCCCAGCCAATATAAATACGTACTTTTTGGAAATTGTCAGCCTTGTGTCAGTGGTCGCATAACCAGAACTTGTGATATGTACCAGCTACTCATACGACCATCCACACCTGTTCCCATGGCTTCACCTGACCCTGGTCGAGGGGGATGGCGGGAATAGGTGCTGCACCTTGCCCAAGGGTGATCTGTAGGTTAGTGGAGGGAAAGAGCACCTTACGCCTCCTTTGGTAGAAACGTATCACCACCCTGCCACCTAAATCCCATCTATGCCGCTCATAATTTTACTTAACTCTATCAAATCTCCCCTCAATCTTCTATGTTCTAAGGAGAATCAGTTTCCGATTTCACATGAATACTAAGTTCCAGGCTTCTAGTTAAGCGTGATTGATCTAGAAGGATAACTTTTGCACAGCCTCCACAAATGCCAGTTGATCTGCTTGGTATTTCCAGCATTTGTATATTTGCTTTTAAGTTTCCGAATTTTGGAAATATTTCTTAATTTTATTCCAGGAAGACCTCAAAGTTAAAATTTCATATCAAAATATGTATATACAAGACTGAGTTTCATTTTCTTGCAGGCATTCACAGTAAACCAAAGAAATACAATGGAATTGATAGGAAGCAACACGGTTGAGACGGACAATGAACCAATGTGCACAAGGCAAACAATATGATAATAACTAAATAAATAAGCAATAGGCATTGAGAACATGAGATGAAGAGTCCTTGAAAATGAGTGCATAGATTGTTGGAACAGTTCGATGAGGGGGAGAGTGAAATTGAGTGAAGTTATCCCCTCTGGATGAAGAGTCTGATGGCTGAGGGGTACTTGCTGGAACTCAGAAGGATGAGAGGGTATCCCATTTAAACCTTTCGAATGTTGAAAGGCCTAGACAGAGTGGAAAGGATGTTTCCCATGTTGGGAGAGTTTAGGACAAGAGGGCACAGCCTCAGGATAGAGGCGCGCCCTTTCAAAACAGAGATGTGGAAAAATTTCTTTAGCCAAAGGGTGGTGAATTTGTGGAATTTGTTGCCACATGCAGCTCTGGAGGTCGTTGGGTGTATTTAAGGCAGAGATTGATAGATTCTTGATCGGACATGGCATCAAATGTTACGGGGAGAAGGCCGGGAACTGAGATTGAGGAGGAGAAAAAATAAAGGATCAGCCATGTCTGAATGGTGGAGTAGACTCGATGATGGGCCGCATGACCTAATTCTGCTCCTATGTCTTATGGTCTTATTTGGATAAGAATTGTTCGGATGGGAGACAGCATCTTCCTCTAGGCTGTAAGACTATTGAATTCCCTGCCACTACCGAAATCTCATCATCTATGAAATGCCAGTAGCATTATACTGTTTACTTTGTAACTTGTGTCATAAATGCACCTTATTATTTGAAAAAGGATCTAATGCTTTCCCAGTGTATATGACAAACAACTCTTTTCAGGCCTCTGGACAGGGACAGGTATCAATTATAACGGATTGTTGAAGACAAACTGAAGAAGATAGCGGCATTTGTTATCAAAATATCAGTTATAATCAATAACTGTACTCAGCTGGAAGCCAGAGAAGAGTTCATTCACATTATTATTTGTTAATTTATTTGTGTTAATATTAGTTTATCTGTTGTGTATGAGTTATATGTATTGGGTGTGCACCTTGGTCCTGAGAAATGTTGTTTCATCTGGCAGTATACATGTGTATGGTTGGATGGCAATAAACATGAACTTGAAATTGATCTCCTATCTCCTCCAGTTTCCTCCTACATTCTGAAGACGTACTACATGGCTCAGCATCAGTAAGTTGTGTGTGTGTTATATTGTAAACATGACAACACTTGTGGGTTTCCCACTACACAATCCTCAGCTAGTGTTGGTTGTTGACATATATGATGCATATGACATGGTATGTTTCCATGTTTTGATGTACATGTGACAAATAGAGCTAATATTTAAAGATCTCTTTTATCTTTAAATGGGAACAAGGTACACTTGTTGTTCTGCTGAGCGTTGTGGGCATGGTTTGTTGTTGCTGGAGTATGTAAAGATATGTGGGCTTCCCTTAGCACATACTCAGACTGGGGCTGGCCATTAGTGCAAATAATGAACCTCCCTGTATGTTTCAATGTATATGACAAAATAAAGCTAACCTTTAAAGATTTCTTTATTTTTATAGAAGACTGGGCCTTCCTACCTGAGCATACTGTGTGAGTATCTCTCCTGAATAGACAGCTAGAATGTGAACCTCTGGCATCTCACCAGTACAGCGAGACAGTTGGACAATGCATCTTGGCCTGGCTAATGATCTCACATAACCAAAGTAAAAAGAACCATTGCTTTCTGCAGATTGATGCCGCAGAGAATTCTGTGATGTTATGTGACCTGTGATGTTATTAGTACCAACAGTGCTTTTAATGTATTATTACTGAATATCAACATATATTTAATGCATATGATTGCCTTAAGCCTCAAAAGATAATGAATCTTCACTAGATATAGCAATGAAGAACTTTTAAACATGAGGAGTAAGATTATTTTTTAAAGCAACACATGCAAATGCAGGAGGAGCTCAAAAGGTTGGGCAATGTCTCTGGAAGTGAACAGAGTCAAAATTTTGGGCTGAGACATTTCTTCAGGACTGGAATGGAAGGGACAAGATGCCAAGATATAAAGGTGTGGGGAGGAGAATGAGGATAGCCAGAAGGTGATAGGTGAAACCAGATGAGGGGGAAGGGGGGAAATAAAGTAAGAAGTTAGGAGGTGATAGATGAAAGAGACAAAGGACAGAAAAAGATGGGATCTGATAGCAGAGGATCGTGGGAAAAAGAGAAGGAGGAGGGGCACCAAAATGAGGTGATGAACAGGTGAGAAGAGAAGGGGAGAGAGTGGAAGCATAATGGGGAAGGGAAAAAGGGAGAAGGAAGGTGGGGATGAAATTACTGGAAATAAGAGAAATCAAAGTTCATGCCAGCAGGTTGCAGAGTACACAGATGGAATATGAAGTGTTGTCCTCAAACCTGAGTTTAGTCTCATTGTGACTGTAGGGAGTAATACTTTCAACTAAGGCAGGCAAGGGTCTAATTGGCCAGGGTCCAGTTAGAGGTGCTATATAATTCCTGTCTTGGACTCACAGACATTCTAAACAAGCCAACCTGGGGGGGAGGAACTTTCAGGCCTCTGTCTCTATACCTACTTAACTTGGTCCATGACCTTTGGGTTTACTACTTGCAAGCTCGTGGATCTCTGGACTTTAAACCAGTTTTGTCTCTCAGACCTCTGGCTATTGACCACAGGAGATGCTAATCATAGGTTCGACCTTCGGGTCAGGAACTCTTAATTCTCTGATCTCTGGTTGGCCGTTCAAACCACTAGTCACCTTATCCTCTGGTCTGAGTCACTCTGCCAAGGTGTAAAGTTCCTAGTGCAAACCCCTTCGATGGCCCTCATAATTTTGTACCCCTCTTTTTCACTCCCTTTCAGAAACCCTCCATTGCATGCCAAGCTTATCCAGAGTCTCCTCAGAACTGAAGCATCCCATCCCAGGCAATACATCCTCTCCACTGCATGTTTGATGCTATCACGACCTGGTATGGACTTCTCCAAGGGCTGGCAGAAGCTGTCTTAATATGAACCTTCAAAATTAGATTCAAATAGAATAGATCTGAAAAACTAAAATGGGGAAAAGAGTGACAGAATGGGGATAACATTAGATTACGTTTTTTCCAGTACAGGCACAGTAACCTCTTTGTGTTACATGATTCTATATTTAAACATACAGCATTTAAAGTGGAGGTTGGTAGTTTTTGATTAGTAAGAGCATCAAAGCTTATGGGGAGAATGTCAGAGAGAGAAAATGCACCCAGTGACCAATTTAACAGGTCGTTCATTTACCTACTGAAGTGGCTACCAAGTGCAAGTCTGTGATCTTCAGAAATGCTCATTTACACGCCGCTGTTGTAATGAGTGGTTATTTGAGTTACTGCACCTTCTTGTCTGCTTGAACATTCTCCTCCGAGCCCTCTCATTAACAAGGCATTTTCACCCACAGAACTGCTGTTCACTGGATTTTCTTTTTTGTTTTCTTGCAGAGACTGCTGTGTGTGAAAACTCCAGGAGATCAGCAGTTTCTGAAATACTCAAATCACCCCGTCTGGCACCAACAATCATTCCACGGTCAGCGTCACCTAGATCACATTTATGCCCTAGTCTAATGTTTGGTCTGAACAACAACTGAACTTCTTGATCATGTCAGCTTACTTTTATGCATAGAGTGGCTGTCAAATGATTGGCTGATTAGATATTTGAATAACTGAGCATGTGTAGAATTGTATCTAAGGAAGAGGCCACTGATGGAAAGGTGGAACAGACTCAATGGGCTGAATGGCCTAATTCTGCTCTTATGGACTTATGGAGGGAAATGAACAGTTAACGTTTTAGTTCGGGAGCTCTCATCTTGATTGAAAGTCAGATGGGAGGTAGCCAGGATTGAAAAATATCAAAAGCAAGAGTTGGAAGGTGATGGGTGGATCCAGATGAGGGTGGGGTGATCGGTAATGGAGGAGGGAACAGTGGGTGTAGAGACTGGGAGGTGAGGGGTTAATCCAGATGAGGGTGGGGTGATCAATAATGGAGGAGGGAACAGTGGGTGTAGAGACTGGGAGGTGAGGGGTTAATCCAGATGAGGGTGGGGTGATCAATAATGGAGGAGGGAACAGTGGGTGTAGAGACTGGGAGGTGAGGGGTGAATCCAGATGAGGGTGGGGTGATCAATAATGGAGGAGGGAACAGTGGGTGTAGAGACTGGGAGGTGAGGGGTGGATCCAGATGAGGGTGGGGTGATCGGTAATGGAGGAGGGAACAGTGGGTGTAGAGACTGGGAGGTGAGGGGTGGATCCAGATGAGGGTGGGGTGATCAATAATGGAGGAGGGAACAGTGGGTGTAGAGACTGGGAGGTGAGGGGTGAGTCCAGATGAGGGTGGGGTGATCGGTAATGGAGGAGGGAACAGTGGGTGTAGAGACTGGGAGGTGAGGGGTGAATCCAGATGAGGGTGGGGTGATCGGTAATGGAGGAGGGAACAGTGGGTGTAGAGACTGGGAGGTGAGGGGTGAGTCCAGATGAGGGTGGGGTGATCGGTAATGGAGGAGGGAACAGTGGGTGTAGAGACTGGGAGGTGAGGGGTTAATCCAGATGAGGGTGGGGTGATCAATAATGGAGGAGGGAACAGTGGGTGTAGAGACTGGGAGGTGAGGGGTGAATCCAGATGAGGGTGGGGTGATCAATAATGGAGGAGGGAACAGTGGGTGTAGAGACTGGGAGGTGAGGGGTGAGTCCAGATGAGGGTGGGGTGATCGGTAATGGAGGAGGGAACAGTGGGTGTAGAGACTGGGAGGTGAGGGGTGGATCCAGATGAGGGTGGGGTGATCGGTACTGGAGGAGGGACCAATGGGTGTAGAGACTGGGAGGTGAGGGGTGAGTCCAGATGAGGGTGGGGTGATTGGAGGAGGGAACAGTGGGTGTAGAGACTGGGAGGTGAGGGGTGAGTCCAGATGAGGGTTTGGTGATCGGTAATGGAGGAGGGAACAGTGGGTGTAGAGACTGGGAGGTGAGGGGTGAGTCCAGATGAGGGTGGGGTGATCGGTAATGGAGGAGGGAACAGTGGGTGTAGAGACTGGGAGGTGAGGGGTGAGTCCAGATGAGGGTGGGGTGATCGGTAATGGAGGAGGGAACAGTGGGTGTAGAGACTGGGAGGTGAGGGGTGGATCCAGATGAGGGTTTGGTGATCGGTAATGGAGGAGGGAACAGTGGGTGTAGAGACTGGGAGGTGAGGGGTTAATCCAGATGAGGGTTTGGTGATCGGTAATGGAGGAGGGAACAGTGGGTGTAGAGACTGGGAGGTGAGGGGTGGATCCAGCTGAGGGTGGGGTGATCGGTAATGGAGGAGGGAACAGTGGGTGTAGAGACTGGGAGGTGAGGGGTGAGTCCAGATGAGGGTTTGGTGATCGGTAATGGAGGAGGGAACAGTGGGTGTAGAGACTGGGAGGTGAGGGGTGGATCCAGATGAGGGTGGGGTGATCGGTAATGGAGGAGGGAACAGTGGGTGTAGAGACTGGGAGGTGAGGGGTGAGTCCAGATGAGGGTGGGGTGATCGGTAATGGAGGAGGGAACAGTGGGTGTAGAGACTGGGAGGTGATGGGTGGATCCAGATGAGGGTGGGGCGATCGGTAATGGAGGAGGGAACAGTGGGTGTAGAGACTGGGAGGTGATGGGTGGATCCAGATGAGGGTGGGGTGATCGGTAATGGAGGAGGGAACAGTGGGTGTAGAGACTGGGAGGTGAGGGGTGAGTCCAGATGAGGGTGGGGTGATCGGTAATGGAGGAGGGAACAGTGGGTGTAGAGACTGGGAGGTGAGGGGTGAGTCCAGATGAGGGTGGGGTGATCGGAGGAGGGAACAGTGGGTGTAGAGACTGGGAGGTGAGGGGTGGATCCAGATGAGGGTGGGGTGATCGGTAATGGAGGAGGGAACAGTGGGTGTAGAGACTGGGAGGTGAGGGGTGGATCCAGATGAGGGTTTGGTGATCGGTAATGGAGGAGGGAACAGTGGGTGTAGAGACTGGGAGGTGAGGGGTGGATCCAGATGAGGGTTTGGTGATCGGTAATGGAGGAGGGAACAGTGGGTGTAGAGACTGGGAGGTGAGGGGTGAGTCCAGATGAGGGTTTGGTGATCGGTAATGGAGGAGGGAACAGTGGGTGTAGAGACTGGGAGGTGAGGGGTGAGTCCAGATGAGGGTTTGGTGATCGGTAATGGAGGAGGGAACAGTGGGTGTAGAGACTGGGAGGTGAGGGGTGGATCCAGATGAGGGTGGGGTGATCGGTAATGGAGGAGGGAACAGTGGGTGTAGAGACTGGGAGGTGATGGGTGGAACTGACAGAATGCTGCAAGTAGTGGAATCTGGTAAGAGAGGGTGAGGCAATGAACCAAACAAAATTGGGGAAAGCAGTTAGGAGCCGGGGGGGGGGGGGGGCTGTTGGTGCCAAGTGGACAGAGTCTGTGGGTGATGGTCAGATAGGAACTATGGGGGTGGAAGGGACTCGGTGAGAAGAAACTGTGGGTGGGCAGATGGAGACAGTGGGGTGCGGGTTCCCAGTGGAAGAGGTCTGTGGGTGATGGTCAGATAGGAACTATGGGGGTGGAAGGGACTCGGTGAGAAGAAACTGTGGGTGGGCAGATGGAGACAGTGGGGTGCGGGTTCCCAGTGGAAGAGGTCTGTGGGTGATGGTCAGATGGAGACAGTGGGGTGCGGGTTCCCAGTGGAAGAGGTCTGTGGATGAAGGGCAGATGGAGACAGTGGGGAGGTGGGTTCCCAGTGGAAGGGGTCTGTGGCTGAAGGGCAGTTGGAGACCGTGGGGGGTGGGTTCCCAGTCGAAGGGGTCTGTGGGTGATGGTCAGATGGATACAGTGGGGGGTGGGTTCCCAGTGGAAGGAGTGTGTGGGTGATGGGCACATGGAAGGGTGGGTGGGTACCCGGGGAGGAATCTGTGGTGATGGTCAGATAGGAACTATGGGGGTGGAAGGGACTCGGTGAGAAGAAACTGTGGGTGGGCAGATGGAGACAGTGGGGTGCGGGTTCCCAGTGGAAGAGGTCTGTGGGTGATGGTCAGATGGAGACAGTGGGGTGCGGGTTCCCAGTGGAAGAGGTCTGTGGATGAAGGGCAGATGGAGAAAGTGGGGGGGGGGGGCGGGTTCCCAGTGGAAGGGGTCTGTGGGTGAAGGGCAGATGGAGACAGTGGGGGGTGGGTTCCCAGTGGAAGGGGTCTGTGGGTGAAGGGCAGATGGAGACAGTGGGGGGGGGGGTGGGTTCCCAGTGGAAGGGGTCTGTGGGTGAAGGGCAGATGGAGACAGTGGGGGGGGGTGGGTTCCCAGTGGAAGGGGTCTGTGGGTGATGGTCAGATAGAGACATTGGGGGGGGGTGGGTTCTCAGTGAAAGGGGTCTGTGGATGAAGGGCAGATGGAGACAGTGGGGGGGCGGGTTCCCAGTGGAAGGGGTCTGTGGATGAAGGGCAGATGGAGACAGTGGGGGGTGGGTTCCCAGTGGAAGGGGTCTGTGGGTGAAGGGCAGATGGAGACAGTGGGGGGGGGTGGGTTCCCAGTGGAAGGGGTCTGTGGGTGAAGGGCAGATGGAGACAGTGGGGGGGGGTGGGTTCCCAGTGGAAGGGGTCTGTGGGTGATGGTCAGATAGAGACATTGGGGCGGGGGTGGGTTCTCAGTGAAAGGGGTCTGTGGATGAAGGGCAGATGGAGACAGTGGGGGGGCGGGTTCCCAGTGGAAGGGGTCTGTGGATGAAAGGCAGATGGAGACAGTGGGGGGTGGGTTCCCAGTGGAAGGGGTCTGTGGGTGAAGGGCAGATGGAGACAGTGGGGGGGGGTGGGTTCCCAGTGGAAGGGGTCTGTGGGTGAAGGGCAGATGGAGACAGTGGGGGGGGGGTGGGTTCCCAGTGGAAGGGGTCTGTGGGTGAAGGGCAGATGGAGACAGTGGGGGGGGGGGTGGGTTCCCAGTGGAAGGGGTCTGTGGGTGAAGGGCAGATGGAGACAGTGGGGGGGGGTGGGTTCCCAGTGGAAGGGGTCTGTGGGTGATGGTCAGATAGAGACATTGGGGGGGGGGTGGGTTCTCAGTGAAAGGGGTCTGTGGATGAAGGGCAGATGGAGACAGTGGGGGGGCGGGTTCCCAGTGGAAGGGGTCTGTGGATGAAGGGCAGATGGAGACAGTGGGGGGTGGGTTCCCAGTGGAAGGGGTCTGTGGGTGATGGTCAGATAGAGACATTGGGGGGGGTGGGTTCTCAGTGAAAGGGGTCTGTGGATGAAGGGCAGATGGAGACAGTGGGGGGGCGGGTTCCCAGTGGAAGGGGTCTGTGAGTGATGGTCAGATAGGAACTATGAGGGTGGAAGGGACTCGGTGAGAAGAGACTGTGGGTGAAGGGCAGATGAAGTAGTTGGGGGAGTAGAAAGAATCAAAGTGATGGGTATAGGAAGACAGCCAATCAGGATGAGAGAGAAAAGGTATAGATGGCGAACAAACATTTACTATTCAAGGACCCCCAGGCTCCAATGGACATTATCTGCTCGAAAGTAATCTGAAGATTCAGAAAATCAGAATCAGGATATGTATTAGCTGGCCGGTGGCACCGGACTTCGAGGAGAGTGGTTCTGGTTCGAATCCAGCTGGCCCCTTGCACCCTTTCCACCCGTGCTGGCTTGAACATCAAGCTAGCAACTCAGCCTTGAACTCAGTTCAACGTCCATTTAGAAATCTGATGGCAAAGGGGAAGAAGCTGTTCCTGAAATGTTGTGTGAAGGTGTCTATATCTCCTCCTTAATGGTAGCAATGAGAAGAGAGCATGTCCTCGATGATGGGGAATCCTAGGACAAGAGGGATAGACTTCAGGCTTGAAGGATGTCTATTTAGAACAGAGATGGGGAGAAATTATTTCAGTTAGAGGGTGGTAAATCTGTGGAATTTGTTACTATGAGCAGCTGTGGAGACCAGATCATTGGGTGTATTTAAGGTAGAGATAGATAGGTCTTGATTAACAAGAGCATCATAGGGTACGGGGTGAAGGCAGGGGAGCGGGGATGACTGGAAGAATTGGATCAGACCATGATCGAATGGCGGAGCAGACTCAATGGGCCAAATGGCCTACTTATGCTCCTATATCTGATGGTCTTGTGGTCTTGATGATGGATACAGCCTTGTTGAGGCATTGCTCCCTGAAGTTGTCCTGGATGCTGCAATATCACTCAACTAGATGATATATCTTACTCCTGTACGCCTTCTTGTCACCATCTGAAATTCTGCCAACATGGCTGTATCATCAGCAAATTTACAGATGGCATTTGAGCTGTGTCTAGTGATACAGTCATGGGTATAGAGATTAGAGCAGAGAGCTAAGCACATATCCCCGAGCTGCACCAGAGTTGATCGTCACGGAGATGGAGATGTAATTTCCAATCCGTACAGATCCAGTGAGAAAGTCAAGAATCCAGTTGCATAGAGAGGTACAGAGACGCAGGTTTCGGACATTCCACCATCCTTCCACTATCCATTAATAATCTAGAAAAAAAAAGTTTTTCATCTACTGCTAAATAAATAAGGAAAAGTTAAAAGCTTGAAGTAACTTTTCAGTATAAATATTTACATATGCATCTCATTCATCCATAGTAAGTTAACCTGAGGCATCTTTGCACAAACAAGCCATCATTTATTAATTCTTAGATGTGACTTAGCCAAAATCATAAAACATCATTGCTGCTGCTTCCTGTGATTTAGGTTCTGTCATGCAGTTAGAAAAGAGGTGGCAAAGCATTAATCATGGCTTAATGCAAAGGGCTTTCTGTAACCTCGCATTAATATCTGCGCTGTATCACTCGATTGATGAAGGAATGCTGCCAAGTCCAGGATGTTGGAGGGTGAAGAAGTTTCTATTTTATTCTAAGATAGGTGCACAAGAGAGGAAATGGATTTGCTGAAAGCACCTGTACCATATTCACTTCGGCTTCCATCTGAAGAACTGAACTCAAAGTTCAAAACTCAAAATAAATTTATTATCAAAGCACGTCCACTTCCCTGAGATTTATTTTCTTGCAGTATTCACAGCAGATAGAAAGAAACACAATAGAATAAATGAGAAACCTGATACGTCAGAGGTGGAAAAACAACCAATATGCAAAAGACAACAAACTGTTACAACTATAAAAAGGAGAAAAAACATTAATATTAATAAATAAGCAATAAATAATGAGAACATGAGTTGAAGTGTCCTTGAAAGTGTGACCACGGGTTGTGGGAATGGTTCAGTGTTGGGGTGAGTGAAGCTGAGTGAAGTTATCCCTTTTAGTCAAGAGCCCGATGGTTGACAGATAATAACTCTTCCTGAACCTGGAGGTGTGAGTCCTGAGGTTCCTGTACCTCCTTCCTGATGGCAGCAGTGAGAAGACAGCAAGTCCTGGATGGTGACAGGCTTTGATGATGGATGCTGATTTCCTCACAGTGCATACTGATTGTGAATATATTCACTGTCACAATGGTTAAAGGCCTATCCATTCAGTCTGTTTACACTTCTAGCTGCCTTAGTAAAGCAGTGATCGAAATCAAAGATGCCATGCACCCCAGGCATTCTCTCTTCTCTCCTGTCCTACTGGGCAGAACGTATCGTCTTCTGTTCTTGTTGCCTCATTATATGAAGGACGTGGAAGCTTTAGAGAGAGTACAGAGGAGATTTGCCAGGGTGCTTCCTGGAATAGAGAGCATGTCTGATGAGGACAAGTTGAGTGAGCAGGGCTTTCCTCTTTGGAGCAAAGGAGGATGAGAGATAATGAGATGAAAGTGAACAAGATAAGTGGCAAAGATCAAGTGGACAGTCAAAAGTTTTTTCCAGAGTGGAAATAGCTGAATTCAGGGGGTATCATTTTAATGTGATTGGAGGATGGTATACAGAGGATGTATACAACATCTTAAGGCAATAAGACATAGGAGCATAACTGAGGCCATTCAGCCCATTGTCAGCTACACCATTCTATCATGGCTGATTCATTATCCCCATCCTGACATCTGACACCTTTACTAATCAAAAACTAATCAATCTCCACTTCAAATATATGCAATGACTTGGACTCCACAGTTGCCTGTGGCAATGAATTCCATTGATCCACCAACCTCTGGCCCAAAAATATTCTCCTTATCTCTTTTGCAAAGGGACACCCTTCTGTTCTGAGACTGCACTCTTTGTCCTAGACTCCTCCACTATAGGAAACATCCTCTCTACATCCACTCTGTCGAGGCCTTTCAATATTCACTGGGTTTCAATGACATTCCCCCTCATTCTTCTGAGCTCCAATGAGCACAGGTCTAGAGACATCAAATGTTTTTCACATGTTAACCCTTTCATTCCTGGAATAATTTACATTAAATTTCTCTAGACCCTTCCAATGCCAGCATATTTTTATTAAATAAGGAGCCCAAAACTGCTCATCATATTACAAGTGCAGCCTGATCAAAGTTGTATAAAGCCTCAGCATTACACACTTGCTTTTATATTCTAGTCCTCTCAGATAAGAGGTAAGAATTTTACACAGAGAGTGGCGATTTAGTGGAACGCCCTGCCAGAGGTGGTGGTAGAAGCAGACACGTTAGGGGTATTTAAGAGACTCTTAGATAAGCACATGGATGAAAGAGAAATGGAAGGCTATATAGGAGAGAAGGGTTAGATTGACCTTAAATTAGGGTAAAGGTTGGCACAACATTGTTGTGTTCACCAGGATGTCACCTGAATTAAAGGGCAAGATTAGCCTTTCTTCCTCCTCCTTCACATTTTACCATGGTCTAGTGTCCTCTCCTATATGATTCCTTCTTCTTCAGTCATTTACCTCTTCAACCTATCACCTCCCAGTTTTTTACTTCATCCCGATGAAGGGTCTAAGCCCAAAACATTGACTGTTTGACTTATCAGTCATCGACTTATCATTCGCCTCCACAGATGCCGCCTGACCTGCTGAGTTCCTCCAGCATTTTGTGTGTGTTGCTCTGGATTTCCAGCATCTCTTGTGTTTATGCCTAATGCTCCCCTCCTCTGTATCGTCCATATCTCTCCATTCCATTCATATTCAGGTGTTTATCTATAATCCTATTAAATCCACCAAGCTGCCTGCTTTTCCATGATTACCTCTGTCAGTGCACAAAATAAACTTGCCCCTCATACCACCTTTAAACTTGCTTCTGCTAACCTTAAAGCATGACCTCTGATGCATGACATTTCTACCATGGGGAAAAGCCGGCAGTTCATCGTTTTACAGTACCAGCAATCCAGGTTCAATTCACACTCTGAGGAGTCTGTACATTCTCCCCTTGACCGCATGGGTTTCCTCCAGGTGCTCCAGTTTCCTCCCACAGTCCAAAGATGTATCGGTTAGTAGGTTGATTGGTCATTGTAAGTTGTCCTGTGATTAGGCCAGGATTGCTGGCTGGCAGGGCTTGAAGGCCAGAAAGGCCTATTCCATGCTGTATCTCAATAAATAAAATACTGTCTGCCATATCTATGCCTCTCACAGTTATGAAAACCTCTATCAGATTTCCTGTCAGCTAGCAAGAACAATCCAAGTTTGTACAATCTCTCTTAGATAATAACAGTATGTAAGACAAGCTTTTCACTGTATCTTGGTACATGTGACAATAATAAATCAATATCATGCTCCTTATCAACACAAACAAACTGCAGGAAGAAATCAACAAGTCCAGCAGGAAAATGAACCGTCGACCGTTCATCAGGGTTGGAAAGGAAGGGGTAAGGAGCCAGAATAAAAAGGTGGGGGAAGGGGTGTATGAACCGGCAGATGATAGGTAAACCAGTTGAGGGGGAAGGAGAATGGATGGGGGAGGGGGATATCAGAAGCTAGGAAGTGATAGGTGGAAAAGGTAAAGTTGAAGATGGGATCTGATAGGAAAGGAGAGTGGAGCATGGAAAAAAAGGAAGGATGTGGCAAGAGGGCTTTTGAACCAGAGGGAAAACTTCACTTGACTTCACTCATCCCATCTCATACAAGACACTTGTCCATCCAAAGCTCGAGTATTGTGCGGCCATATTGGATCCGCATCAAGCTAACAGTAAGAAGTCCATCGAAAAACTCCAACGCCGTGCTGCTCGCTTTGTGCTAAACGATTACAGCAGGAAATCCAGTGTCACCAACATGCTCCCTAACCTTCAATGGGAACCACTTGAAAACCGACGTAACAAACTACGATTAATCGTCATTTTTAAAGAAGTTTGCAACATCACTCCATCAAACATCCAAGTTCATCACAGGGTCTGTTCAAATGGACAGCAAACTGGACCTGACATACTGGAAACCCCTCCATTCAACAAGATTTTCTACCAGTACTGCTTCTACCCAAGGTCAACAAGAGAGTGGAATCTTTTGCCGCCAGACCTGCGCGGTATTTCTGACATTAATATTTTTAAAGGTAGACTCAATCAAATCAATTTAGGGGATCTAGTCAAAAAAGCTCACTTTACAATTTAACTCTCTCGCTGTTCACACCGACTGTGCTTTGTATCAGCCGTCCAGCAGTGCATGCACAGTACCAAGCAGAGGCAGAAGAAGAAGCATCACTGAACTGTTCCCAAACCCTGAGGACTCACTTTCAAGGTCTCTTCATCTCATGTTCTTGATGTGTTTGCTTATTTATCTATTTATCTATCTATCTATCTATCTATCTATCTATCTATTTATTTATTTATTTATCTATCTATCTATCTATCTATCTATCTATCTATCTATCTATCTATCTATCTATCTATCTATCTATCTATCTATCTATCTATCTATCTATTTATCTATCTATCTATCTATCTATCTATCTATCTATTTATTTATTTATTTATTTATTTATTTATTTATTTATTTATTTATTATTTGTTTGTTTGTTTATTTATTTTCTCTTTTTCCTCTTTTTGTACCTGCAGGTTGTTGTCTTTCACACACTAGTCATTTGCCCATCTTGTTATCTGCAGTCTTTCAATGATTCTACCATGATTGCCTGCAAGAAAATGAATCCTTGGGTTGTATATGGTAACATATATGTACTTTGAAAATAAATTTACTTTGAAATTTGAACTTTGAATCTTCTTGTAGCTCTTGCCCTCTAATCCAGGCTGCATCCTGGTAATCCTCTTCTGTACCCTCTCCACATCTCTACGATGTTGTGTTTTCTCCAACGTCACGCCCTTCCCCAGTGAATTACACAGACACAAAGGATGGTCAAGATCAAACTTCTGGCATGAAACGCTAACCGGAAGCCAGCAGTGATGTGTGAGCAAAGCTGTACTTTCAGACGGCCAAACTCTGACAAATTTCTTCTTTGCATTTGTGTCTGGAGCACAAGGTGTTAACGTATTATTTTTACAGTAATGGATGATCATTGTAAAAAGGAACTTCGCCAGTAAATCTCACAAGACAAAGTACTGGGAGAAGGCAATAACTCACCACTTCTGAGTGTTCAAAGTAGCGACCAGTAGCAGCTGTTATATTTATAAATTGCCCAAATCAGCAATAAATCCATTACCTTGTCTTTGTTATCTTTTCAATGCCTGTATTGGTTCCTTGTTTCTCACTTAATTTGAATTCTGTCTTTAAGGGAAAAAAATTAGAAATACGGAGAGGTTATTCAGTCCTGTAAGTTAATCCATCATTTAATTAGAACCTGGATCAGAATGAGGTTTATTATCACTGACATACTGTATGTTGTGAATTTGTTGTTTTGCACCACGGTACAGCATATGAAATATACTATAATTGACTATATGTATATAATCAATAAGCAGTGCAAAAAGAGAGGTAGTGTGCAGGGGTTCATTGTCCATTCAGAAATCTGATGGCAGAGGGGAAGAAGCAGTTACTAAAACATTGAGTGTGTGTTTTTGGGCTCCTGTACCTCTTCCCTGATGGTAGCAATGGGAAAAGGACATGTCCTGGGTGATGTGGGGTGGGGGGGGGGGTCCTTGATGATGGATGCTGCTTTTCTTAATGTCCTCGATTGGGGGGGGAGGATGGTGCCCATGATGGAGCTGGCTGAGTTTACAACCTTCTGCAGCTTTCTTTAATCCTGTCCAGTGGAGAATGATCCAATGACAATTTTATTTACCCTCCTTTACTGGAAATGGGGTGTAAAAATGAGGTGTATCGGCTGTCTGTTGGGGGGGTGGGGGTGGTAGTATCTCTGGTGAAGGGGCTTGTCGTGTCCATTCCAGGACAGCCGATTCTGACCTTTGCTCCCCACTGGACACTCAGCTCTCACCCGTGGCTCCAAGTAGCCACATACACATGACAGTGGCCACACCCTGGTACACTACTTCGACAGGTCGCTGGTGGGCCTCGTACCCTGGTGAGTAGGGACATGCCTGTTCTAGTACATGAAGTCAGCTCCAGTGGACTGGGAGGATGAGATCCACAGTGAGATCCAGCAGTTAAGAAGACAGTACTGCAACACTCCATAGAAAGCAAAGAACAGGGTGGGCGCCTTGGGAATGTAGCAGGAAACAAGCACCCAGAGGAAGCTCACACACATCGAGAATGTACAGAGGGTGCTGGAATTGTACTCCAAAAGGTTGTGCTAGTGTACTTTATTCTGCACTTGGAAATATAAATCTGCTCACATGATCAGTCTATCTCACTTCCCAGCTGAGGACCTAAACTTAAAGATCTCAAAAAACACATCCAGTATCTGAATGTCACTGTTTTGAACTTCAGGTCATTTGAACCTCCACTTCCTATTCAGAGAGTTCAAGTTCAAGTTTATTGTCATACAACCATACACATGCATGTGGCTAATCAAAACAACATTCCTCTGGGACAAAAGTACAAAATGCAGTACATATATCACATACAGCAATCAAATAATATTAACATAATAATATTAACAGATAATAGAAAATATTCTCTGTATGTACAAGTCAACATAGAATGCATATGTGACATATATTGTTAAATCTGCAAGTGTACTAACACTGGCACTGTTATAAATAAAGTGCACTGGGTGGTAGCAGTGTGTTCAGAAGCCTCACAGCCTGGGGGAAGAAGCTGTTACCCAGACTAACAGTCCTGCTCTTATTCTGTGGTACCTTCTGCCTGATGGATGGAGGTCCAACCAGGCTCTCCCACCATGGGAAACATCCTGTCCCATCTACTCTGTCTAGGCCTTTCAACATCCAAAATGTTTCAATGAGATCCCCGCCCCCCCCCCCCCCCCATCCTTCTAAATTCCAGTGAATACAGTCCCAGGGCCATCAAACATTCCTCATGTGATAACCCTTTCATTCCTGGAATCATCCTTGTGAACCTCCTCTGGACCCTCTCCAATGCCAGCACATCTTTTCTAAAATGAGAAGCCCAAAACTGTTCACAATTCTCAAGGTGAAGCCTCACCAGTGCCTTATAAAGCCTCAGCATCACATTCCTGCTCTTGTATTCTAGACGTCTTGAAATGGATGCTAACATTGCAATTGCCTTCCTCACCACCGACTCTACCGGCAAGTTAACGTTAGGGTGTTCTGCACAAGGACTCCCAAGTACCTTTGCATCTCAGATTTTTGGATTTTCTCCCAGTTTAAAAAATAGTCCACACATTTATTTCTACTACCAAAGTGCATGATCATGCATTTTCCAAGATTGTATTTCATTTGCCACTTTCTTGCCCTTTCTTCTAATCTGTCTAAGCCTTTCTGCATTCTACCTGTTTCTTTAACACTACCTGCCCCTCCACCAATCTGTGTATCATCAGCAAACTTGGCAACAAAGCCATCTATTCCATTATCTAAATCATTTATATATAGTATATAAAAAGAAGTGGTCCCAACTCTGATCCCTGCGGAACACCACTGGTCACTGGCAGCCAAGCAGAAAAGGATCCTTTTATTCCCACTCACTGACTCCTGAGTACAGGAGCATGGAGGTTCTACTGCAGTTATACAAGGCCTTGGTGAGACCGCACCCAGAATATTGTGTGCAGTTTTGGTCCCCTAATCTGAGGAAAGACATTCTTGCCATAGAGGGAGTACAGAGAAGATTCACCATATTGATTCCTGGGATGGCAGGACTTTCATATGAAGAAAGACTGGATCGTCTAGGCTTATACTCGCTGGAATTTAGAAGATTGAGGGGGGATCTTATTGAAACGTATAAAATTCTAAAGGGATTGGACAGGCTAGATGCAGGAAGATTGTTTCTGATGTTGGGGAAGTCCAGAATAAGGGGTCACAGTTTAAGGATAAAGGGGAAGCCTTTTAGGACTGAGATGAGGAAAAACTTCTTCAAACAGAAAGTGGTGAATCTGTGGAATTCTCTGCAACAGGAAACAGTTGAGGCCGGTTCATTGGCTATATTTAAGAGGAGGTTAGATATGACCCTTGTGGCTAAAGGGATCGGGAGTATGGACAGAAAACAGGTACAGGGTTTTGAGTTGGATGATCAGCCATGATCATACTGAATGGTGGTGCAGGCTCGAAGGGCTGAATGGCCTACTCAAGCACCTATTTTCTATGTTTCTATGTTACCAATCAGCCAATGCTCTAACCATGTTATGAACATTCCTGTAACACCATGGGCTCTTAACTTGGTAAGCAGCCTCATGTGTGACACCTTGTCAAATGTCCTCTGAAAGTCCAAATATACATCATCAACTGCATCCCCTTTATCTATCCTGCTTGTAATCTTATCAAAGAATTCTACCAAGTTTGTCAGGAGTTTCCCTGAAGGAAACCACGCTGACTTTGTACTATCCTGTCCTGTGTCATCAAGTACTCCATCACCTTATCTTTAATAATTGACTCTAACATCTTCCCAATCACTGAGGTCAGGCTAACTGGTCTATAATTTCATTTCTGCTTCCTTCCTCCTTTCTTAAAGAGTAGAGTTGTGTGCAGTTTTGGTCACCGAATTACAGGATGGATATTAATAAGGTTGAAAGAGTGCAGAGGTTTTCAAGGTTGTTGCCGGGACTTGAGAAACTGAGTTGAATAGGTTAGGAATTTATTCCCTGGAGCATAGAAGAATGAGGGGAAACTTGATAGAGGTATATAAAATTATGATGGGTGTAGATAGAGTGAATGCAAGCAGGCTTTTTCCACTGAGGCTAGGGGACATGGGCAAAGGGTGAAGGGGGAAAAGTTTAAAGGGAACATTATGGGGGGGCTTCTTCACACAGAAAGTGGTAAGAGTGTGGAATGAGCTACCAGATGAAGTTGTAAATGTGGGTTCACTTTTAACAAGTAAGAAAAACTTGGACAGGTACATGGATGAGGGGTATATGGAGGGGTATGGGCCAGGTGCAGGTCAGTGGGACAAGGCAGAAAAATAGTTTGTCACAGCCAAGCAGGGCCAAAAGGCCTGTTTCTGTGTTGTAATGTTCTATGGTTCTATGGTGTAATGTTTGCAATTTTCCAGACCTCCAGTACCATGCCAGAGTCCAATGATTTTTGAAAGATCATTTTTAATGCCACCACAATCTCTAATGCTACCTCTTTCTGAACCCTAGGGTGCAGTTCATTTGCTCTGGGTGATTTATGTACCTTTAGGTCTTTCAGCTTTTTGAGCACCTGCTCTCTTGAAACAGTAACTGCACCCAGTTCTCTTTCTTCACACACCACAACATCAGGTACACGGCTAGTGTCTTCCACAGTGAAGACTTATGCAAAATATTCATTTAGTTCATCAGCCATCTCCTTGTCCTCTGCTATTATTTCTCCTGCCACAATTTCTAACAATCCTATATCCATTCTCATTTCTCCTTTATTAACATACTTGAAAAAACTTTTACTATCCACTTTGATATTATTATAGCTTGCTTTCATATTTCATCTTTTCTCTTTTGATGATTTTTTAGTTGCTCTCTGTAGGTTTTTAAAAACTCCCCAACCCTCTATCTTCTCACTGATGTTTGCTTTGTTGTATGCCCTTTCTTTGCTCTTACAATAGCTTTGACTTCCCTTGTCAGCCACGGTTGTACAATTTCACCATTTGATTATTTCTTCATTTTGGAATACACATGTCCTGCACCTTCCTCATTTTTCACAGAAGCGCCCACCATTGCTGCTCTGCTGACATCCCTGCCAACAGCTCCTTCCAATTTACTTTGGCCAAATCCTCTCACATACCACTGTAAAGGAACTCAACTCAAGATGGCGGCACGACGCAGCTTGCAGCAGCCACTCTGGAGCTGATATGTTATTTGTTAAGCAGGGTGCCATGCGCAATCATAATCTGATGAAAAATGGATGTGTGAGCACGGAGCACAGAGGAACATCTGGAAATCTCCAGGAAGGTCCTCTTTGTTGCTGCTGCTGTGAGGTCCAGGTCTCTGCTGAGAAGAACAGGCCCCCAGTCCTCGGGGTCGCGTTGCCGATGGCCGTTGGCGGGGCCGTCTTAATACGCTCGGCAGAGGATGGTGCTCAGAGAAGCTGTGCCGGTGGGGATGGTCGGAGGCTCGGAGGTTCGACGGATTCGGAGTCCGCTGCGGTCAGGTCGCTTTCAGTGTGTGCTGCGTCTGCGAGACCAGGTTCAACGGATCTTTCATTGTGTGCTGTGTCTGCGAGACCGGGTTCGATGGATCTTTCACTGTGTGCTGCGTCTGTGAGGCTGAGTCAGGCGGTGCCGTGGAAGTCCATAGCGGGTGTATTCCCTTCTGCAGCCGGCGTGGGATGATGAGTCTATCGGGACCCTGAGGACTTGTGGAAATTGTGTGGTGGTTTCTATCGAACTTATAGTCTTTTAACATCTTTGGACTATTTTTACTGTCCCATGGTCTTTTTTTTAAATCAAATTATGCTATTGTTTGTACCGTTGTAACTATATGTTGTAACTATGTGGTTTTGTGCAGGTCTTGTAGCTTTAGTTTTTGGTCTTGTTTGTCTGGTGGATTTGGAGCTCCTTTCCGGGGAACGCGCTAAGACGGTAGCGTGATATAAATATGCAGCAGCCTCCCCGGACTCTGGATTGGGGATTGCCAAATGTTATGTGGATTTTCTGGTGTAGTCTGTTTTGTCATATCATTTTGTGATATCATTCTGGAGGAACGTTGTCTCATTTTTTAACTGCATTGCATTTGTGGTTTCTAAATGACAATAAACTGAATCTGAATCTCCCTTACTCCATTGAAATACTGCTACAACAGACTTTACTTTCTCACTATCAAATTTCAAATTGATCACAATCATATTGTGATCACTAGTTTCTAAGGGTTCTTTTACCTTAAACTCCCTAATTGCCTCCTGCTCATTACATAACACCCAATCCAGTATAGCTGATCCACTGGTAGGCTCAACGACAAACTGCTCTAAAAAGCCATCTCTTAGGCATTCAACAAACTCACTCTCTTGAGATCCATTACGAACCTGATTTTCCCAATTGACCTGCATGTTAAAATCTCCCATGACTATCATTACATTGACCTTTTGACTCACCTTTTCTATTTAATGCTCTAACCTGTGGTCCACCTCCCAGCCACTGTTGGAGGCCTGTATATAACAGCCATCAAAGTCCTTTTACCCTTGCAGTTTCTTAACTCAGCCTACCAGGATTCATCATCTTCCGATCCTATATCACATTTCTCTACTGATTTGATGCCATTCTTTACCAGTAGAGCCATAACACCCCCTCTGCCTACCTTCCTTTCTCTCCGATATAACGTGTAATCTTGGACATTCAGCTCCCATCTACAACCATCCTTCAGACACGATTCAGTGATGGCCACAACTTCATACCTGGTAATCTGTAATATTGCATCAAGATCATCCACCTTATTTCTTATACTATGTGCATTTAGATACAACACTTTGAGTACCGTATTTGCTAATCTTTCTGACTCTGCATCCCTAACGATTTGATACTGAACCTGTTAGCTGCAGCTAAGTCCCATCACCTGCCTGCCCTTTCTGACAATCTGACTGCACGTTATTTTCACTTTTTCACCATCCGTCCTTTCCTGAGTCCCTTCAGTCCGGTTCCCACCCCTTTGCCAAGTTAGTTTAAACCCTCCCCAACAGCTCTAACAAACCTGCCAGTGAGAATATTGGTCCCCCTCGAGTTCAGGTGAAGCCTATCACTTTTGAACGGGTCATACCACCCCCAGAAGAGATCCCAATTATATAAGAACCTGAAGCCCTGCCCCCTGCACCAGCTTCTTAGCCATGTATTTATCTGACAAGTCATCCTGTTACTACCCTCACTGGCACGTGGCACAGGCAGCAATCCAGAATTTGCAACACTGAAGCTCCTGCTTCTCAGCTTTCTACCTTGCTCTCTAAATTCTCTTTTCAGGACTTCATTGCTCTTCCTTCCTATGTCATTGGTACCAATTATGTACCAAGCCATCTGGCTGCTCTCCCCCCTCCCTGTGGATGCGATCTGAGACGTCCCTGACCCTGGCAGCTGGGAAGCAGCAATCCATCCGGGTGTCCTGTTCACATCCACAGAATCTCCTGTCTGTTCCCCTCACTATCGAGTCCCCTATCACTAGCACTAATGTGGTGAACTACGTATGCCTGTCTGGACACGCCCCCTGCTGTCTGCTCCTGTGGCTCCTCCCACACTCTGGTATAAAGGCGATCAAGGCCTGAGCCCGGCCTCTCAGTCTCCAGGATGTAGTATGGTGGTCACTCACTGCTCGTTCCTTCTTCCAGTCAATAACAGCCGATATCTCGCCTTTACGTCTCAGAGAGAGTTATTGATGGTGCATCAACTCCCTTCTCTCTCTCTTTCCCTTCTCTACCACAGACCCATGCTCAATGCCTGTAAACAGGTTTCCGTGGCATTCCCCCGGGAGATCATCCCCCACAAAGGTATCCAAAGCGGTATACTTGTTTCTGAGGGGAATGGCCACAGGGGTGTCTGCTCTATCTGCCTGTTTCCATTTCTCCTGACAGTCACCCAGCTACTCACCTCCTGCAGCTTCGGGGTGACTACTTCCCTGTAGCTTTGATCAATTATCTCCTCACTCTCCCGTACATGCCAAAGGTCATCCAGTTGCTGCTCCGGATCCCGAACATGGTCTTCAAGGAGCTGCAGCCGGATGCACTTCACGCAGATGTAGTTCCCCGGGAGACTCTGGGTCTCCCAGTTCTCCGACATCCGGCACGAAGAGCACACCATGGCCGTTTAGATGGTACAGTAAGAGAGGGAATAAAACCAAAAAGGAAACCTTAACAGACGCTTTACACAGAGCTGATGCCTCCTCCGAGCCAAAGCCTCCTCCGAGCCAAAGCCTCCTTTGAGCCAAAATCTGTCACTTTTACTCTCACCAGTGGCCTACTCCTGATAATGCTGCCCGGACAATGACTGCTCCGCTTATCCCTTCTGTACTTTTATTTAGTTCCTAGAGCTCTGTTGATGCTGCTGATAGGCCACATACAATTCCCAGCAGTCCTCCCAGCTCTCTGGCAACCAGGATTTTATTTATTCACTTATAGGACATAGGTGGATTAGAGACCGATTATTACCTGCTCCTGAAAGCGCCAAACTCAGGAGACAGTCAAGAGTCAGTCTCAATCATTGAATGGAGTAAGGCAACCTCACAGTTCAAAGTTCAAAGTAAACTTATTATCAAAGTACCTATACGTCATCATAAACTACCCTGAGATTAATTTTCTTGCAGGCATTCACAGTAAATACAAAGAACAAAATGTAATTGTAGTAAATAAATAAGCAATAAATATGGAGAGCATGAGATGAGGAGTCCTTGAGGGTAAGTTCATAGGTCATGGGAACAGTTCAGTGGCAAGTTGAGTGAAGTTATTCCCTCTGGTTTAGGAGCCTGATGGTTGAGGAGTAATAACTGTTCCTGAACCTGGAGATGTGGGCCCTGAGGCTCCTACACTTCCTTCTCGACTTTTTATAGCAGATACAGAAACTGCAGCGTTCTAACTGAGCAGTGTTGTGATTTTCCGGAACAATCTGTGATCAGTGATGTTGCCCATTAACACACTTACCACATGATTATTAGTGAAAGAGGTTCTGTTTATGATTTTGGCAGCTCTCTCTTTGTCATTTTGCTTCCTAATACAGTGGATTCTGGTTAACTGGGACTTGTACATTTTGGCCAAATTAAGAGGCTGCCCCATTTAGCTGAAGTTTCATGGAAATAGTTAAAAAGATATAAAAAAAAACAAGGGGAATTAAGAGTTATGGGGAAAAGGCAGGTGGAGATAAGTTCATGGCCAGATCAGCCATAATCTTGAATGGTGGAGCAGGCTTGACAGGCCAGATAGCCTACTCCTGCTCCTATTTCTTATGCTCTACCATTTAGCTGAGTAAAAAATTATGTATTTAATGAAATACAGAACAAAGTAGAACATTACTAATTGTACTACGGTACCATGGAAATGATTATTAGATCCTAATAGTTATTGGCGGAGGAATTAATTCAGTGAATGCTGCCATGTTCTTTTGACTGAACAAAATCAGGCAGATAATGGACACCCTTCATTGCCTTCCTGTCTGAAGTAGTGTCAAAAATATCTGTGCCAAACTATTAACCTGCCTACTCCTATCAATCCACACCAGGTCCAGAGCTCGCCATACCCCTCCATGGACTTATCCAAACTTCTCTTAAATGTAGAAATCAAAACTCCATTCATCACTTCTTCTGGCAACTTTTTCCACACTCTCACCACACTCCACAAGTAGAAAAGTTTGCCTTTAAATATTTTAATTTAAATGTGCCTCTTGTAGATATTTTTGGATAATATTCTCACGGTTTTAATTGGCAGGTGAATTGGCACCCTACCCTATGTGTCTGTGTGAGGTCTACATGGCAGAGTTGTAACCTTGCAAACATCTACAGGTGCAAGGGAGACACCAGAGACTCCACCCGTTGGAATCTGGAGCAACACGCAAGCTGCTGGAGGAATCCAAATCCAAATCATGTTTATATCACGGACATTCTGTATGTTGTGAAATTTGTTGTTTCGTTGCAGCAGTCACTACAATATGTAAAGCACACTCGTTCATTCATTATGTGCCCTGTCATATGACACAGGTAATCAATGTCTCTTCATGACCGTGATTGTTCTTGGCAAATTTTTCGACCCAAGTGGTCTGCCATTGCTTTCTACTGGGCAGTGTCTTCACAAGACGGGTGACCCCAACCATTAACAGTACTCCTCAGAGATTGTCTGCCTGGAGTCAGTGGTCACATAACCAGGACTTGTAATATGCACACCAGCTGCTCGTACGACCATCCACCACCTGCTCCCGTGGCTTCACATGATTCCGTTTGGGGGTGGTTTAAGCAGCTCTGAACCTTGCAGGCCAGTGACACCTCCTCTGTTTGAGACATATCTCCACCCTGCCACCCTAAAATAAACTATAAGTTGCAATAAGTATATGTATAAAAATTACATAAGTTGTGCAAAAAGAGAGCAAAAGTGGGACCAGCCATGGAGGGAAGTGGATATTCCATTACTCCGGCTCTTGACCTAGACAGGATAACTTCATTCAACTTCACTCTACCCCGTCACTGAACTGTTCACATAATCTAGAGACTCACTTTCAAGGCTTCTTCATCTCAAGTTCTCCATATTTATTGCTTATGTACTTTTTATCATTCTTTCCTTCTTTGTGTATTTTCATAGATTTTTGTCTTTTGCATAGAAGAATGTACAACGTTGAGATTCATTTTCTTGTGGGCATTCACAATAAATACAAAAACCCAGCAGAATCAATGAAAAAGCACACACAACAAAGGACAAAGAATTGAATTTGAATTGAATTGACTTTATTTCTTACATCCTTCACATACATGAGGTGTAAAAATCTTTACATTACGTCTCCATCTAAATGTACAATGTTAAATTTATAGTAGTTTGTAATAAATAGTATGTACAACAGGACAGGCAATACAGCATAGAAATACAATTATGTCAGTGTGAGTTAATTAGTCTCACAGACTGATGGAAGAAGCTGTCCTAGAGGTTGTTGGTCCTGGCTTTAATGCTGTGGTACTGTTTCCTGGATGGTAGCAGCTGGAACAGTTTGTGGTTGGTCCCCAGTGATCCTTCGAGCCCTTTCTACACACCTGTCTCTGTAAATGTCCTGAATCATTGGAAGTTCACATCTACAGCTACACTGGGTTGTCCGCACCATTCTCTGCAGAATCCTGCGACTGAGGGAGGTGCAGTGATGCAGCCAGTCAGGATGCTCTCAATTGTGCCTCTGTAGAAAGTCCTTTGGATTTGGGGACGCATGCTAAACTTCTTCAACCGTCTGGGGTAAACTAGACACTGTTGTGCCTTTTTCATGACATAGCTGATGTACACAGACCATGCGAGATCCTCAGTGATGTGGATGCCAAGGAACTTAAATCTGTTCACCCTCTCAGCCCCAGATCCATTGATGTCAATAGGGTGAGCCTGTCTCCATTCCTCCTGTAGTCCACAACCAGCTTCTTTGCTTTTGTGACATTGAGGGAGAGGTCCCTTGACACCACTTGACACCACTGTGTCAGGGTGATGACTTCTTCTCTGTAGGCTGCCTCATTATTATTTGAAATAAGGCTAATCAATGTAGAATCATCTGCAAGTTTACTTAACAGATTGGAGCTGTGGGTGGCAAGACAGTCATAGGTATACAGAGAGTAAAGTAGGGGGCTTAGGACACAGCCCTGAGGGGCTCCTGTGTTGAGGGTCAGAGGGTGAGGGAGCCCATTCTTACCACCTGCTGGTAATCTGGCAGGAAATCCAGGATCCAGCTACACAAGGCCGAGGTCTCTGAGCTTCCTGTCAAGCCTGGAGTGAATCATGGTGTTCAATGCTGAACTGTAGTCCAAGAACAGCATTCTCACATAAGCATCCTTCTTCTCCAGATATGTAAGGACGGTGTGTAGAGCTGTGGTTATTGTGTCATCTGTGGATTGGTTCCTTGAGTAGGTGAATTGTAGGGGGTCTGGTGTGGGTGGTAGCATGCCACAGATGTTGTCTTGACCAGCGTCTCAAAGCAATTGCTTATTATGGAGGTGACTGCATCAGGATGTCAGTCGTTCAGACATGTCACCTTGGTCTTTTCAGGTACTGGGACAATGGTGGATGTTTTGAAGTGGAGGGCACTCTACAGTGAGAGAGGGAGAGATTAAATATGTCTGTAAACACACCTGCCAGTTGTGCCGTGCATATCCTGAGTGCCTGCCCTGGGATGCCATCCGGTCCTGCAGTCTTGTGGCTGTCCACTCGTTGGAGCCACCTATATAATTCAGCCTCAGAGATGACCGTGATGCAGGTCACTTCGGCAGCTCTCCTCAGGGGTTCAGTGTTGGCGACATCGAACCGAGCGTAAAAAAATCTAGTGTGAACCAATGTGCAAAAGGCACAACGTGTGCCAATTTACTGTGATCTTTGATCTTGTGAACTTCAACCTTCTGGTTTGAGCCCTTCACCTGGACAGATCCGTTAGCAGTGCCTAAGGATTGGCAAATTATAAATTCAAATTCAAAATGAGGATATTCGTAACCTGGGTGCCACAGTAGATAGCAGTTAGTGTGATGCTATTACATCTCAGGGCATCAGAGTTTGGAGTTTAATCCTGGTGTCCTCTGTACCTTCTCCATGTGGAATATTTGTGTTTCCTCCAGGTGCTCTAGTTTCTTCCCACAGTCCAAAGACAGACCATTAGTATGCTAATTTGTCTTGTAAATTGCCCCATGATTAGGTTAGGGTTAAAGCGGGGGTTGTTGGGGTTTGCTGCATAGTGTATCTCGAAGGGTCTACTCTGTGCTGTATCACTAAATAAAAATAAAGAAAACAACTTAAAAAGATTAGGGATAAACCTAATAACAACAAATTTAAAGTTTAGCCTCAATTTTGTTTTTCTTGTTTTTCAAGGTTGAGACATCCCTGACCGGACAGACCCAACTCCACTTGCCCTTGACAAAGTGCCGCGTGAACCACTGTAACCCCCATGGTGAGGTTACGTCAGTACTGTCAGGTAGGAGGTCCCAGCGATGATAAAAGCACATTAATATTCAAAGCAGAGTGCTTATGGAGCCACAGACTGAGAGCAGATCTCATCTTCCACTCAGATCACTACCCCACTGGCATATCCTGAGCAATAGGGAAACGTTGAATAGTTTAGGGCTTGATTCCCTACAGTGCAGAAGAATGAGGGGATATTTGATAGAGGTATTAAACGTTATGAGGGGTATCGATCAGGTAAATGCAAGCAGGCATTTTTCCACAAAAACTGGGTGAGATTAGAACTGGAGGTCATGGGTTAAGAGTGAAAGGTGAAATGCTTGAGGGGAAACTCCTTCACTCAGTTGGTGGTAGGAGTGTGGAACGAGCCAGCGGCAAGCGATGGGTGAACTTAAGAGAAGTTTGAATAGGTCCATGGGTGGGTGGTAGTGCAGATGTGGGAGTATAACAGTTTGGCACAGACTAGATGGGCCAAAGGGTTTATTTCTGTGTTGTAATGCTCTATGACTATGCCTCTATCTAACTTAAACAAAATTCAGTATAAACTCCACCAAAAGTTATTTCTCCTGATTTACATCAGTTAGGTTTGTTCTAACCTGAGGGTGGTTTTTAATGCTTCCTTGTCCCTGTTTAGGAAGTGTAAATGATTTGTTTAATAGGCTGATAGATCAACTGAAAAATTGGTTGAACAATGGCCAAGAACTTCCAGCTAGTTTGGGAATCAGTGACATCGATTCTGGCGATGCATGGAGATGAGCTGCGCACAGCAGAGCTCGCATGTTAACTCTGTAGAAGAGATGTTTTATTTGATCTCCTGCTTTCCTTCCAACCCTTCCCTTTCCTTTTCCTCTCTGCTGACACTCTTTCCTGTCAAGGTCAGGGACATACGGCTAACTACCATATCGACATCTTTGTAGAAGCCTACTGATAATGAGCTCCTGAAGTCTGAAGCTAACACACATACAGTGAAGTTAACATCATTAAAATTATTTGCAAGCCATTCAATCAGGCATACAAGTACTGAGAGTTTGGGAGGGGTAATTTCCATAATGTTCTGCTGGCTTGAACTGAGACAAGATGCTTTCAGTTGAATGAAAGTTGTCTGATTCTGATGCAGTTGTAAGCTCAATGGGAAAACTGTGTTGGAAATCATAACTGTAATGATAAAATTCAGTGGTTATATAAGCTGGATTGCTGCTGGCAAAAACAGTGGGTTTGCAACACTGTAAGAATGAATTACATCTTTCAAGTCAAGCAATTCCTCTTTGTATCTTGTAAGTCAAGTAACGCAACAGGATCAAAACACAGAGAATCGAAATTAAAGCAATGAATGCACAGATCTTCATATAAATCAACAACAAACACGTACTAGAGTTAACTAACCATCTCAAAGTTGCATTGATGTTGTCCTACACACAACAGCCTGCATGCACAGGTGCAATGCAAAAACTACAGTAACACACCTTTATGACATTTACCAGGCGTGTTGTAGACAAAGGACACCTGGAACCCATCCCATAATCTCTTGGACCCACTACTGTGAGGAAGGAGGTACAGGAACATCTGGATGAGGGCTGCCAGAGTGGGTAACAAATTCTTCTCTCAGGCTCGAGACTAATGGATATCCTGCCATCTCCGAGGTCTCTTCACTAGGACAGCAAGCTGTTTACTGTTTACCTTTGCTGCACACTTCACATGCATTTTGATTGATATTTTATTTACATTTTTGGTATATGTGCTGTGTGTGATATATTCTCTGGTCTGGTGGAACATTGTTTCATTTGAGTGTATATATCTACAGACAGATGGCTATAAACTTGAACTTGAACATAAATCATAAAGAGGACTGTTGTTCTGATTCCCTTTAATGAAATTTAATTTGTAATTATTGTTAAGAATTTAATTCTCATTAAAAGGAATTTAAATAGCAGATGCTATGAGGAGGAAGTTAAACTCATCCAATCCAGTTTTGTCATCCTGCCTAGTTTTCAACGGTTCAACTTAATGCACACAGTATACAACCTGACATCCGTACTCTTCATAGACACTCACCAGAGAGAAAAGAGAACCCAAATAATGAATTACAGAAAAAGTTAGAATCACAAAACCCCCTTCCCCTTTGATGCGCCATCAATAACTCTCGGAGACGGGAGGTGAACGATAGGCTTTTATTAGCAGCAAAATGGAGCACGGCATCTCGGAGACTGAGGAAGGGTCTGTGCCTTCAATCACCTTTACACAGGGGTCTGTGGGAGGAGCCACAGGAGCAGTCAGCAGGGGGTGTGTCCAGACAGGTATACACATAGTTTACCACACCCTTCTTCCCACTTGTTCCAGCAAAAGGCATCAGCCCCTCCGCACCATCCACCATACAAGCAACATCAAGCTCCCACAGAGCATAATCTGGAGTCAATCAATAACTACTATCCATCCCAACATTTCAACATCTCAGTGGGCCCTCTCTGTCTGTAATGAGGGAGGGAGGGAGGGAGGGAGGGGGAGAGAGAGAGAGAGAGAGAGAGAGAGAGAGAGAGAGAGAGAGAGAGAGAGAGAGAGAGAGAGAGATGGGGAGAGAGGGGAGAGAGAGGGGGAGAGAGAGAGGGGGAGAGAGAGAGATGGGGAGAGAGAGGGGAGAGAGAGAGAGGGGGAGAGAGAGAGGGGGAGAGAGAGAGGGGGAGAGAGAGAGAGAGAGAGAGGGAGAGAGAGAGAGAGGGGGAGAGAGATATCTTTCCTCCATAATGAGAGGGGAGGCCAACAGCTCGCTGTTTTGATGTTACAGTCAGCATTGCTGCTTATTAGAGTTCCCCTGAGTCGACAATTAGTAGAATCTCTCTCTCCGACAAGAATGAGAGAAAGGAATCACTCAAGCGCAGAGGCCTCCAACAGCCATGCCCACTGTCTTGATATTTCAATTTCCTGCAATGTTTCCGTTGCCGACATTGGCGAGGATTCAGGTCGTCCTCAGGGCTGCACCCCAAAAGTACATGTCTTCCAAGTTGCTCCTGGAGATTCCGAAATGCAGGCTGCTTGCCGAGTTCTGAAGAGCAAGAACCCACCGTCCGTGAAGAACACAATTTGACGCAGCTGGACTCCTGTAGGACTACAGCCACCTAGAAAAGAAAAAAAATAAACATGAGAACAGAAGATTTAACCTGTTTCATAGATAAACTCGAAAGAGTCACCTAGGTCCGCAGAAGACTCTAGAACCATTCAGGTCATGCCTGTTGCTGTCCCAGCCCAACCTGGCTGGAATGTCTTTGGAGGATTATAGAGACAGCTCATTTGTGGCTTGGCTTGTGTTTTACCTGGTTCCAAAAACAAAGACGTTGTCTTAACAATCAGATTTGGATTTAAGTTTGATATCACTGACATACTGTATGTCATGAGATTTAGCAGGTCAGGCGGCATCTGTTGAAAAGAATAAACAAAACTCTCCAAAGGAGCTGAGTTCCTCTAGCACTTTGTGTGTGTATTACTCAGGATTTCCAGCATATACAGAGTCTCTTGTGTTTATGTTATGAAATTTGTTGTTTTGCTGCAGAACGGAGCAAAATATAACAAAAATATAAGTTAGAATGAAACACAAAATACATAATGAGTGCAAAAGGGGAACTGTGAGATAGTGCTCATGGTTTCGTAGACCTTTATCACAAATATAAAATATTGCAAAGATCAGTGGCAGGCCAGATGATGGGGAAGGATGAAAATCAGCAAAGAATCAGAGTCAGGTTTATTATCACTCACGTACAATATGTCAAGAAATCTGCTGTTTTGTGACAACAGTACAGTGGAATAATTTAATAGGAGCCAAAGATCAAGAGCTTTATTTCCTTCAGTGTGAGAATAGGGAAATAAGGTGGCATGGCAGTTAGTGGTTAGCACAATGCTTTACAGTGCCAGCGAGCCAGATCTGTATGTTCTTCCTGTGACTGCGTGGGTTTCCTCCGGGTGCTCCAGTTTCCTCCCACATCCAAGTGCATACTGGTTAGTAGGTTAATTGGTCATTATAAATTGTCCGGTGATTAGGCTGGGGTTTCTAGCCAGCGTGGCTCAAAGAGCAAGAAAGGCCTATTCTGCACTGTATCCTAATAAATAAATAAAATAAAAATTACTCTAAGCTACAAAAGTAAAACAAATAATTGTGCAAAAGAGAAATAGCAAGGTAGCATTTAAGGGTTCATAGACCATTCAGAAATCTGATGTATTAAGTTTCTATAAATCACCAGTTAGACTGCAACTGGAATATTACCTTAAACACAAGGGATTTTTCTGTTTTTGGAAAACCAGAGCAATACGTCAAAATGTTGGAGAACATCAGCAGGTCAGGCAGCATCTACGGAGAGAAATAAACCGTCAATGATTCGAGCTGAAACCAGTCCTAATGCAGGGTAACTGTCCAAAAAGCCAACTGTTTATTCCTTTCCATAGATGGTGCCTGACCTGTTGATTTCCTCCAGCACCTTGAGTATTACCTGCTCAGATCTGGTCGGCTCGGACGTCATGGTCTGAAAGGTCTCTTCCTGAGCAGTTACTGATCATTGTTGGATATTATCCCAGTGAAACAGCTGTGGAATCTAAATTCAGATGATTAACTAGTCTACCATTAATCACAATATGATACAATGTCACTGACATATATGACAGGAAGTTTGTTGTTTTTCTGCAGTAGTGCAATGCAAGACATAAAAATTACCATGTTATAAAAATAGGTCTTCATCATCATTATGTGCTGTGTGATATGATGTAGACAATAATGGTCTCATAACTATGATTGTTCTTGACAGATTTTTCTACAGAAGTGTTTGCCATTGTCTTTACAAGATGGGTGACCCCAGCCATTATCAACACTCTTCAGAGATTGTCTGCTTGATGTCGGTGGTTGCATAACCAGGACTTGTGCTGTGCATCAGCTGCTCACACAACCATTGGCCACCTGCTCCGTGGCTTCACGTGACCCTGATTGGGGGTGCAAGGGGGGGTGGAGGTAAGGAAGCTCTACACCTTGCCCAAGGGTGACCTGCACACTAGCAAAGGGAAGGAGAACCTTTCAGTTCCTTTGGTACAGACATATCTCCACCCCATAAAAATTACTATGTTATAAATGTAAATAAATAGTGAAAAAATAATTAGATTGTCTTCATGTGTTCATGGACCATTTCGAAATCTGATGGTGGACAGCAAGAAGCTGTTCCTGAATCATAGAGTGTACATTTTCAAACTTCTGTACCTCATCTTTGATGGCAGTAATGAAAAGAGGGCAAGCCCCAAATGATGAGGATTGTCAACAATGAATACCACTTCTCGAGGCATGACCTCCTGAAGATGCCCTGAATGGTGGGCAGGGTTGTGCCTGCGGTGGAGCTGTCTGATGTTACGACCCTTTGCAGCTTCTTGCAACCCAGAATGTTGGAGCCTCCAGACTATTTGATGGTGCATCCAGTCAGATGATCTCCACAATGCAGTTCTAGAATTTGTAAGTGTCCTCAAGTTCAAGTTGAAATTTAATTATCATTCAACCATACTTGAATATAGCCACATTGTTCTTCTTGGGCCAAGTTTCAAAACTCCACTCTTTAACAAAGGTGGAAGGCAACAGAAAGAAGTTATAGACCAGTTAGCCTGACCTCAGTGATTGGGAAGATGTTAGAGTCAATTGTTAAGGATGAAGTGATGGAGTACTTGATGACACAGGACAAGATAGGACAAAGTCAGATGGCTTCCTTAAAGGAAAATCCTGCCTGATGAACCTATTGGAATTCCTTGAGGAGATTACAAGTAGGATAGATAAAGGGGATGCAGCGGATGTTGTATATTTGGACTTTCAGAAGACCTTTGACAAACTGCCACATATGAAGCTGCTTACGAAGTTAAGACCCCATGGTATTACAAGAAAGTTACTAATGTGGTTAGAGAATTGGCTGATTGGTAGGGGGTAGTGAGTGAGAATAAAAGGATCCTTTTCTGGTTGGCTGCCAGTGAATAGTGTTGTCCTGCAGGGTTTGGTTTTGGGACTACATCTTTTTATGCTGCATATAAATGATTGATGATGGAATAAATGGCTTTGTTGCCAAGTTTGCAGATGATACAAAGATTGGTGGAGGGACAGGTAGTTTTGAGGAAACAGGCAAGATGCAGAATTAGAATCAGAACCAGGTATATTTACATTGGTACGTATCGTGAAATTTGTTAACTTAGCTTAAGCAGATCAATGGCAGATCAATGAAATACATAATACAGTATAGAAGAAGAAAATAGTAATAATAATAACAAATACATAAGCCAAATTAGGAGAATGGGCAAGAAAGTGGCAAATAGAATGCACTTTGGTAGTAGAAATAAATGTCCAGACTATTTTCTAAACAGGGAGAAAATCCAAAAATCTGACATGCAAAGGGACTTGAGAGTCCTTGTGCAGAACACCCTAAAGATTAACTTGCAGGTAGAGTCGGTGGTGAGGAAGGCAAATGCCATGTAGCATTCATTTCAAGAGGTCTAGAATACAAGAGCAAGGATGTGATGCTGAGGCTTTATAAGGCACTAGTGAGGCCTCACCTCATGTATTGTGTGCAGTTTTGGGCTCCTCATCTTAGAAGAGATGTGCTGGCATTGGAGAGGGTCAGAGGAGGTTCACAAAAATGATTCCAGGAATGAAAGGGTTATCATACAAGGAACATTCAATGTCCCTGGGTCTGTACTCACTGGAATTTAGAAGGATGGGGGATCTCATTGAAACATTTCAAATTTTGAAAGGCCTAGACAGAGTAGATGTGTAAAGGATGTTTCCCATGGTGGGAGAGTCTAGGACAAGAAAGCACAGCCTCAGGATAGAGGGGTTTCCATTCAAAACAGAGATGTGGAGAAAGGATTCTCTAAATGCCTATAGATCCTATCTCTAAGAATCTTTTCCAACAGCATTCCCACCACAGACATAAGGCTCAATGATTTATAATTACCCAGACTATAGACCAGTGATTCTGATCTCACAATGAGGATTGGTGTCCGTTCCACCGACTTTCCCTTCCTGAAATCCACCATCAGTTCCTTGGCCTTACTGACATTGAGTGCAAGTTTACTGTTGCAAAACCATTCAACCATTCAATCTATCTTATTCCTGTACATCTCCTTGTCACCATCTGAAATTCTGCCAATAGTATTGATGTCATTAGTGAATTTGTGGATGGTGTTCTATCTATGACTAGCCACACGGTCACATAGACAGAGTAAAGAAATTGCCTAAGCATGCACCCTTAAAGTGTGCTGCTGTTGATTGTCAGTGAGGGGGAAATTTTATTTCAGAATCAGAATCAGCTTTATTATCACCGGCATGTGATTTGAAATTTGTTAATTTAGCCGCAGCAGTTCAATGAAATACATAATCTAGCAGAGAAAAATATAAGTAAAATAAAAAAAATAATAAGTAAATAAACAAGTAAATTAATTACAGTATATATGTATTGAATAGATTATAAAACATGCAAAAACAAAAATACTGTATATTAAAAAAGTGAGGTAGAGTCCAAAGATTCAACGTCCATTTAGGAATTGGATGGCAGAGGGGAAGAAGCTGTTCCTGAATCACTGAGTGTGTGTCTTTAAGCTTCTGTACCTCCTACCTGATGGTAACAGTGAGAAAAGAGCATGCCCTGGGTGCTGGAGGTCTTTAATAATGGACACTGCCTTTCTGAGACACCACTCCCTGAAGATGCCCTGGGTACTTTGTAGGCTAGTACCAAGATGGAGCTGACCAAATTTATAACCTTCTGCAGCTTCTTTCGGTCCTTTGCAGTAGCCCCCTCCATACCAGACTGTGATGTAGCCTGGCAAAATGCTCTCCACAGTACAACTGTAGAGGTTTTTGAGTGTATTTGTTGACATGCCAAATCTCTTCAAACTCCCAATAATGTATAGCCACTGTCTTGCCTTCTTTACGTATAACTACATTGATATGTTAGGACCAGGTTAGATCCTCAGAGATATTGACACCCAGGAACTTGAAGCTGCTCACTCTCTCCACTGCTCATCCCTCTATGAGGATTTATTTAGAGATACAGCACAGAACAGGTCTTTCCAGCCCGATGTACCATGCTACCTAGCAATCCACTATATTTAACCCTATCTTCATCACAGGACAATTTAGAATGACCAATTAACCCTGTTACATCTTTGGACTGTGGCTGGGTACACAGAAGAAACCCAGGGGTCACAGGGAGAATGGATAAACTTCTTACGGATGGCACTGAAATTATACCCTAAACCATTGCTGCATGGGTGCGCAGGCACACAGTAAGTGAAATGCTCCCATGCAAACGCCTTTGTTGCCATGCAGCTAGAATGTTTGTTTATATAATGTTGATATAAAGTACCGTGTAGTTTTCAGAACATGTGAAAATTTCCTGCTCGGAGCAAAGGCTGTTCCACACAGGCATAAGAGACCACTAGAGGGAACATTGCCCTGAACCCCTTCGCCCGCGCTGTAATAACATTTTGCGACCAGGGCGTACTATTATGGAGATGTTATTACTGATAACAGATGTTACCACCAGTAGCTATCATAGGACCTATTGAGACAAACATCCTCCTAAACCAGGGGTCGGCAACCCGCGGTTCCAGAGCCGCGTGCGACTCTTTCATCTCTGTGCTGCGGCTCCCCGTGGTTTGTTAGTTTTTGAAATGTAATTCAAAATTTGAAGATTATGGTGATCTTGTACAATCTAAAAACGTTGTGGAAACCCCATTTCCTGGCACATCCGAACCGGCTCGCAATTAGCCACCGTTCCGGCTAAGGGAGATAGCCTACGGGGGTTTGTGAGTACGTGTCTTTTGGAGCATCCGCGCCCACAGGGATGGGTTGAGGGAGGCTTTAAAGCAAGGCTGTTTAGTTCGAATAAAGTTACCTTTGACTGCAGTGTCTTTATTTTAGCGCTGTGTGTTAGACACCGCTACAACGTGTTTTTTATCGCTATTAATATACATTACCACTGCCAATGCCTGACACCCGCCAGTGCGCGCTTTCTTTTAATTCCAAGGTAGGCTACCTATGGAGTAACCTTCAACCCAACGTCTTTTTTTCAGAGTTCAAAATGTTTTTGTTGCATGCAGAAATGTAATTTCGTTTTCTCTGCAGGAGTTCATCAATTTCATAAATGCAACACATTATAGTTTGTTTATACATAGCATAAAGGCAAAAAAAAAGTTGTATGCAGTGTTATTTCATTTTAAATGTCAAACGGGTTTTGTGGCTCCCAGTGTTTTCTTTTCTGTGGGAAATGGGTCCATATTGGCTCTTTTAGTGGTAAAGGTTGCCGACCCCTGTCCTAAACTGTATATATCCTATTTTCCTTTTATCTTTCAACTGAGAATGGACATGTTTACCTAAGTTTATTATCTCTCTGAGGAGATCCCATGATTTTGGGAAGATTTCTAAAGTTTAAAGTTCAAAGTAAATTTATTATCAAAGTACTTCCGTCACCATATACAACTCTGAAATTCATTTTCTTGTAGGCATACTCAACAAATCTATGGAATAATAACTAAGGAGCATCCAACCAGAATGCAGAAGACAACAAACTTGGCAAATACAAAAAGAAGAAACAATACTAATCAATATCTAAGCAATAAACACGAAGAATATGAGATGAGGACTCCTTGAAAGTGATTCTATAGATTGTGGGAACGTTTCAATTTTGGAGCGATTGAAGTTGAGTGAAGTTATCCCCACTGGTTCCAAAGACTGATGGTTGAAGGATAGTAACTGTTCCTGAATCTGGTGGTGCAAGTCCTGAAGTTGCTGCACCTTCTTTCTGATGGCAGCGGAGAGAACAAAACCTGATCAGGGTGGTGGGGGATCTTGATGATGGTTGCTGCTTTCCTGAAACAGAGTTTCATGTAGATGTGCTCACTGGTTGAGAGCACTTTATCTATGATGGACTGGGTCGTTTCCACTGCCTTTGTAGGATTTCCCATTCAAGGGCATTGGTGTTTCCATACCAGACTGTGACACAGCCAGTTAATACACTCTCCACTACACATCTACAGAAATTTGTCAAAGTTTTAGATGTCATGTCGAATCTTCGCAGACTCCTAAGGAAGTAGAGGTGCTATTGTGGTTTCTCCATAATTACACTTACATGCTGGGCCCAGGTCACAGATCCTCCAAAATAATAACATTGAGGAATTTAAAGTTGCTAAACCTCTCCACCTCTGATTTTCCAATGAGGACTGGCTCATAGACCTCTGGTTTCCTTCTCCTGAAGTCTATCATTAGCTCTGAGTTCTGAGTTTTATATTACAATAAACAATGTGCTATTATTGTGTGAGACAGAACGGACAAGCCAAAGAGTTATTGCCAGTTTGAATTGTTAATATGTTCATAATTTAGTGTACATAGGCAATTATTAATCCCATTCACATTAAGCAGTAACTATTGCATAAATCAGTACTCATAATAGAAGTGGTATTAAACATATTATGGAAATATAATTAGGATCATAAGGTTTTATAGCATTTTAAATAACAAATTATAGATTTATGCTTTAGACAGCAGGTTCATATAATATTCCAAAGGAGAGAGTGGAAATAGCAGTATACTGTTGCTATAGAAAGGACATCTAGTCCAGTGTTTCTTGAATAGGCATCAAATTGTCAAACTAAGTGAGAATGATTTATTACTAAGGACAACTTCAATTGCTCTGTACTTTTGGCAATTCTATGTGTTTATGAGGAAGCAAGTGAAAATAAGACAGCACTCAGTCAAATGGAAACTGCTTCCACTTTAATCAGCAACCCTGCTATTTTAATCAAATGATCGCAGTATAAATGAAACAATGCAAACGCGATATCTTGATGGCAATGGAGGAGTCATATGTATGGACATATTCACCCTACATACATCATTTCGTGCTTGGTGTGACTGGTAATCAAATAGATCTGAGTTCAAATCCCACCAGGAGGATTTGAGACTTTATATTCATTTTAGGAATGTGTAAAAGGAAAGTTGTGATGTGCCTCATACAGTTTCACAGGCTGTCAGCAAAAGTCAATCTACATCCACAATTCACAAAACATATGAACTGTTTAATTACGAAGCCTTACAAATGAACCACCACCAGTGTAAATATACACATGTGTTGTATCTGAATTTGTAAAATAATGTAGGCAGGTTGGTGTTATGCATAGGAAACTTCACTCACCTCAACGATGAACTGATTCCATATCCTACAGACTCATTCTCAAGGACTCTGCAACCATCTTCTCGGCAACACATGCAAAGTGCTGGAGGAACTCAGCACACCAAGCAGCTCCTGTGGAAAAGAGTAAACAGTCGGGCCAAAATTGCAACTGTACTCTTTTCCCTGGATGTTGCCTGGCCGGCTGAGTTCCTTCAGCACTTTGTGTGTGTTGTTTGGATTTCCAGCATCTACAGATTTTCTCTTGTTCATGTTCTCAGCATTATCTATCTGTCTATCTACCTATGGAGAAGGACCAAGGGCAGTGGTCTTCAAATGTACAGGTACAGGCTGGGTTGAGTGAGGAAGATCCTCAATTTTTAGAAACATAAAAAAATCTACAGCACAATACAGGCCCTTCGGCCCACAAAGTTGTGCCAAACATGCCCCTACCTTAGAAATTACTAGGGTTACCCTTAGCTCTCTATTTTTCTAAGCTCCATGTACCTATCCAAAAGTCTATTAAAAGACCCCATCATATCCACCTCCACCACCGTTGCCGGCAGCCCATTCCACGCATTCACCACTCTCTGTGTAAAAAAATTAACCCTGACACCTCCTCTGTACCTACCAAGCACCTTAAACCTGTGCCCACTTGTGGCAGTCATTTCAGCCCTGGGAAAAAGCCTCTGACTATCCACATGATCAATGCCTCTCATCATTTTATACACGTCTATCAGGTCACCTCTCATCCTCCGTCACTCCAAAGAGAAAAGGCCATGTTCACTCAATCTGTTTTCATAAGGCATGCTCCCCATTGCAGGCAACATCCTTGTAAATCTCCTCTGCACCCTTTCAGGCACATCCTTCCTGTAGTGAGGCGACCAGAACTGAACACAATACTCCAAGTGGGGTCTGACCATGGTCCTATGTAGCTGCAACATTACCTCTTGGCTCCTAAATTCAATTCCACAATTAATGAAGGCCAATGCACCGTATCCTTTCTTAACCACACAGTCAACCTGCACAACTGCTTTGAGTGCCCTATGGACTCGAACCCCAAGATCCCTCTGATTCTCCACACTGCCAAGAGTCTTACCATCAATACTATATTCTGCCATCATATTTGACCTACCAAAATGAACCACTTCACACTTATCTGGTTTGAACTCCATCTGCCACTTCTCAGCCCAGTTTTGCATTCTATCAGTGTCCTGCTGTAACATCTGACAGCCCTCCACACTATCTACAACACCCCCAACCTTTGTGTCATTAGCAGATTTATTAAACCATCCCTCCATTTCCTCATCCAGGTCATTGACAAAAATCACAAAGACTAGGGGTCCCAGAACAGATCCCTGAGGCACACCACTGGTGACCGACCTTCATGCAGAATATGACCCGTCTGCAACCACACTTTGCCTTCTGTGGGCAAGCCAGTTCTGGATCCACAAAGCAATGTCCCCTTGAATCCCATACCTCCTTACTTTCTCAATAAGCCTTGCATGGGGTACCTTATCTAATGCCTTGCTGAAATCCACATACACTACATCTACTGCTCTTCCTTCATCGATGTGTTTAGTCACATCCTCAAAAACTTCGATCAGGCCTGTAAGGTATGACCTGCCCTTGAGAAAGCCATGCTGACTATTCCTAATGATATTATACCTTTCCAAGTGTTGATAAATCCTGCCTCTCAGGATCTACTCCATCAACTTACTAACCACTGAAGTAAGACTGACTGGTTTATAATTTCCTGGGCTATCTCTACTCCCTTTCTTGAATAAAGGAACAACATTTGCAACACTCCAATTCTCTGGAACTTCTCCCGTCCCCACTGATGATGCAAAGATCATTTCCAGAGGCTCAGCAATCTCCTTCCTCATCTCCCCCAGAATGCCTTGGGGTTTTTCTTAATCCTGCCTGCCAAGGCTTTCTAATGGCCCCTTCTGGCTCTCCTAATTCCCTTCTTAAGCTCCTTCCTGTTAGCCTTATAATCTTCTAGATCTCTAACATTACCTAGCTCTCTGAACATTTTGTAAGCTTTTCTTTTCTTCTTGACTAGATTTATTACAGCCTTTGTACACCACGGTTCCTGTACCCTACCATAACTTCCCTGTCCCATTGGAATGTACCTATGCAGAACACCACACAAATATCCCCTGAACATTTGCACATTTCCCCTGAGAACATCTGTTCCCAATTTCAGCTTCCAAGTTCCTGCCTGATAGCCTCATAATTCCCCTTACTCCAATTAAACACTTTTCTAACTTGTCCGTACCTATCTCTCTCTAATACTATTGTAAAGGAGATAGAATTATGATCACTATCTCCAAAATGTTCTCCCACTGAGAGATTTGACACTTGACCAGGTTCATTTTCCAATACCAAATCAAGTTCAGTCTCTCCTCTTGTAGGGTTATCTACATACTGTGTCAAGAAACCTTCCTGAACACACCTACCAAACTCTACCCCATCTAAACCCTTTAGTCTAGGGAGATGCCAATTGATATTTGGGAAATTAAAATCTCCCATCATGACAACTCTGTTATTATTACACCTTTCCAGGATCTGTTTCCCTATCTGCTCCTTGATATCCCTGTTACTATTGGGCAGCCTATAAAACACCCAGTAGAGTGTTTACTACCCCAGAGAGCTATCTGAGTGGCAGCAGTGCTATTGATGTGGAGGAATGCAGTAGAATGGTACAGAAAGCATTGACTTTGAAAGTAACGAATGAAAATCATTTATTGATTTACTGAAACACTGCACAGAATAGGCCCATCCCAGCCCTTCGAGTCACACTGCCCAGCCATACACTGATTTAACCTGAGCTTAACCACAGAGCAATTTACAATGACTAATTAATCTACCAACCCTTATGTCTTTGGAGTGTGGGAGGAAACACATGCTGCAATGGAGAGAACATACAAACTCATTACAGGCAGTGACGGGAATTGAACCCGGGTCAGTGGTACTGTAAAGTGTTGTACTAACCACTACGCTACCGTGCAGGCATTGCATGGTTTATTCTTGTAAATATTCTTATATTATGGATAAAGTTTATTTTAATAAAAAATATTTACCTACCTTATCTATTTATTTGTCTTCTTCAGAATCAAAATCAGATTTAATATCATCAGCATATTTCAAGTAATGTACTATTTTCTTGACAGCAGTACAATGAAATACATAATGTAACCCCCTGGATCGCCTCAGGCTCGCTCAGCTCATTCCCGTCTAGGGGGGAGCAGCCTTCGGCCCCACCAGACTGGGTAATCAGCTGGTGTGGATGCTGTGTGATGTCCCCGCCTCGCCCAAAAACAGACAGTACACCATATGCGATTAAATGAGTACAATTTATAAAGGTTACTATAACTAAGTGATTAATAACGATACAGTATATATGAAGAAAAAAAAATAAAGAAAAGGTGCCAAACTTATCAAAGTCCAAACCACTTCATGCACAACCATTGGAGCTCAATTACTGAAGTCTTCTGGCCACCATTCGATCCCCTCCGAACTCCTCGACTCGCAGCTTAGGACCATCCGAAGTGGTCAACCAAGCACATCTAGCTTCATCTCCTCTCCTCGGAGTACCTCCCGGCCTCGGACCCCCGCTTGGGGTCTGTTCCTCACCCAGCTTACAGCATCGCGCCCTCTCTCTCTCACCCCCTCGCACCGATCTCCCCAAAAGCCCGCCAACAGTAGCTTACAGACTCAGAAGAAAGAACAACATTAATCCCAATTGGTTTAAAAAGGAATACAATTCTCGTTATCAGTAAATTTTAACCCAAACAAGCTTCCAGCACTCTCTCGCAACAAAGAAGCATTCCTACTTTTAACAAAACAAAGAAACCATTTTGATTACATACACAGTAACAAAGAAAAAAAAAGAAGAAACCCCCTTTACAATGATAAATAAATAGAGAAAACAAAAGAGGTACATTAAGTATATATATTTAGTAATATAATAGTGAATTTAAAATAAGCAGTGCAATATAACAGAAATTAAAGAAGTGTGAGGTAGTATTCATGGGTTCAATGACCATTTAGAAATCAGATGGCGGAGGGGAAGAAGCTGTTCCTGAATTGCTGAGGGTGTACCTTTAGGCTTCTGTACCTCCTTCCCGATGATTACGGTGAGAAGAGGACATGTCCTGGGTGGAGGGAATTCTTAATGCTGGTTGCCACTTTCTTAGGGCACTGCTCCTTAAAGAGTCTTCGATACTCCAGAGCCTGGTGTCCATGACACAGCAGACTAGTTTTACAAGTTTCTGCAACTTATTTCAATATTGTGCAGTAGGCCCCCACGCCCATACCAGCTGGTGAGGCAGTCAGTCAGACTGCTTTCTATGGTACATTTGTCGAAGTTTTCAAGTGTTTTAGTTGACAAATCAAATCTCGTCAAACTTCTAGTGAAATATAGCTGCCGTCTTGGCTTTATATGTTGCGTCCAGGTTAGGTCCTCAGAGATATTGATAACTGGAAATTTGAAATTGCTCACTCTCTCCACATCTGATCCCTCTTTGAGGATTGGTTTGTGTTTCCTTATCTTCCCCTTCCTGAACTCCAGATTCAGTTCCTTGGTCTTACTGATGTTGAGTGCAAGGCTGCTGCTGCAACGTTGCTGATGTATCTCACCCCTGTACGCCCTCTTGTCACCATCAGAAATTTTGCCAATAATGATGGAATCATCAGCAGATTTATAGATGCTGCTTGAGCTCCGCCTAGCCACATAGTCATGGGTGTAGAGAGAGTAGAGCAGTGGGTAAGCACATATTCCTGTAGAGCACCAGTGTTAATTGTCAAGCAGAGAGGTTATTTTCAATCCACGTCGGTTGTGGTCTTCCAGTTAGGAAGTCAAGGATCCAGTTGCAGAGGGAGATACAGAGGCCCAGGTTTAGTAGCATTCAATCAAGACTGTAAGAAAGATGGTGTTAAATGCTGAGCTCTAGACAACAAACAGCATCCTGGCATCGGTCCAGGTCATCCAAGGTTGCATAGAGAGCCATTGAGATTGCGTCTGCTGTAGATCTATTGCGGCGATAAGACATTCTTTTGGACATTGGTTGCTGTTCAGCCTTTATTTATGAAGAGTTTTTCATAAATTCTAATGTATTCCTATATTGTCCTGTAAATACCTGAAATAAAATGAATCTCAGTATAGTATATGGTGACATCTATGTACTTTGATAATACGATAAGGAATGCTTATTGTTCCTTTACGAGACCACAACTTGGTAAGTTAGACTACTTGGCTGTACTCCTACAACCTGCATACAGACAGAGCCCAAAGAGCAAGGCTCCAGAGATCAAGACAGCCAAGAACTTGTCACCAGAGGCAGAGGAAAAATTACAGGTTTGCTTTGAGTCAGTGGACAGTGCTGTGTTCAAGCACTCATCTGAGGACCTGAGTGATTACACCAGGGTTGTAAAAGACTTCATTAAAACAGCTGTAGATGAGTGTGTCCCAACAAAATTATTCAGGATTTACCCCAATCAGAAGCCCTGGATGAACGATGAAATCCAGAATTTGCTGAGGACCAGATCAGAGGCATTCAAGTCTGAAGATCAAGAATGTTACAAGATGTGCAGGTATGATCTCCGGAAAGCCACCTCATGGGAGAAATAGAGATTCTGGACCGGACTGGATTCAACGAGGGATGCTGAACAAATATGGCAGGGTTTGAATGCCATAACCACCTACAAAGCTAAATCTTCTGACCTAGGGGACAGCAGATCTTCACTTCCAGATGAGCTTGATGGCTTCTGAGCTCACTTTGACCACAAGAACAGGGAAGAACCATTGTGCACCCCTGTGTCTCCCGGTGATCCTTTGATCTCAGTATCTGAAGATGACATGCAAACTGCATAAAAGAGAGTGAATCCAAGGAAAGCATCCGGTCCGGACGGAGTACCAGGCCGAGTACTGAAGACCTGTGCTGACCAACTGGCTGGTGTATTCACAGGTACCTTCAACCTCTTCTTTCTACAGTGTGTGGTACCTACCTGATTCAAACAGGTTTCCACCAGTGCCTAGGAAGAACATGGTAACCTACCTCAATGATTATCGCCCAATGGCACTCATATCCACAGTGATGAAGTGCTTTGAGAAGCTGGCGTTGAAACATATCAGCTCCTGTCTGAATGGTGACTTGGATTCTCTCCAATTTGCCCATTAGAGCAATAGGTCCACAGCAGATGCCAACTCATTGTCTCCTCACACAATGCTGGAACATCTGGACAACAAAGATGCATACATCAGGATGTTCTTTATCGATTACAGCTCAGCATTTAATACCATCATTCCTTCAAAACTGATCAGCAGACTCCAAGATCTGGGCCTCACTAGCCTCTTGTGCAACTAGATCACAGATGTCCTCACTTGCAGACTCCAGTCAGTTCAGAATGGCAAAAACATCTTCTCTACAATGTCCAGCAGCACAGGTGCACCATAGAGATGTGTGCTTAGCCCCCTGCTCTACTCACTTTACACCTGAGACTGTGTGGCTAAGTATAGCTCCAACACCATATACAAGTTTTCTCTGACACCACTGTTGTGGGCCATGTCAAGGGTGGTGATGTGAGCACACAGGAGGGAGATTGAAAACTTGGCTGAGTGGTGTAATAACAACAATCTCTCACTCAATGTCAAAAAGATCAAGGAACTGATAGTAGACTTTAGAAGAGGAAACCAGAGGTCCACAAGTCAGTACTCATCAGAGGATCAGAGATGGAGAGGGTCAGTAACTTTAATTTCTTGGGCATCACTATCACAAAAGACCTGTCCTGGTCACATCATATAAATGTAATTGAAAAGAAAGCACAACAGCATCTCTACTTCCTCAGAAGTCTGTGGATATTCGACGTGTCATCAAAAACCTCGGCAAACTTCTAGTGATGTGTAGTGGACAGTGCCGACTGACAGCATTACAGCCTAGTATGGGAACACCAACGCCTTTGAGTGGAAAATCCTTTTAAAGGTAATGGATTTGACCGAATACATCATGGGTAAGCTGTCCCAGCCATTGAGCACATCTACATAAAATGTTGCCATAGAAAAGCAGCATCCATTGTCAAAGATCCTCACCACCCACACTCTTTTCTCACTGCTGCCATCAGGTAGAAGGTTCAAGAGCCTCAGGACTCTCACCACAGGTTCAAGAACAGTTACTACCCCTCAACCATCAGGCTCTTGGACAAAAGGGGCTAGCTGCACTCATTCTATTTCTAGTGTCCCCACAACCAATGATCTCACTTAAATGGCTCTTTATCTTGTTATTTCATGCTCTTGTTATTTATTGCTATCTATTTATGTTTGTATTTGCACATTGTTATTCATTGATCCTGTTTACAATTACTGTTTTATAGATTTCCTGGTATGCCTGCAGGAAAACGGATCTCAGGGTTGTATGTGGTGACAGGTATGTACTCTAATAATAAATTTTACTTTGAACACTGAGCTTTTAAATTTACTTTAATTTTGACTTTGAATTGAAAGGCAAATTGACCCTTCACCTCAGAAAATGGCTCTTCCTGCTCCCTGAAAGTGGTTACTATGGTGATAGCATGACAGTGTGATTAGGGAGGCACAGTATCATAGTGGTTAGCACACTCATTTTACAGTACTGGTGACTGTGGTTCAATTCCCATCACTGCCTGTAAGGAGCTTGTACATTTCCCACATGACCATTTGCATTTCTTCCGGGTATTCCCATTTCCAAACGCAGTTCAAAGATATACTGGTTGCACGAAGGAAAAAGCGACTTGACTTGTATCGTAGGAAAGGCAGATAATAGTCCTGAAGATGAAGTAACTGGTTTACAAACAGAGGAAATGTATAGAGAGGAGAGGCTGTTGATAGGGCAAAATTGCAGTCAACATGATGAGTTGCAACATAAAAAGAAGACAAAGCTGAAAAGGGTGAAAGCAGGACTGGAGGTGTTGTATTTGAAAGTGCACAGTATATGGAATAATGCAGATGAATTTGTAGAATAGTTGCAGATTGGTAGGTATGATGTTGCATGCATCATTGAATCATGGCTGAAATATTATATATGTCCAAGGACACACATTGTATCCAAAGGATAGGCAGGAAGGTGGGGGTGGGGGTTGTGGGTTGGTGTTTCTCTGTTGCTCTATTGGTAAACAATCAAATCAAATCATTAGAAAGAAGTGACATAGGGTTGGAAGGTGTTGAATCATTGTGGATAAAGCTGAGGAATTGCAAGGGTAAAAAGTCCCTGAGATGTTGCTTACAGACCCCCAAACAGTAGTAAGGACATGTCCTACAAATTACAACGGGAGAAAGAAAATGCATGCCAAAAGGGCAATGTTATAATAGTCATGGGGAATTCAATATGCAGGTGTATTGGGAAAATCAGGTTGGTGTTGAATTCCAAGGGGAATTTCTATGAGATGTAGAGCAGCTTGTGGTTGAGCCCATTAGTAAGTGGATCAGCTATACCGGATTGGGTGTTGTGCGATGAACCAGAATTGATTAGAGAGCTTGAGATAAAAGAACCCTAGGGGAAAGGTGATCATAATATGATTGAATTCACCCTGAAATTTGAGAAGGAGAAGCTGAAGTCAGAGTTATCAGGATTACAGTTGAGTAAAGGGAATTACAGAGGCATGAGAGCGAAGTTTGAAAGATATGATCGCAAAAGAACACTGGCAGGGATGACAGCAGAGCAGCAATGGCTGGAATTTCTGGAAGCAATTCAGAAGGTGCAGGATATATACGTCCCACAGAGGAAGAATTATCCTAAAGGAAAGATGCCACAACTATGGCTAACAAGAGTAATCAAATCCAAAATAAAAGTCCAAGAGAGGGCATATAATAAAGGAAAAAAGCAGTGGGAAGTTAAAAGATTGGGAAGTTTTCAAATACAACAGAAGGCAACTAAAAAATATTAAGAAGGTAAAGATGGAATATGAAAGTAAACTAGCCATTAATATCAAAGAGGATACCAAAATTTCTTCAGGTTCATGAAGTGTAAGTGAGAGGCAAGAGTGGATATCAGACTGCTGGAGAACATTGCTGGAGAAGTAATAATGGGCGTCAATGAAATAGCGGACAAACTAAATTAGTGTTTTGCATCAGTCTTCACTATGAGGACACTCCACAGTATGGTGGAAATTCCAGGTGTCAGGGGGCATGAAGTGTGTGAAGTTACCATCAACAGAGAGAATGCTCTTGGGAAACTGAAAGCTAAGTCACCTGGACCAGATGGTGTACATCCCAAGGTTCCGAATGAGGTGACTGAAGAAATCATGGAGGCATTAGTGATGATCTTTCAAGAATTACTAGATTCTGGAATGGTTCCACAGGACTGGAAAACTCCACTCTTCAAGAAGCCAGACAGGCAGAAGGAAGGAACACATAGACCAGTTATTCTGACCTCAGAGGTTGGGAAGTTATTGGAGTCGATTACTAAGGATGTGATCTTGGGATACTGAAAGACACGTTATAAAACAGGCTGTAGTCAGCATGGTTCCTTCAAAAGAAAATCTTGCCTGACCAACCCTAATTCTTTGAAGAAGTAGCAAGCAAGATAGACAAAGGAGAATCGATTGATGCTGTGCACTTGGATTTTTTAAGGTCTTTGACAAGAAGCCATACATGAGGCTGCTTAACAAGCTACAAGCCCATGGTATTACAGGAAAGATTCTAGCATGGATAAAGCAGTGACTGATTGGCAGGAGGCAAAGAGTGAGAACAAAGGGAGTCTTTTCCGGTTGGCTGTCAGTGACTAGTGGGGTTCCACAGGCGTCAGTGTTGGGATCGATACTTTTGACGCTATATGTCAATGATATTATGATGGAATTAATGGCTTTGTTGCAAAGTTGGCCGGCAATATGAAGATAGGTGGAGGGGAGGAGCAGGTAGGTTTGAGGAAGTAGAGAGGCTATAGTCGAAGAAATGGCAGATGGAATACAGTGTCAGGAAGTGTATGGTCTTGCACATTGGTAGAAGAAACAAAAGGGTCGAGTATTTTCTAAATGGAGAGAAAATGCAAAAAACAGAGTTACAAAGGGACCAGGGAGTCCAAGTGCAGTATTCTCTAAAGGTTAATTTGCAGGTTGAGCCTATGGTGAAGGAGGCAAATGCAACATTAGCATTCATTTCAAGTGGTCTAGAATATAAAAGCAAGGATGTAATGTTGAGACTTTATAAAGCACTGAACTGAATTGAATTGAATTGACTTTATTTCTTACATCCTTCATGTACATGAGGAGTAAAAATCTTTATGTTATGTCTCCATCTAAATGTGTAATTTAAAGTAATTTATAACAAATAGTATGTACAACAGGACAGTCAATATAACGTAGAAATACAGTTGTGTCAGCATGAGTTATCAGTCTGATGACCTGGTGGAAGAAGCTGTCCCAGAGCCTGTTGGTCCTGGATTTTATGCAGCGGTACCACTTCCCGGATGGTAGCAGCTGGAACAGTTTGTGGTTGAGGTGACTCGGGTCTTCAATGATCCTTTGGGTCCTTTTTACACACCTGTCTTTATAAATGTCCTGAATAATGGGAAGTTCACATCTACAGATGCGCTGGGCTGTCCGCACCACTCTCTGCAGGGTCCTGCGATTGAGGGAAATAGAGTTCCCATGCCAGGCAGTGAAGCAGCCAGACAGGATGTTCTCAATTGTGCTCCTGTGGAAAGCTTTCAGGATTTGGGGACCCATACCAAACTTCTTCAACCATCTGAGGTGAAAGAGGCACTGTTGTGCCTATTTCACCACACAGCTGGTGTGTACAGACCACGTGAGATCTTCAGTGATGTGGATGCCGAGGAACTTAAAGCTGTTCACCCTCTCAGCCCCAGATCCACTGATGTCGATAGGTGTTAGCCTGTCTCCATTCCTCCTCTAGTCCACAATCAGCTCCTTTGTTTTTGTGACATTGAGGGAGAGTATTGTGAGCAGGTTTGGGCCTCTTATCTTAGAAAGCATGCGCTGAAACTAGAGAGGTTTCAAAGGATGTTCGTGAAAATGATTCCAGGATTAAATAGCTTGTTATATGAAGAGTGTTTGATGGCTCTGGGTCTGTATTCATTGGAATTCAGAAGAATGAGGGGTGACCTCAGTGAAACCTATTGAATGGTGAAAGGCCACGATAGAGTGGATATGGAGAGTATATTTACTATAGGGGGGAGAATCTAAGACCAGGGGGCACAGCCTCAGAATTGAGGGACATCCTTTTAGAACAGAGATGAGGTGGAATTTCAGTGCTGTATCCTGTCCAAGATGCCACAGCTGCAGAGTCAGTTTAGCACTGCAGCCACAACTGCACCATAAGTTCAGGGCTGAGGTGAGTAAAACTCATGGAGTAGTGAGCTGAACACCTGTTCGTCCTTCACCCTTGATCTTTTTACTTGGGCTTGGCACTTAAAGTGTCCGGACATCTGTTCATTATCCTCTCTTGAGCACAGGCTCCCTGCTTCAATCTGGCATGGTCTGCTTCAACAACGGCTACAACGTCCATACCTGCAGTTTTGAGAATCCAATTAATCGAAACCTTTAGGGTGCCATAAAAATGCCGGTTTTTACAAATGGTTCAAAATCACAGCCCCAAAGAGAAATTACAGTGTTCATTGTCCAGATAGAGCATATTTGACATAAAAGTTATTAGTTTTACTTGATCACTTAAGAACAGCTTTTGGATAATAGGGTGACCAAAATTGTACTCAATATCCCAAGCACAACCTCACTGATATCTTATGGAACTGCAAAATATTGTTCAAACCCCTGTACTCAATGCCCTGACTGGTGAAAACCAGGAGGCCAAATGCTTTCTTCACCACTTTCACTACTTCGTTGACATGTCCAAGCATCGAACAGCAAAGGTGAAGTGACAGGAATTTGAAGGAGAGGTGGGCACCAGAGAGGACAGTAAACAGAGCAGAAGAGAAAGTAAGTCTGTGAGCTTGTGCAGTAGACTGGTAAGGAAGTGGCCAACACAACTAGAATTACAATTCATAGGTTCAGGGTGAAAGGTGAAATATTTAAAGGAAACATGAGGGGGAGCTCCTTCATTCAGAGAGCGGTGAGAGTGTGGAATGAGCTATCAGAGGAAAAATTTAAGAGAAATTTGTATAGGTACCTGGATGGGAGGGATATGGAGGGAGTGATCTGGATGTGGGTCAATAGGATCAAGCAGAATAAAAGATCAGCTTGGACTAGTTGGGCCAAAGAGCCCATTTTTGGGTTGTAGCTATCTATTACACTATGACAATCAATTAAATCATCTGATATAAACATATATAACCATATAACAATTACAGCACAGAAACAGGCCATCTTGACCCTTCTAGTCCGTGCCGAACACTTACTCTCACCTAGTCCCACCGATCTGCACTCAG